>NC_141691.1:1953761029-1954324377 GCF_964263255.1 Lissotriton vulgaris | reverse complement strand
GTTGTGGTCTAGGGGGCATATTATCAAGAAACGTTGTTAAAACTATCGCCGCTTTCATCGGCAGGAAACTGCCGCTAAAGCGGCGATAATGGGCTTGATAATATGCCCTTGTGAATTCCCATAGAAGCCCAGTTTCTGGTGTAAACCTGGGCTTCTATTGGAATTCTCAAGAGCATATTATCCATCCCATTATCGCTGCTTTAGCGGCAGTTTCCTGCCGCTAAAGCGTCGATAATTTTAACGCTGTTCTTGATAATATGCCCCTAGGTTCTCTCACTGTCTAGTTTCAGGTGTGTGTTCTATGATCTCTCGCTGTCTAGTTTGAGGTGTCATCTAGTAGATTTCTTTGTCTAGGTTGAGTTGTGGTCTAGGGTGTCTAGCTGTCCAGGCTGAGGTGTGGTTTAATATTTTAAATGGTTAGTCATGGATCTAAGATCTATCACCTTAGATCTAAGACAGATTTGGAAGTTAGACAACTTGTGTGATCCTGGGCAAGCACCTCATTTGTCTGTTCTTCATCTCCTAAATTCAGAGTGCTTAGATATTGTCTGACCCAGTACTAAACCCCATAAAAACTCATCATTTACATTTTGTTTGACCACAATGGGTGTTTAAAACATCACATACCACGGTTTACTGTCAGGATTTTGATCTTGGTTGGCATCTCACCACACCGAATCTTGCAAGTGGTCTTAATGCTAAATATATTAATTTTAAAGCTATGAAAAAGTTTTTTTAATAAGAGCAATTAAATCTCTGTTTTCATGTAGAAGAATCTAAAAACGCCACAAACCACTTGTTTGATCATAGCAGCTCATTTTACTTTTAAAGTATTTTTTTCTTTTGTACAGTTTGTGCTCATATTGTTAATGTGGCATTAGTCGTACAAATTCATTCATATTTTGGCTGTCCCTTCCAGTGCTGAAAGTGACCTAATGCGTTGTATTGCGTACACCATTAATGTGCGGTGAGTTACTAAATGGACATTAATATTTTTATTTTGTATTTTCATTTTTTGATAGAAGAGAGAATCAGCAAAATGCTGTGTATTCCAGAAGGAAGGTCTAGAAGTGATACTAGCATCTTTAATATAGCGCCTTGAGCGCTATGTAGAAGGAGGTGTCCTCTAGTTACTAAGATGCAGACTTTGAAATAAAGGTTCGAATCCTGCCTTTTCTGATATGTGTCAAATTACTTTCCTCACCGAACAAAAATTGACAGCGCCTAGAAGCGCTGCAGCTGTCAATATGTGCTATACAAAATCATGATATTTTTTTTCCATTTCTGCATATGGCATATACTTCCTGATTTACAAGAGTAGTATGTCTTGAAGTGTCCACATGCCTGGAAAGTCCACTGTGCCCATCAACTCTTTCTAGCCAGCATTTGTGGTATAGGACTTTGGTGTTACCCCCTGGAAGCGTCCATGTATTTGTCTAGTGCTTATTGCCAATGTGTTTCCTGTTTCTAAGCGCTTCTTTTAGCAGTATTTTCTATTAACCCATATTCCACCTGTCGGACGCTTCGGAGCACTGTGCATATTGTTGAGTAAAATGTTTTGTGGGTATGTAATTGGGGTGGCTACATGTGAGGTGAAGGTGGTTATTGAGCTTAAACCTATCGATGGAAGAATCTTTTGACGGTGACATTGTCGATTTCCAGGATAGAAACCTCATTAGGTGCGGGAGTTCAAAGGAAGCAAGGGACTGGGAGAATATGTAGTTAGTTTGCCCTGTGCCCAGGAGCACACAGTGTGACACTGGTCGATGCCAATGCTATATATAACACATACCTCCAATGAATAACATAGATATAAAGAATATCCCAGTTTATGGCATTTCAGGTTAAACTTAACCAGGCTAGGATTGTGGGCATAATATCGCTCCTATCAGTAAAGATCCAGCAGGCATCCCCGACTCAGAACCATGCTTGCTTTTTGTGACCGACATTCCTACCCATTCCCTCACAGGACCTCTGCTGCTGCTGCCAGGGGAAGTCCATTCCCACCAGACCTAAAGCAGCGGTCCTGACCTCCTGACCTTTCCCTGCTGCCTGACTGCAAATATCCACTCTGGTGCCAACACTTGATGCAAACGGAACGTGGAACGGCCGCAAGCCTGCAATATTTTTAAAATAGTATGTTTTTTTCTTCTTAGAATTAAGAGACGACATTCTCCAAACGTGAAAATGCCTGTGAATGTACAACAATGTGCGGAGGCGCGACAGTGTATGTGTGCGGGAGCCTCGCGGGAGACAGAAGTGCACAGAGCTGCTCGTGAGCCATGAGATACGGTTGATGATTGGTTACAAGAGAGGCAGGTAGTGCCTAGTTTCCTGGGCACATTGATGGAGACGTACAAATGACGCATTCAGCCACCTGTGTTGAGGAGTCTTTCTTTGCTTTCATATTTAAAGGCGCGAGTCGGTGAACTGTGTCATAATGCACCTCAAACCCTAAGCAGGTGCCATCGTGCAAAGCAACATTCTAGAATGCCTATTGTTGGTGATAAGGACCATGGGCCTGGTGCCACTCCACCTGCTGCACTATAGATAGCTACAGCTGCTGCAACCAGAGCCCCGAGCTCAGAATGGCCCCAAAAAAATATTAGGCCCCGGTTGCAGGACAGGTTTCCTGTGAGAAATAAATCGAGTTAAATATCGGGAGCTAAATGTCCGGTAATCAACCCACACTGTAGCTGCTCAGCTCTGGAGCTCACTGTAGTAAGGCTGTTCATAAGTAGAAGAATATTTAATAAGTTCTTTATTAAATGCAGAGAGCCCAGCAGCTGTAAGCAGAGAAAAAGGCAGGCTCCTATCCCCAGCTCCTCACAGCCTTAATGCCAAGGATTTTATATGACATCAAAATGCCCTGGGCAAACTATGAAAAGTGAAATTAAGGAAAGCCACCAAGGACAATACGTACAAAAATGCATAATGTCGATTTACATTACAACACTCACTTTAGCAAAACCTTAGGGATCTACCTAATCTTGCTGAATCAAAAATATTATAAATTATGGGGAAGATGTACAAGAAACTGACGCATCTGTAGAGATGCGTCAGTTTCCCTGAGCCTCCATGCGAAACCCTTGCGACACCATGGATGCGCCGTACAATACGGCTTACCAAGGCGCAAGTTTTGACAGATGTGTCAGAAATTCTGACTCATCTGTTGGCGCAAAAGTCACGCATTGCTGGAGTCGTGTCGCAAGCACGACACAACTCCAGCAATGCTCGGGGAGGCCTATACTTATTGTACAGAGTCACTCCTTACGCCTGCCCCATGCAAGCGTAAGGTTTGACGCAATTGCCTGCTTGCAGTGGCGCAGTAAAATCTTGTAGATTTCTCTGCGTCACTTCTACAAGGCTTTCCTGCATGGGAATAATAATGTATGCAAGGTAGGCGTTCCCACACACCTTGCATACATTATACCTGACGCAGGTATAATGTGACCCAGGGCTTTACAAGTTGGCGCATCTCCCTAGATGCGTCACATTGTAAGTGGGCCGCAACGTGGTGAATTGTTTACGCCACCGCTGTGTCACAAAAAGTGATGCAACGGCTGTGCAAAAGTGACGCAAGGGACTTATAAATCTGCCCCTATGTCTCTTTAAAGAGGCCTTCTTGCCGTTCAAGAAGTATAGTGGGAGCAATTCCCCTTTCCCAAAAAGGGCAGGGCTACTCGGTCAGCAGGTCGTCCCCTCCCCTGACCAGGCACGGCCGGTAGTAGGTGTACCTGCAGGGCGGTGACGTAGGGAGGGGGAGGGGCAGGGTGGGGGGTTGTAATGTATGGATTACGGACTTTAACAGGTAAGTAAGCATATAAATAAATACAACGAATTTCGTTGTGTGCACTGCATCGCTTTTGGTGATGCAGTGCACACAACGAAATTCGTTTTATATATTTATAAGTTAATTTACCTGTTATAGTCCGTAATCCATACATTACAACCCCCCACCCTGCCCCTCCCCCTCCCTACGTCACCGCCCTGCAGGTACACCTACTACCGGCCGTGCCTGCCCCTGACTAAACCAGCAATGCCGGCCTCCTAAAGGTCCTCAATCCTACAACCTACAATCAGTTCGGATCATAAGGACATCATCTCACCAGGAACATCTGTTTACGTTGTTAACAGTCCCATAGCGTGGCAATTTGTCCCAAGCAAGGGTTGTACAAAACAAATAAAGAGTGGCCTATTTTATTGAGCAATATGAATGGGTACTTGTAGCATTTCTACAGGGCCTTATATGACTATTGTGACCGTGGTGCGCATTATAGGTGGTTTAGTAAGAGGCACCCCATCTGCTATCTATGGGTGGGCGAGAGTACTTTAACTGTGTAGCCAATGGGGCTGATAACGAGTTGCATTGTACTGATGGGTTGGTAAATCTTCATGCGAAAATAATATTGCCGTGCAGTATCACTGTGCCAGTACCTCGCGACGACGAGTGGAACGGCAAACTAGTGGGTGGGACCAGATTTACTGGTCATTAAATCACACAGAATTCCTAGTTCCATAGGATTTAATGCAAACATTTACCATCTTCATTGAGCTGACGGTAAATGTATGCTGCAGCCTGTGTATAGGGTAGGGTGAGGGTGTTTGTGGAGTAGGAAAGTGAAGGGAAGGCTTATTTCCGTCAGGGTGAGAATTATATGCAATGTAGCCCCTTCTCCAGAAAAAAAGAAATTGGCTTGGCTCCTCCTCTTCATGCCACTTTTCTATGCTGAATTACCACACAGTAAAATTTGGTCTGGTGTTCCAACACCGTGGAAAAACAGGTGTGAGATATCCAGTCCACTCAGAATCAGGCAGAGCAGAATTCCATGTGGTAATTCCGCTCCTACTGTTTGATAATTAGAGCCTAAAATCTCAGTATAGCCCCATAAAATAGTATAGCAAAGAAGGGTGTGATGCAGCGGCTACTGCTCCACCATATGTACTGTCGAGCTAGTTTGCCCATCACGAGCACCGACAGGCCTCGTACGTGCATACGTTTTCCACAACTATGGCACCAATTCACAATGGCATTAGTGGTGGCTGGCAGGGAATGGGGGTGGCGGGGTAGGGGGCGTTGATAAAAACAAAATATTATGAAAAAAATATCTTTTCACGGACGCTGTCTCTCCTCCGTTGTTGCTTCTTTTCCTGATGAGTCCTGGAAGCAGGAAGCACACAGGATCCCCTAAGCCAATCACAACGCTGCAATGCACAGATGTGATTGGTCTGAGCACTGTGGTTCTGCGCTCGGACGGGGACTGGGAGCCTGTGCATCTTTTCCACCAAGACTGTGTATTCCAGCCCGGTGAAGAATATGCTGAGTGCGTATGACTGTTTGGCCAACACTTATTGTGCACAAAACACTCCTCCTCTCTGTGACACCAGCCCCACCCCGCCCTAATCCAGCTCCATAGCTACGAAAATAATGCTATTATAATTTTATTTTCCCTTTTTCCACTGCTCTGAGAGCAGTGGGGTAACGCTCTTTTGTCTTAGCAGAGGAGCCACCCAATGGCATTTTGGAAAAAGGTAGAGCTCCTGTAAAACTCTCACATACTCTAAGATGACTTTATTTTTGTTTATTTTAACCCCTTGGGCGCGGGCGCGATTCTGCGCCTGTGTGGCACTTTTAATGAATGGGCGGGTTCATGCTGGCCCCCAGCCGTCATCAGCACACGAGCACCGTGATGCATGACGGCTGGGGGCCGTCATCAGCATGGAAGGGGTTAAACAAAGTCTAAGATGACTTTACGAATTGGCCCCACATGTTCGAAAATGGGAATAAAATGGAATCATCCTGCGTATATGTGTAGGACTGTGCCCTCTTTGCACTTTTACTAACACTAAGTTGGATTTTGGGGCCTATTTACAAAGCATTGCAAGAGTATTCGTGTAGCACTACTTGCTGTGCTCATAAAAGCTTTTGTTAATCAGCCCTTGTCTCGTCACATGCATTAGGCTTTTTTGAATTATTTACATCAGGTTGGGCTTGCTATTTCTAGCATTGTTGCACGATCCAAGGCTTCAAATAACCCTCATGGAACATTTTGCTGCCGCCGAACACCGAGTTCTGCGCATTCCAAGGGGGCGGGGTTCGCAGTCTGGGCTCGGAGCTGCCCGGGCCCAGCAATAAGTCACAGCGTTTTAAATACCAAAAATGGGTCCGCAGCCTTCAAACACGCGATAAAGACATCTTTCTGATGAACATTAGGGAAGCGACGTCAAATGTGCTGTTTTTAATAGTTTATTTCTTTTTTCCACAACGTATTTGAGTCAGTGAGATGCCTGAACGGATTTTAAGAAATAAAAAAATGTTAGAAATGGGGCACGCTTGCTAATTCATAATTCATTTCGGGAAGTGCTTCATTGACATAAACTGTCTGTTCCTATAGTGTCATATGAGGTCATTTTAGGCACTTTTGTCAGCTGTGGATGGCTCCCTTCAGCTATTTTTGGGCCAGGCATAACTGAGATCATGTCATCTTCGTCTGGCAGTCGGTTAAACTGCTAGTAGTAGCTCACACCAGACACTTTTAGTTATGTTAGTGTTAATTTACCCCCGGTACGTGTTAGAAATAAATTCACTTTAAGTACTTTTGGTTGAACCAGGCACCACTGATACTTTTCGTCAAGTCTAGCATAACTTGTATTAGTTTAACAATGCTTAGTGTGGCCAAGCATGATAATTTGCCAGAGTTTATCTTAGATGGACAGACATAATTTACTTCAGGTGTGACTTCTACATCGTTGTTGGAGGGCGGAGACAGACATTCTGGCTGCTTTTGGTGCAGTGTTCAGGGCTGGGGTCTGGAGTCTGCTCAGTGGTGCGGTTGGTCGGTAGGGTGTTACGGAAGCAGCTGGCTAGGCCTGGGTGCGGCTTGCGGTCAGGTTGCTCCCCCCCCTTCTTTTGCAACAAGCCACCGAAGGAACCAGGAGGAGCCACAAGGAGCTATAGAGGATTACATAAACTTCATCCATCCCTATAGTGTTCGAGCACCCCCGCCCCCCACAACAAAGAAGGAGGAAAGTGACACCTAGGAAGGGTGAGGCAGCGCCAGGGGCTGTGCTCGTGCCCCCGTCCTCCACATAAGGAAAAGTGAAGCAGACGGACCTGGGGGGTAGAGGTGGAGTCGGGGGTGAGGAGACCACGGTTGATTCCTGTTGACGAAGAAACCCCATCAGTCCTCAACCTAAAACTAGAAGGTCCAGCAGCGTCCGGCATATCGTGCCCCTCCCCTCCCGGGGCCTCGTTTATGAGGCCTTGCGTCACTTTTACGCCGCCGGTGCGTCAGTTTTGTGACGCACCAGTGACGTAAAAAATGCGCCTTGTTGCGCCGTATTTACAAAGTGACGCATCCAGGTAGATGCATCTCTTTGTAAACCCCTGCGCCATATTATACCTGCTCCAGGTATAATGTATGCAAGGGGGGCGTATTGAGGCAAGAAAGGTCGTAGAAGTAACGCAGTGAAATCTGTGAGATTTCACTGCGTCACTTCTAGGACGCCGTTGCGTCAAAATCTTGTGCCTGCCTCACAGCAGGCGTAAGACTGACGCCGGCCCTTTCACATGGGGCTTGCCCCATGTGAAGGCACACATTGCTGGAGTTGCGTCACTTTTGTGACACACTCCAGCAATGCTCACTTTTGCTCTTACAGATACGTCAGAAATACTGACGTATCTGTAAGTCCTTGCGCAATGATGCGTCATATTGTAAATATGACGCATCATTGGGGTCGCAAGGAGGGCGCAATGAAAAGTGACGCATCGCTGTTTTCTCGCAGCGATGCGTCACTTTTCATAAATGAGGCCCCCGGTATACAGGTGGAGGAGAGGTGACCGTCTATCACACAGAAGGGGCGTTTGAGGACATTTCGAGACCTGCAAGGGTTGACTCACCACTCTATAAGTCTATCACTATTAGGAAACCCTTGGTTCTAAACAAAACAACTGTAGCAGAAAGTGACCAAGCTCACCATCAAAGGGGGTATCCCTATAAAAGGACAAGTTCCTTTACCCACCAGAGGTGGCATGCTTCAAATATTGCAGGTGGACACAGTCCACAGGACAGCGTTAGTCTCCAGTCTGTGAATCCGAGGAGCCTGCTGCCTACGTAGCATTCGCAAGGAGGCGCCCATAGCAACTTTATTTCCCTGCTGACTTTGTAACCATATAATGCCCCAGAATGAGCTCTGGTAGGCCAAGGTGGAAAGCTCCAGTTTCCAATAAAAGGATGTGGGAGATAGTAGCAGGAGAAACAGCACCTAAAAGAAAGGCAAAAGGTGCGAAATCCAAGAACCCTTTATTGGATAACAGCAACCTAGCCATGGAAAGGGGCACAGATACAGAAGAGAGCACACAGGACACTGATAATGCGGAAACCCACCAAAGCCTGAAGCAGTCCAGAGGACTGGATTACAAAATTCCACAGATAATAACCTTTTTTCAGTCATTAAGTGGTTAAGACAGTAAGACTCCAGCTGGAGGAAGTGATAGCCAGCCGGAGGGGGCAGTTGGAAATCATGGGACTAGCCACAGCTCTTTTACTCCTGCAGCCGCTGATCTGTTGGGTGATCAATATACTGAGGTCACAGTGGAGTCCCCCTCTCAGATCCCCCTGTCGCCAACAATTTTGATGTTATGTAACCATCGTCAGTGAATCCCCTCTAATGGATCGAAACAATCCTGCACCAGTAGGTTTGGAATCCCTAGGGACCTACCATCTCTTTATGATAAACTTTGCCTAACATCAAAAGATTGACCCTCTCTGTATTTTAAAGAGCCCTCAGTTTGAGCTCAATTCCTTTCCAGCATTTAACACTAGCCGGGTTGAGGAGCCGGATTTGCTGGAGGAGAGCAATAGCAATGATATAGGAAGCCACCGCTGCACGCTGACACAGAAGGGCGATTTGGCAACCCTCCAGGGATGGAACTCTAGCCAAAAGGTGAGGGCAGAAGAATATAACAAGGATGTACAAACTACGACCAATTCAACTAAGATGTGGGAGGCAATCCTTAATTCAATGCAAGCAGCAGTTCTGGCCCTTAGGCACCGTGCAAACAAAATGGATATCCAGGTGGACTTACTCTGTTATATTCCTTATAGGTACCATAATATAGGCCTCCGTAATCTCATTACCCTTCACCTAAATTCTTTCCCTACATTACACTTGTCATGGTTTACAGGGACTGACTTTTTACCTAAATACGACACTGCATTCAGAATGCGGGTTTGCCGTAGTTTGAAATTTCATACATTATGCATGTGGATTCTTGGAAGCACAGCAGGACTACCATCTCCTGTATACAATCTATGTATAAAGTTCATGCCCGACGTCATCCTTAGGCCGACACAGTATAGAGCAAGGTAGAACCCCTGGCGAGACCTATGGGTATATATACATCACATCTTGCTAAGATAGATAGAGGAGACCAAGACTTCCCGGCCGACACACTGACAAGAGACGCTGAGGTTCCTGAATGCAGATACTCCAGCTCACAGTGGTCTAACATCCCTCGTTGGGTGTCCAACTCAAGACCTGGACGGGGTCCCATAGTCTCTGACTTCAGGTAATGGGATTGACTAAATCCTAGAGAGATACTTGGCTTAACACCTACACCCATGCTCGGTACACATAGGTACATCTAGTTAGGGAAGGCATCGTAGGAGTATGCATCTCTATCATGTGTTATATATACTTGAATGTATTCATGATTTTAGTAAGATGGTAGAACTACACCATCCATTTACCTTTATAGTAATGTTAATCATTTATATCTTATACTGTCTAGCAGTTATTGCAGCACTTCTATTCTACACCAGAATAACATCTGCTCAATAAATGCTTATTGAAAACGCCCAGCCTGTTTATTCGGTGTATCTCTCTGAGACAGACTAAGTAAGCACGACTGACTGAGTGAAAGGTAGTATATTGTTTCCATGGTCCTTAGAGATCAGGGTTGTCATGTTCTGAGGTTGCCAGAAACTATTCTCTCCTTGGTAAGAGGAGATTCCAGTGGCACTGTGAGCAAAGTTTGTCAGACACCAATCCTACAGTGTTATTTGTCTAAGCACGCAGATCCTGTATACTTCTCATAGGAACTACACAACAACTCAATACCATGGTAGTTTTCATCTATGGAATCGACAACAAAGTCAAAAAGTTAAATACATGATCACTAGGGTTCAAACGAAGTACCTTGCTGACTTTACTATATGCTCCTGCAAGGAGGTAGCCAACAGGATGGCACAACTCCCAGAGATTATGGAAGGAATGTTGGGTGAAGTTAAGATCAGCCTTGCATCGAGGGGTGCTCATTTCAAGAAACCACTAACTGCCCCACTGGTTTGGAGTACTGTTAACAGCCAGTAACTCAGTAGGAGCAGGACGGAAGAATTGATTCACCTGTTCAGCAGGTGCTATTATTGCAGGCACAGGGAAATGCCAGAGAGGAACCCCTGCTGGCCAAAGAAGAGACCTTAGCCCACACAGCAAGGTAGCGCATGTGCAAAACTCACCTCAAGACCAACATACGCACCGATCTGGATGATAAAAAGGCAGAAGAAGCGTGCGAGGAAGGGTAGAAATAAAGTCTACACCAGGCCTTGTAAATTTACCCCCAACCTTGACAAGCAAGGTTGAAGAGGATGAGGTTGAGGTTCCACTGGGAGATACCTCCAGGATGACAGAACCTGTGCTTGTAACCAACGCACCAGATGTTGGGGAATGCACCAACAGTAGGGCACCCATAGTTAGACACGAAGGGCACCTCTATATCCATTAAAACAGCCTCAGTAAAGTCATTAAAATTAGATGAACTTTTACCGACAATAAGAGTATCCCTGCAAGATAAAGAGGTCCATAAGGAGGGCCGCCAGGCCCGGACACTTAATGAGGAGGCAACCCAAAGCTCAGCCATTACAGACCTCACTCCCCCGGAGACATGGTCACAAGTAACCATGGGTGTGGTCTCCGGGGTGGGAAGAGGAATACCCAGATCAATATGAATATCCCAAATCAAGTGATGGGAAATTATCGCTGTGATGGCGGCAATAGTCTCTCCGGACCAAAGGGTTCGTCTATTAGCAACTTAAGCATGACTGACCACAAACACATATCGATGTAGCATAATGAACTAGGATGCCAGCTACTATGGATCCCTGAATTTAAATCTAGGGGCCCACTGGATGTACTAAATTACTTGAGCATCCTAAAATTAATAAAGGTGCTGTCAGGCCTTGAACATTTTGTGTCAGATGATATACTTGTTATTAAGTTTTTACAAGCCAGAGGGAGACAGCCCTCGGATCCCACCCTCGTTACCTCAGATGGGCAAAAGGCAGTCTGTCAGTCTATATTAACTCCAACTTGTCTACAAAGATTACAGAACTCAGTAGATAAGATCCATGCCATTTGGCTCTGTGTCTGGATGGTTGGGCCAAGCATCTACGTGAATCCTTGGTTTTCGTTAATGTGTAATTTAACCCCAGGCAGAAACCCGTAATTACAGACAAGCTGGCTTCATGCATGCTTCAGCTACAAAATACATGGCGCCCATCATATTGGCTGGTCTCCACTGTCCAAATGAGTAGCATGTAGAGGTTGTTGGGCCTCTCCCAGATCAGAGTATACCACATTACAAATGGAAAGATAAAATTGGGGGAACATTTGTAAAACATGTAAATTCATTGGTCTCTTGGCCTTGAACAGCCGCAAGTCAGGCGATACCCCACCAGCACAGACTGGAGCGCCAGGCAAGTCAGTTTCTTTCCAAGATTACATGTTGGTGAACCTCCCATTATATAAGAAAGTGGAGGACTTTAGTGTATCTCACCGCCTTGAGAGTTATCATCATCCGCATTTAATCTTGGTGGGGACCTATTTGCGAAAGAAAAATTAGGCCAAACAGCTCTGTCAGGAGACTTTGGTACAGACAATTTAAAACGCCTGAAGTTGGACTCTAGCACGATTAAGGACCAGGCAGAAGAAGCAGTGGTTAAACTTGAGACCATGGCCGCAGATAATTCCAACCTAATATTAGCATGGGAAGGTTTCACTGACAAATTGACAAATAGACATCCTGCCAGCAGTATGAGCAAGGGAGCACAGTATGGGCGCCATAATAGCACAGTCTAGCCACAGCATGTCCGCTTGAGAAGAGCCAAAGTAGGCAGACTGCTTAGGCAATTACGGCGATTCCCTGAGGACAAAAATGTACTAAGGGCCCTGTGCTAGGTTAGGAGACTATTGAAAAGAGAGATCTAGGCAGTCAAAAGAGCCAAACCAGAAGTGCTGTGGGCTCAATTGCTGTAGGCCTCAAAGTCAAATGACTCAACACTTTTTGGGAAACTTATTAATAATAACGAAAAAGGCCCAAGGGCAGCCCACAAAGCCAATATAAGTGAGGGTGACTGGGTTGAACACTTGAAGTCCCACTTAAAAGGCAGCTTCAAGGGTGAAACAAAGCTGGATCAGCTCCATGGGGAAAACTGGACCACCAACTTCTCCGTTCACTTAGCATATACGACTGCAGAGATAATAAAGATCATAAACAAATTACGGGCTGCCAGTGCCCTGGTCCCAAATGGAATACGACAAGTGCTCCTTAAGCATTCCTCTGCATGGTGGTCCAGCTTCCCGGCCATTATGTTTAATACCATTTTGGCAGTAGGAGTTATTCTTGAAAGTTGGAAAAGTTTGATCATTCACCCCATTTTTAAGGGAGGTGCTGCATCTTCACCAAGCAATTACTGCCTTAATGCATTATTGAATGTGGATCTCAAGTACTTTGCCACACTACTGCTTCGTTGCCTGGAAGTTCGAGCATCAGACACAAGCCGACTTCCACTCAATTGGACAGGGTTCACGAAGAGCCAAGGCACATTTACCAATCTTGTAGCAGTGGTTCTAATACTCAGTGGAGGAAAGGCCACAGGCACTCTGCTTTACATGTGCTCCATCGCGTTTAAGGCAGCATTCGACTGTGTCCCATGTGGCAAGCTATGGGCAAAACTGCAATAGCAGTGACTCCTAACCAATGTTTTAAGGGCCAGAAGGCTGCCCTACTCGGACCAGTGGGTCAAGATTAAGAATCGGGTTTGGTACCCACCTATAGAGGGAACTGAAAATATTGTACGGACTAAAGCAAGGTTGCGTTTTAGCACCCCTTCTTTTTAATCTAGATATTGCATATCTCTCCTGGGCATTAGATGGGCAGGTCTCTCATGACTTGAGCCTCGTTGGCCAGCTGTTATCGAACATCTCGTACATGGATGACCTGTTATTGCTTAGGGACACAAAAATTAGCTTGCAGAGATGCCTGTATTGCTTAGGATCATAGGCAGAGGACAATGGATTGGAAATAAATTGCAAAAAAACGAAAGTCATATTGCTTAGTTGCTGCATTTTAAATCAACATAAATGGCATCTTAAAGGAGCTACGATTAATTAAACTTCTACATATGTGCATCTAGGTGTCAAGATAGACGCCAGGGCTACGTTCGCACCTCAAATGGAAGCAATCAAAGCAAACGCAAAAGTCCATAACTATGCCTTTACAATGCTAGCAAAACCCGTCCGGGGGCACCATCTTTCAGACAATGGCCAATCTAACGAAGGCTAAATTGATAGCTGCACTCTCATACGGAGCAGAAATGATGACGGGTGCGGTGGCCCATCTCCTGGACAAATTTGTGATAAGATCCTATAAACACATTTTCCAGCTACCAAGATCAGTATTGCCTGCCCAAATTAGGCTGGAGTTTTTGCAGATCGAGCAGTCCCTTGCTATGCATGCAGCATTTGTAAAATGCTGCCGGAAACTGCATTCAGCTTCTGAGGGCTCATTGGCTAACTTAGAGGCTCATCACGATGCGGGTCGGACCAACCGTCTGCCCGCTATCTCTGTGAGCCCTTTTTGACCTCTGAGTCCGGGAAGTTGCCCCGTTTAAAGCTCACAAAAATACATGTGGTATGTACACACATGCATAGGATATGTGGGGATATGCCTTGTGCACCCCTTACCCCATTGCTGGAGTGTGGCAGAATGTGCACAGTCCAGTCAATGAAGATGCATACCCCAGAAGGACTGACCTGGATTCGGGCACCCACAGGATCACTATCATTGGGGTTCAGCTTCCGAAGGGACCTAGAGGAAAGGATCCACGGTAGAGTCTGCTGGAGAGAAGCACATTGGGGTAAGTATGCGCTCTAAATCCTTCGTCTCTGATTACTCAAGGCAGCCGGTCAGACCACCACAGTCGGGCTGTCGGAAATCAAAATCATAATCCGGACGGCGGTCGGATACCCATGTACAGCTCTATGAACGACATTTGTCTCTGACTGCCATCTCGGTGGTCAGAGAAAAGCTGTTGGAGTTGGCCGTCTTTCAGCAGTCGGTCGAAGCACATGATGCATGCATCGCAATCTGGTGGTCGGACCGGCTGCTTCCAAAGAAACCTTCAACGGTCCGACTGCCTCCTATAGGACTGTGAAAGTAGGTCTGACTGGCATTGTAATCAGCCTCTTAGTCTGGTTTGAAATAAACCTCAGGAAGGTGAATGGTGTATGTAAAAATACCTTGAAAGAAACATTGAAATGCTTGAATCGTGTGAGCTATGGAAATTAAATACATCCAGTCAAATTTTTAGAATAGCAGCAAATAAATCAATCAAGTTGCAAAGTTGGCTGATAAAGATAAAGTGGCTAAGCTGTCACATGGGTGGCTGGTGATGGCTAGTGTCCAAAAAGAGCTCACCCTTTTGGAACCCACCTACTCCCTGAAGATCAAACAGAAATGACTGGCTCTGAGACTTGGTGATATTCCAACTCTAGATTTCTTACCACAGTAGAGGTGAGAAGGCCAATGGGGTGGGGGGGGGGGCTAGGAATGTCGATTATATTATCAGACAGATGAAACCCTGCAGCACGTCATCTACATTTTCCTAGCTCCAGGTCATCAGAGAAGGAGTCTGTTGAAGGAGGAATTTAACGCATTAGGGATCAGGTCTTGTAGATCAGCACTAATTGAGTCTTTAGATCCAAGAAACACAAAGCTCAATATTCGATTGGTACAATTCTTGGATATCTTTTAATCCCTTGCTAAACTGAACACTTAGACCCAGGTGGGGTCAAGGAGGATGGCTAAGAAAGGCTCTGTAAAGAATCTCAGAAACCCCTTCACAGCACGGTGGGCTTCCAGGGTTAACATGTGTTTGTCGGTTCCCAATCCGGTCAGGTTGGATATTTCCCCTAGTTCACCTGTACATCTCGTCTGAGCAACTATTATCCCTGTGGCTTTTTACTTGTAATTTTGCACACAGCGTAGCTCTTTGTTAAGTTTAATACACTGGCACTGTTGGCTGCTAGATAGAATTAGGGCTCATCAGCTTTTACTTTATATTGGCTATTGACAAACAAAACAGAAGTCCCGCACTGTTGCACTTTATTCGCTATTTTGCACACACTGGCATCATGAGTCATCACCTTAAATGGCTCCTGCTCACAGTGATTTGATATGACTGCTTGTTTTCCTTCTTTTATCTTTGTATTCATGATGTCACTTGTACATTTTATAATGTTTATGGTTTTTATTGACTAATAAACGACTTTATGCATTACTTTAGGTATTTTAAGTTGGGTCAGGCATAAGTAACCTGAGGTATTTTAGCTAAACCCCAGCTCCTTCAGGTCTTTTAATTGGAGACAGGAAACCCCCCTTCGGGTTTTTTAGTATACGGTGCATTGTATTCTGGCATTTGTATAGTGGTTACCATCCCCATGTGGACACTGAAGTGCCAATCCACAGGTATAGCATGCTGCACCTGGTGAGTGTGTGGTGAAAGTGTATTGGCTTTGCTTTGAGCCTATGAGGAAAGTGTGGGAAGGGTTTCATGGTGTGATCATCATGTTTTAGGACACAATGTTTGGTGTGTAAAGGATGATTAAGTGAGGCAGCTGGAGGTGCATTTCTATAACTGTTGCTATATTGGCAGCTCTGATTAGCTCTGTAGGTCCCCTTATTGTGCGAGTAGTGTGCATTTCTGTCCTCAAACCAGCATCTAATAGTGTCTTTCACTAGAGGCCATTTGCTCTGAGATCTTATGAACCTGGAGAAGGTACAGCTGTAAGGAAAGACTGAGGGGAATCAAAGATTTGCCAGGATGGACAATGTTACAGTCCTCATTTTTTATGATTGCCATTATGAGGTGTTCAGTGAGGAGATTCTGCAAGAGGCACTGGATTAGAATCATCCTTTTTGTCATTGTAGGAAGTTGGTGCTTAAGGTATGTGATTATTTGGGACTTTCAGGGTGGACTGTGTTAGAATCTTCCAATGATGTGGCATATCTCTTTGGTCTTCACAGGTCTGTCTGGTTAGTATTGAGTGGTTAGTTAATTGGGCTAGTATAGACTGTATCTGTGCCTTCCAGTTGCCATTAAGATTCCACAGGTCCAAGCATATATTGTAATGCAGCCCTATTGATGAATGAAGGATCAGTGAGTAAATTGATAAATAGTATCATGTGGTGAATTGGGTTATATTTGATCAAAACATGGAGTACTGTTAGAAAGATTGGAGTCACTGCCGCCTATCTTATAGTTGGAAGTAGTAGGTAAGGTAGACACTGTCTGCTGTGTCTGTGGTGTCTGGAGGTTGGTGATTATTACAGTCCTCCATCTAATTGGCTGGGATGTGGCTCTGCAGGTGCTTAGTAGCACATCATACTTCTGATATTGAGTTGAGATGCATATCGTGTATAATGTGCTTATCATATTGCATCCACTTATCAAGGCCATTATGAAACTACATTGGGTGGAATTTCATGGATCGGTTAGACATTAGAGCATCTGTCTTCTTGGTGTGGTGTGCTGATTGTTCCGTAGCTCTGGAGCATACTTATACTGATAGAGGGGGTTATTGTTCTGCCTTCTACTCCAGCATCAGTGGGTGATTCAGCTACTTTAGTAACATCCATGTTTTTATTCCTCTCTTGAACTTTCCTGGTTGTTTTGAATCTTGGCTGATATTGCGTTCCAGAACTGGACAACTTGCACTGAAAAAACACAGCCTCCAATTGATTTCCTATTGTAAGGTGGAATGAAGACCCATGGTGCTAACCTGGAGCCCCCTGTCCTATTTTGCATGTATTGCTGACATTTCATTTATAGGTATAATGATCCTTTTTCCTTGGGAGATTTTGTGGACAATACAAAGTGACTTGAGCATTGATCTTCTAGCCAGTTGCCAGTGGAGTGCATCCAGGACTGGTGGCGAGGTCTCTTGGTGGTGGAGAAGTCTTGCTGCAGAATTATGGATTTGATGCATTTTGTTGTCTAATAAATATTGGTGGCACCAAGATATAGTCTATTGACGTACTTGAGCTTGGAGATCACAAGTGTGAAGATTGGTTGTAGTTTTGCTGTTATCCAAAGGATGGGTCGTTGTCTCAGTGTGTTCATGGTGTAGAGGCTGAACTTGTGTCTTCAGTGGCATGTGGCATCAGCGGGGCCTGGCATAACTCAGTCCAGGTTTTTTTTCAACTGGAAGCAATTCACTTCACATATTTTTTGGCTAGCCTCGCATTATTGGTAATAGGCTTTCTTAGTCGATAAGAAACAACTTATAACAGCTAATCTTAGATTGGTCATGCATAACTTATGTGAGGTATTGTTGGCCAGGACAAACATACATATGAAAGGTGTTTTTATCTGGGCCATGCATAAGTCTGATCCGGCATATTTAGTCGAGTCAGACCTACTTTGCTACAGCTAAACCTAGGTTTGACAGATATTAGTCGCTTCCGTATTTTTACTTTCGGAAGGCATCAATCGAATCCATTTTATGTTGTTGAGATAGGAATAACTCACTTCAGGTGTGAGTGAAAGTTCTAAAGGTTCTTATATGATATGTTTTAAATTGTGCTAGCTATAATTCACAGTAGGTATTCCTAGGCAGACCAGGAATGAATTTCTTCAGATAGTCTTATTTGGGCCAATCATAACTCACTTCCGATGTTCAGTTGGATAGGGCAAATCACTTTGGTTATTTATGGGAGGCCAAGCATAGTTGACCTCAGATGTTCTTAGTCTCGCTAATTATAACTCATACAACATTTTCTCACATGGGCTCTACTTCATATCTACTTCATATACTAATTTCACAGTCTCATCATTTCATAATTGAGCCTTTTTAATATTATATACAACATAGTCGTTGTTATTTATCTTATGCAAATAACAACCATTGACAAAACTAATATTCATGGCTTGTTTTAGGTGTAATATAATTTGTTGTATTACATATCTGGATGCAAAAACAGAAAGAGGCAGCATAATACCAGTCGGGCCACACACAGATTTTTAGCTTACATATGTAAGCTACACCCTTTCAGAGACCTTCCAATTTTTTCCATTGTAGTTAAAGCCCTGGTGCTAACTTCCTAAAGCCTAAGGGAGCAAAACAGCACCTGGCTCATGTGCACACCCCAGGCAGCCTTCACCCCTATCAGCGCCCGTAAATGATCCAATATTTAGTGTCCTCAAGCCTGTTCACCAACACAGCTTACATCACACGTAGTATGCACACCACCATAACAGAGTCCTGCACTTCAACCCAAACAACCCATAGCTGATTGGCCTCCACTTCCATATCCGAATATCTTGCCACCCTCATCCACAAATTGCCCCATACCTGGTTGTCCTGCCAGCAGCGATGCACAAACAGTCCCATACTGGGTTCATAAATTGCAAAATCCTGAATAGCTGTCAAACACCATAGCCAACACAAGTAGCTTGTCTTCTCTCGTACACCAGACACACCACTGTCCCTCACCTGCCATCCTTCCATAACCCCCTTCCAAAAACACAACCCCTTTATTTGGCATCTTCCCATACCCTACAGACAATGGACGCTAGTTTTCAGCTACATGTCCAGCATAGGGATGGGCTAATTTGCGTGTAGAATCATGTGTTATTTACTTCCAGCATTTTTGGTTAAAACCTGTTTCTAACATACAGGGCTTAACACCAGTTTTGCCATCTCTAAACACTATGAATAATTTTTCGGTGTCTTATCCACCTTATACGGATTGAAGGCTGACTTAACCTAGCCATGATTCGAACTTAAGAAATGCAGATCATGCACAATAGTCCTGCTTATAGAGCAATTGAGGCAGGGGGTTTGCAGTGACAGGGGGTACACTGGAGTAATCCAGGATGCCAGGCTTAAGGTTCTCATATTCGCTGGGTTAATTTAGAATGTCACTCTAAATTAGGCATGAAAACCCTGAGGCACACTTTCTAATTGTGCTTGGCTTTGCAAACTGACTAAAGGCCTAATTCAAACCCACGGTGGTGGTGTGGCCACCGCCACACTTGCAGTCCGACTGCTGCTTTCTGAGTTGGGTGGTTGGACTGCCATGGGACCGCTGCTACCGACAGGGATCCGCGACCGCTGCCGGTCTTGCAGTGGTCTGAGGCCCACAATATGCTGGCCGTGCCGCTGCAGCACCACCAAGCATATTACGAGTTTCCTCACCACCACAGTTTTCATGTGTGTGAGCCAGCCGTGAATAGTGTGGCAGTAAGGAAACGAATGAGACCCTACAGGGACACCTGTTGCCTCAGACCCCAGGGATGCCTGCAGGGGTTCACATGTTTTCCCCCCTGTCTGCATACATCTCCACTTCATACACGGCATGGACTTCACAGTCCATGCCTTGCAGGAACGTGCTTTGGCAGTCCCAAGTTTATGCCTTGCTAAGGCTCACGTATGAGCCTTAGCACGGCACACCGTAGGACCGGCAAAGCAGGACCTCCCGACCTGGATTCCAGTCGGAATTTTGCATGCGGTCTCAGTACGGGTTTGGCAGTGTGGTAGCAGGGCGCTGGCGTGGCAGCCCACTGCCATACCTCCAATATTAGTAATTAGGCCCTAGGAGTTTTTAGGAATGTTAGGAGTAACGTATTTTGTGCTTGTTACAGAACCTATTTTGCCTCCATTTACAGCTGGGAGTTCATTAACGTGTAAAAATAACACAAGCGCAATTTGAGCTTAAATTGCAATAAGTGAAAGTTAAAAAGGGTCATCCAAATAGTTATATCTCTGAAAGGAGCCCATGGGAATCACAGAGTGACAGCAGCATGAAAGCTTAACTGAATGAAGCACTGCTGGTGGGAAGAGGTTAAATTAAATATTTTGAAACTCATTTGTAGACTATTTGTGTGGTGATAAAAAGTTTTAAGCGGTTGATCTTAAGGCACCCTTCAAATATATCATTACGTCTAACAGCACTCAAGAATTCATGTGTGTGCACAGGAAGGTCATTGCAAGGTCGAGAGACATCTAAGTAACCAAGTATGAAATATTACTTTGTTAAAAAAATGGAAGATAGTTACATTTAATAAGCCTATTAAAAATTTAAATTGTGATTGGTGGGAGAGTGCCCCTCCGAATAGTTTCCCTTGCAGAATTACAGCTACATTCGAGGCCAACATGCACTCTGCTGCACACTCACCGGACAACTTTTTCATCTTTTTGACTCCACCAGGTTAGGGAATGTGAGTAGGGTCGGGTACCCGAGGTCTAGTGACAAACTGAAGCCGCCTCCAACATAAGACCGGAGTCTGATTCGTAGCTTCTCCATTTGGCCCCTTTGGGAATCCTGGGCAAATTGCTTTGCTTCTCTTATCCGGAGTACCTACATAGGATTCAATCAATCAGTGTCTTGTAGAGTGTGACTACTCACCCATAAGGGTCTCAGGACGCTGGCGGCGGAGAGCTGCAGGTCCGTTGAGGCGCTGTGGTTAAGTCGAAGAGCCAGGTCTTGAGGTTCTTCCTGAATTGAGGCAGTGACGGTGATTGCCTGAGTATCCTGTGGCTCCTGTTTTTAGTATATTCAATTTAATATTCTTAACTAATCCTACCTTACACCTGGACAAATTAACAAAATATACCTGGGAGCCACAGCTGCAAGTCCTTGCAGTATGTAATTAGATGCTGATTTGCTTCATATGCTTTGGTCTTGCACCACAATCCTTTCATACTGGCAGAGAGCTATTGAGTTGCTGTTGACCACAATGAGCTGTGTACTAACAAAATACTCTGAAGTGGTCCAATTGGGTGTATTCCTCGCCCTCAGTTTGGAAATCTCCACCAAGTCCAACTGCCTGGCTCTTCTTCCAGCAAAACACAATATTACACTGCACTGGAAGGTTTTACTTTCTCTGACTATCATATGTTGGGCCAAGGTGTTGCTCTTGTGGTTTCAATTTGAGTGCACCTTGTTACCTAGAGACGAATGAGCTGGTCTGCGAAAATATTATATGGCACAGGTGTGGGATATATTTTGATGGAGGACTTTAAAGACTGCACCAAGGAAGTTACTCTCCTCCTGTAATCCACCCGACACATACAATCCTGGTTTCTATGTACGAGTTTGTAGTATCCTGCTATTTTCAATGTGATGACTTTCCACCTCCAATGGAATGTTCATTGGAGCAGCTGTCAGAATGTTGGTGTTCTGCCTAGATAGTGACAGTTGGATGGGCTGACAGCTGCTCCAATGAACATTCCATTGGAGGTGGAAAGTCATCACATTGAAAATAGCAGGATACTACAGAGTTGTTATACCACATCTAAGCAACTTACCAAGGCAGTGGTCTAAAGGCACCTATCTCCAACAGACTGTCATGATATTCTACTAGAACACTTTCTTCTCAGCACCACAGGGTTCATTCCTCTGCTTCCCTATCCTGATAGTTAAAGCAGCAGCAACTGACAGGGGTGGGAGGTTGGACAGTTTAATATGGGTCCGTTGTTTACACAGAAACATTTAAAAATTGTGTGTTAACTGTTCATAAATAGTCCAGCACTGTTCTTCTGTAATTGTACAATGGACTCATGTGAGGATTTGGATATATTATATGATATGGCTGTGGGGCTTTATTGTGTAATATACTTGCAAAAACTGTCGGGTCAAATCAGGCTTGTTTATATACCTTAAACTCAACTCTAGGTAGCTGTAGCTTTGAGCAGCAAAGCCTGACAAAGGAGCAATGTGTAAAGCATTTAACAGCACCAAACAACGAAATGAGAAAGTCACACAACAAGAAAAAGACATGACAACAATTTTAAAAAATGTAACATATTTTTATACATTTTTAGAGTCCTTGATCATCAAAACTCACTGGAGGGTTTCAGAGATACAGGGGCAGATTTACAATTACTGGTGCATCCCTGCATATTCCCAGGGATGCGCCAGTAATTGTGCACCAAGGCTCCGCCACCCATGATGCGCCACATTTACAATGCGGCGCACCATGGGGCAAAAAAGGCACAGATGCGGGACGCATCTGTGCCGTAAAAGCGGCGCATTGCTGGAGTTGCATCCCAAGCGCGATGCAGCTCCAGCAAGGCTCTGGGGGCGGCCTATTCTTCCAATGCTGCGTCAAGCCTTACGCCTGCTTCAAGCAGGCGTAGGGTTTTGACGCAGCATTGGCCTAAAAGTGACTGAGTGAAATCTTGTAGATTTCACTCAGCCACTTTTAGGAGGCGTTCCTGCGCCGGAACACTCCCCCCCCTGCGCAGGAACGCCTATTTGTGGCGCAGGGCTTTATGTTTAAAGTATTTTATTGAAGCAGGGAGGGGTAGGAAACAGCAGGGTAGGAAAAAAAAAAAGATAAACCACAGGATTCGCACAATCGGTGCGTGTGATACAGCAAATACAGCAAAACAGTTACATCTTTGCAATAGGCTTCATACGACTCAGGAACACAGCTTCCGCGCCTGTGGTCACATAAGGATAACAAAGGGGGGGGGAAGGAAGGACGGGGGAGGGGGAAGGAAGAGAAAAATAGGGGGGGCAAAGAAAAAGAAAATAAGGGGGGGGGAAGGGGGAAGGGGTAGAGAAGCATCCCCGCTCCAAAAACCTACTTAACCTTACAGAACCCCCCCAACTACCATACCCCAACCCACCCCCTGTACTGTGCCATTACCATCAGTTCTCTCTTCATATCGACCCTCCAGTAATCCCCGCTATGCAATGCCAGCCCCGTCCGATCAGACAGGCGGGTCTGGTGGCGGTGTCAGCCGTAGCAACCTAAGATATCTGGGACAGGTAATCTCCCGAAACTCAGAACACAACAAGCTATGAAAGGGCGCCCACAGTTCCTCAAAAGTATCAGTGTCTCCCAGGGCCACTAAGGACATCTTCTCCATTCCAAGGACATGCCATAATCTATGCAGCCAGCCAACTACAGTGGGAAGTGTGGTAGAGCGCCAATGTATGAGAATATTTTGCACCGCTGACCCCAGAGCAATCGCAATCTGTCTGCCCCTCCTGGACCTGAGGGGATACATCAACCCATTTGGCAATCCCAGTAGAACATAGGCAGGGAACCTCGGCAACTCTATCTCAAAACATTTGTCCACCTCACCCAGGACCTCTTCCCAATAAGGAGCCAGAAGGGGGCATTCCCACAGTATGTGTGTAAGTGTACCAGTATTGCCACAGTTGGCGCAGGGCTTTACAACGTGACGCATCTCCCAGATGCGTCACGTTGTAAGTACCCCGCACCATGGCGCAGGATTTGCACCACCGCTGCGTCACAAAAGTGACACAACGGCGACGTAAATGAGGCGCAAGGGGCTTGTAAATCTGCCCCATAGAGTTTAGAACAAATAAATAATTTTAAATTCAACTGCAAACAAGCATTGGTCAACAAAAACTTTGTGTAAACTTTTGAATGGTTTAAAATATTCAGTTCAGCAACTCCATCCTGGGTTGTGTGACAGGACAGAGTTCTAGGAGACCAGTAGGATTATTTTCGACAGTTACCTGGCCAACTGAGACATTTCCAGTCTAATTCCAGCCTTTAAAGCACGACTGCCATACATGATAATGGAGTGGTCCTGATGCTGGAGATGCAGGCAGAAAAGTTGCTCAATGATGCTCCTGGAGCTGTGCGGTACATTTGGGTGAAGTGCAGTTGATCCCACAGTCCATAGATGGATTGAGGTGACTTTGACCACAACACTTGGGATACCAAGACATCCTCTCTGCAACAGTAAAAGGCCAGCTGCAGCAGGGATCCTAATCTCGCGACACAGCGGTCACAGCAAATATCCTTGGTGGGGGCTAGTTTCCCTCTTGGGCAGCAAATCCAGTCTCTGATGGCACTCAGAGTTATTGTAGATTTATTTTTCCATGAGCAATCTTTGCCAGGAAACATTTCTTCTATTATTCTTGCGAACTGGCACTATTTCTGCAAATTCGTTTTCCATAACAAGAAATTAACAAGTGCAGTTCCAGGATTTAGCATGTCAGTGTCAGGTAGCATTTGTTTTTTTTAGTACATATTTCAAACATTAGAGTGTTAGATGTGTTGTCAGTTTCACAGTGCGGTTCTGTGACTGTTGTCAACTTGTGAACATACTACGCTATTTATTTTGCTTTTTATCTCGCATAATAGCTGGTACCAGGTTTCTCAGGTGATTTCGCTTAAATATTGCACATTATCCTAACCTGGTGGTGGAGGATCTGACTAGTGAGCCATGCATTAGTACAATAATGAGGGAATCTGCTGATTTGAAACATGTTTGTAATTCCATTTTCACATCAGCAAGATTGCTACTTCCTGTAAAGATACCGGAAGTCATATGTGTCTTCTGCAAATGACAACCTGGATCACTCTGCACCTGTAAGAAAGACATAGCCCTTGTAAGTCCAGACCTCCCAATGATTTTTTATTAAAGATAAAACACTTACTTTTAAAGAAAACGCACAGGTTTCAAGCCAGGACATAGGATTTAACACTCACCGAAATTAAGATTTCTAAGAGAACTGTTTCAACATTGATACACCATTAGGATTTGTAATAAAACTCACACTTCAAAATGGAACCTTTTGGTTTAATACTTTTATGACATATAGGACCAAATGCATCAACACATTTTCCCATAGACACAGAATGGGCAAGCCCTTTGATGCATCTGGCCCTATAGTCTTGATGTTTCTACCATTCATTGATGGACTTGCCTGCCTTTCTCTAACCAAGGCTAACCACCCTTCACTGGCATTTGCAAAGGAGATCATCCCTTTGTCTGTCAGAGAACAATTAATGGGACACTTTTGCATTAACAAAGCTCTTAATATTAAATAGTTTTAAGAATAACTTTTTTATTTAACACCTTGGCCTGATTTAGATCTTGGCGGACGGGTTATTCCGTCACAACAGTCTGCTTCACTATAAATCCAATAGGCAGGGTCGTAACAATAGCCCCCGCAGACCACACGGTGCTGGGGGGCCCCCAGCTCCAGGGGGCCCCCTCAAGCTCAAGCACTGTTGCACGGTAGACTGGTAATAAGGATCGTTCCACTACAAATTATTTGAGAGTCGGCAGCAAAAGTAAAATACCGGAAAGATGCTCAGACATCACTGAGCTGCCTGAAATATTATCAAAAATAGTTATTGATTTTTTTGTGGGATGGGGCAAAACATATACATACGTGCCGGGCGCAGTCTCCACCCACCTTATGGTTTATTTGCTGTGACAGGACAAGCTGAAGGAGTCCTGCAGCAACTTCTGTGCGCATGTGCAGTATGGCCCCTTGATCAGAGCCGATCCGCTTGAGTCTGTACTTTGATGTCTTTTATTTCTCCTGTGTGAAGGCCTAGCAAGTGCAAGGCTTGAGAGAACGAGATAAACACTCTGATTTTTTAATTTTTTTCTGAAGGCCGCCTAAGCTTTATTCTGTGAGATCCGTTTATTAAAAAAATATGGCGTGATATTTTTTCCCCCGTGTTTTATTTGCCAATCAGTCTTGGGTGATGGCCTATTGCCAAGCATCATTTCATCTCATGCAATTTTCACACGATTGCCCACTAACAAATGGTCCTGATTGTCTAACAATCATCAGACACCCTCATGACAAATATTAGGTACTAAGAATGTTCATATAGGGACGTTTTGGCAAACATCATCAGATGTAAAAAAAAAAATCTTTGCAAGATGCCCTGCTGCCAAATATCATTAGATATAAAGCAGTCTTAATGTGACCCCATACTGCCAAAGGGAATTAGGGACCAGCAATGTTCGCAAGATGGCGTCCTACTGATTCTCACTCGTGGCAAGCCATCTTTATGTGATGTTCTGCTGCTAAGGGTTACCAGGTGTCAAGCAATGTTCAAACAGTGGCTAACAAACTTTAGGCAATGGGCTTCTGTTAAATGTCATCACATGTAGAGAAGTCTTGAGATAATGGCTTACTGTGAAACATTTTTAAATGCCAATCTTCTACACTTCCTGGTCTAGTGACAAGATGTCTATAGACGTAGAGCAATCTTCATATAGTAACCTAAAGGCTTCTAGCTATCCAGCCATCTTCAGCCAATTGCTTTTTGCCAAGGGTTACTGGATTCATGCAATTCCTTGATAAGCTATTGACAAATGTGAATGAGATGATTTTAAAATAATTCAAAGAGGAAAGGAACTCTGGCGATTTAACCGCCTCTCCATCCACGCTCTCTCCTCAGTTGTATTCAACTTGGACAGAGGATGTGGCCTGACGGCCAGAGATGCCGTCTTTGGAACTGGGAAACCAGATTCGAGCCTCAGCATCGGCTCAGCACCCTGTGACTCTGGGCAAATCACTTAATCTCCCTGTGCCTACAAAAGATGAATGTGTCCTTGGGTAATATAACTGGTGCTCATGTAAAGCGCTCCAATACCTTTGGGTCGATTTTGTGCTATATAAATCTGCAAAAAAAAAGGCGGGGGGACTCGTAGACTGTCAAAGATTTGCAGTGTCACACCCCCCTTCATTCCCCTGCTCCGGATGATAAAACAGGGGGAGAGTGCCATAAGAACATTATGTCACTTTTGAGAGCTGCTAAAGCCTGCCCTTTTGAGCACAGGCCCTAGATAACTTACTGACTGGTAACTCGCTAGCAGTGCATAACTGGCACTGCTGCAGCTTGGACTCCAGGAGAGGTGTGCATGTCCATGTGAAGTCAGGTGAGAAATTCCTTTATCACTATGTGAAGTCGCCCTCGTTGGCCACAATTTGAAACCAAATAGGAGGCCTAATGTTACCTTCTGTTGACAAAGCCCACATTTTCTTAACTTTACAATCATGTATTAAGGTTTGAAATTAGATTTTCAAGAGACAGCTACCCATCTCTATGTCCGATGTTAGAACACAGAAATGTAAAGTGATCTCATGAGACCTGAAATTCCTTATTTATTGCAGGCTGCTCCGCCGTTAGCATTCTGCGTATCTGGACCTGGTATTTCATAGTTTTGATAACCA
This sequence comes from Lissotriton vulgaris, assembly GCF_964263255.1. NCBI lineage: Eukaryota > Metazoa > Chordata > Amphibia > Caudata > Salamandridae > Lissotriton > Lissotriton vulgaris. The sequence continues at coordinate 1,954,297,064 of NC_141691.1, read as the reverse complement.
TAAGCCAAAGAGTCCCAGAATAAAATATGCTTCAAGTTTGGAGGGAAGTACAGAATATAGATTTTTTTTTCAAACAATTTACTGCTGGCTGGCAACTTTACATATAATAGGTCTCCTCACAAAACTGCCCCCATCCATGATTCTAGTTCTGACACATACTAGACCCCGTTCCTACTCTGAGGTTACAGCAAGCTACGCAGATTTCCTTGATGCCACCTGCTATGCTGACTAAGATTCTTAGCGGAGTCCCAACATCAATCTAAATCAGGAGCGACACAATTAATAGAAGATTTGTGACACATGAGATGGTCACGGCTAAGGTGTGTCCATGTGTAGCTGTCGATATATTTAAAAGACAGCGACCTCCTTTCCAACACAATCCTGACTTTTCTTTCCCTTTTCAGTGACTCCTTTACCTCCTCAGCGTCTTCTCTCTCAATCGTTCTCCTCCACTACATGTGTAATTTACAGTCACTCCCACATTCATGTGAAGGCCCACACTGCACACCTGTGGCCATCGGTCCCTAAAATATAATAAAAGAGATACTGCATAGCAAGGGAGCTCCCAGATGATGGCAGTCTATATGTGAGGCGAGGGTTTTATATACAATCAGTGGGTGCTACAGGCCAAAACTTAGATGAATTTCTTGAGCTTTGCCTTAGTAATTGTAATTGTAATTTCATTTATATAGAGATTACTACCCCTGACGGGGCATCAAAGTGCTTTTTTGGCGAGTAGCACGCTACTCTCGGACCCATAGAGGGTTAGTGTTGAATTAGTATAGTGAAACAAGCAAGTACATTTTAAGTGGTGGATAGGTTAGTCAGTTATTTGGATTTAGAATGATAGCAGAAGGATAGAGGAGGAAAAAGGTTTGTATTTATTTAGCGCTTGTTAACGCACGCTATTCAGGAAGCCTATAAAGGATTAATGGTGAATTAATATGGTGAAATATGAAGTAATTTCAGTGGTGGATATTAGTCTGTTACTTAGAGTGAGAAGGATAGTGGAGGGATAAAAGGGGTAGAAAGATTTGCATTCATATAGCACTTGTTACCCATGATGGGTGTTGAAGCGCTTTTCTGGCGCGTAGAATGCCACTCCGGAACCCATAAAAGATTAGTGTTGAAAATTAGTATAGTATAAATATGAAGTAATTGGAGTAGTAGATATGTTATTCAATTATTTGTGTAGTATATTAGTGTAGTTGAATATGGAATTTAAGAAGTAAACATGTTAGCTGGTTAATTTTGATTGAAAAGGATAGTGTAGGGATAAAAGTGTGAAGGATTTATTTTTTTAGGTCTTAGCAGTAGGAGGAGGCTTTTGTATGAGTAAAAAGGAGTTTTGGAGGGGAGGAGTCAGAGGGAAGAGTTTAGAAAGGTTTGTTTTAGGGGATCGGTATAATAAAAAGAGGTGTCAGATGATGAAAGGAGGGGTAGAGCAGGAGAGAGTCTAGAAAGGGTTATTTTGGCGATCATAGTAGTGGTATGAGGTTTGGGATAAATGAGAGAGTGGATGTAGAGGGTATATTGATAGATGTACAGGATGATAGATAGTGTAGTGCATTGAAAAGAGTAGTAGAAAGAAGTTTGAGATGAGTCAGAAGGTTGGGCTAGAAGATATATTGAGCGAAGTATAGGCTGAGAAGTAGGGTGGTGCACTGGAAATGCTAAATTAGAAGACAGTGATAAATATATAGATCCATAAGTACATTGAAAGTATATAGATACATAAAGAAAGTAAGTATATGTAGATTAAAGATATTGATAGAGGCACAGGATGAGAAATATGGTAGTGCATTGGATATGCTTTTTTAGGAGAAAAGTGACAGACACACAGATCCAAGTACATGGAAGGTATATAGATGCACAATGGAAGTATGTACATGTAGCCCAAAGATGATTTTTATTTATTTATTATTATTATTATTATTATTATTATTTTTTCTCTTAACATAATTTTACATGTTTATACAAAGCAATACACAAAGATAGGTACATATCTATAGTGAAAACAAATGCTTATATACAGAGGGGTATGCTGTAAATTTCTGTTTGCGTATGGTGCTTATGTGGGGAAGAGCCAAATCTTGAGTAGTTTTCTGAAGATAAGGTGGTTGTCAGTGGATCTTATGTTGGGGGGTAAAGAGTTCCATAGTTTGGCTGCTTGAACAGAGAAGGATGTGCCACCCATTGTTTTTTTAATGTATGGTGGGATCTTAAGGCGAGATGCTCCTTGGGAGCGTAGGTTCCTTTGTTGAATGAGTTTGGTGATTTTATTCCTGATGAAGAGTGGTCCTACTCCATGTATTGCTTTGTGGGTGATACAAATCAGCTTGAACGTGGATCTTCTGGTAACCGGTAGCCAATGCAGTGCTTTTAAGGCAGGGGAGATGTGGTCTCACGGTTTGATATGCAAGAGTAGTCTGGCAGCCGAGCTCTGAATCCGTTGTAGTCTTTTCATGATCGTTAAAGGTGATTCGTGGTAGAGGCTATTGGCGTAATCGAGGTTGGACAGAACAAGGGAGATGGTAGCTTGGATCTTGTGTGGAAATCCCAAATGAGGGAAAATTCGTTGCAGCATTTTTATAGTAGCAAAGCTTGATCTTGCTAGTTTATCCACTTGGGAATTCATTGACAGCTTGGAGTCCATGGTCATTACGAGGTTTCTTACTTCCTTCAATACTTTAGGCAGTGATCCCAGTTCATCAGGCCATGCGGCAAGCGGGTTGTAATTTTTCCAATTGCCACACGTGAATATTTCTGTTTTTGAAGCATTCAATTTTAGATGGCTCCAAGTCATCCACTGATCCACGGCTCTGAGACAGCTGAAAATTGGTGATTTTCCAATGTCGCTGGGGCATTCCAGTTGAAGGAGTATTTGCGTGTCATCTGCATAGTTGTAGCACGTGAGGTGAAATGTATTGATCAGTACTGGTAATGACTTCATGTAGATGTTGAAAAGCATGGGCGAGATGATAGAACCTTGAGGGACCTGCTTTTGTGCAGTACGGTTTGGACGAGAAAGGTGGGGTATGGATGACATTAGTTTTGTTTCGAAGGTAGGACGCAATCCAGTCTAGAGCAGTTCCCTCTATGCCCGCTTCCTAAAGTCTTTGTTTCAGAGTGTCATGGTCAACAGTGTCAAAGGCAGCTGAGAGGTCCAAGAGGAGTAGCGCAGCAACCCCGTTGCGGTCAACTGTATTCTTTAGGTCATCCCAGATGGCACGGAGGGCAGATTCAGTGCCTCTTCCAGAACGGAATCCTGTTTGGAAGTCTGAAAGAATGTCATTCTCTTCAATGAATTGTGACATCTGGGCGAACGCTGCTCTTTCTATCAGTTTGCCTAGGAAAGGTCCATTTGCAATGGGTCTGTAGTTGTCAGGGTTCAGCGGGTCCAAGTTTGTTTTCTTCAGTAAAGGGCGTATGTATGACTTTTTAAGTTCTTCTGGAAATATTCCAGTAGTTAAGGAATCGTTGATGATTCTTCTAACTGGAGTGGCAGCAGAGGTTGCAAAAGGAATTGTCTTGAAAGTTTGTGGCGGACAGGGGTCAGAAGGGCTGCCGGCAGGCCTGCTTGCTTTGACCAGGTCCATAAATTCATTGTGTGAGATGTGTTGGAAGGAACAGAGAGGCTTGATTAGAGCATTCTTGGATTGTTGTTTTGTACAAGGGTTAGTGCTGGTGCTTTGTTTCTGTTTTAAGTACGAGTCCATTGTGTCTGCTTTGTCCGGGTAATTATTTGCCAGTTTGTCTGTGAAATCTTGAATAACAGGATGAGTTCCTTCTAGGCAATTTGGTTTGCGAAATTCATTGAGTATTTTATAGAATTCTTTATTTGCACATTTAGCGTTTTGAATTCTGTCTGAATAGTGCCTTTTCTTAGTTTTTTGATAGCTGACTTGTATAATCTTAATTTTCTGTAGGTGAAGTTCGTCTTGTTTGGCGTTTTGTTTTGAGCCAGGTATGTTGCAGCTTTCTAATTTGTTGTTTTATGTCTTTTATTTCTATGTTTCTCCAAGGCACTTTTTTTCTTTTGTTCTGTTGTGTGGTTTTGAGTGGTATCAGGATGTCAAAAGCTTCCTGTAGCCACTCATATAGATTTTGAACAGAATTTATGGTTTCCAGAATTGTACTGGATGTTAGTTGTGTTTCCAAGTGTTCCAAATTGAGTTTGTTCCACGGTCGATAGGTGGATGGATGTAAGGTAGTTTTAGGTGAGTCGCTTTGCGCGTTGTTTTATGTTGGAAAGCAAGCAAGTGGTGGCCTGACCATGTGACTGGAGTTATAGTTTGAAAGGTAACTAGTTCAGTATTAGCAAAAATGACATCTAGGATATGTCCAGCGGTGTGTGTCGGATTGTGGACAATCTGATGCAGGTTCAATGCGTCTAGGCCGGTGATTATTGTTTTTGGATAGGTCATATTGGGTTTATCAAACCAAATGTTAAGGTCACCCAGAACGCATAGGTTGGAGTGTATTGTTATCAGGTTTGAAACTGTGTCTCGAAGTGAGTCTGGGAATGTTGCCTTGCTAGGTGGAGGTCTGTAAAGGAGCAGGAAGGTACAGTAGGAAGACTGTGTAGGATTGCATCTTGTTAGAAGAGCCTCACAATTCTTTATGGAGATGTTGTCAATTTTAGTGATATGAATTGTTTGCCTGAATATAACAGCTAGACCACCTCCTTTTTTGGCTATACAATTTTGGGTGATTATTTGAGAGCCTAGAGGAATGGTTTCATGCAGGACTGGCGCCATATCCTCTCCCAACCATAATTCGGTTATGAATAGTATGTCTGGTTTTGCATCAGTGAGAAGGTCGTAGATGTGATGCTTGTTTTTAGAGTGAGATCGAGCATTTATTAGTAGACAGTGTAGAGAGTGGCCATTGGTGATAGTGGGACTTTGTTTTGTAGAAGAGTGATCAGTATTGTGTGGGTTTGTAGCAGGTGTGTTTTTAGTGCTGGTATTAGCTGTATTAGTATAGCAATCGTGTAGCTGTTCTGTATCATGTTCCTCATCCAGCATGCTAAAAAGGCATTTTGATGGGTCTGCATGTGTATATTTTTTGCGTATGTTTAAGGCGGAAGTTGTATGAGTCAGGGGAGGTGGTGCAGCATGTGGGTCATGTAGTAATGTTCTAAATTGTCCAACGGATGACAGGCGGTTAGAAGAGGTGTGCTGTATTGCTGTATCTGTGTTAGGTGTGGTGGAAGAGTGAAAGCTTGGCATTGGAGTTTGTTCCTTTGTGTGGTTTGAAAGATGGGTATATGTATATATTTTGTGATGGTAAGTATTATGAGGTGTTGTGCTTTGAAGATCTTGTTGTGTTGGTGTGTGTGATGTATTTTGCTTTTGAGGGGTAGTGAAAAGGGGTGCTGATGTATATTTTTCATGGACTGGATTTGGTTGTATAGTATTGTTTGTGAGAGGAGGTTGGGATGTAGAGGGGCGGTGATGTGTTTATGAGTAGAGTGTATGTTGTGTGTAGGAGAGGAGGGAATGAAGTAGAGGTGAGAATGTTTATCTTAGACTGATTTGTTGCAAGAGTTACAAAGTGTGGTGATGTGCAGTGTGTGTGTTGTGTGTTAGTGTTATTATGGTAGAAGGGAGAGGAGTGTGTTTGTTGGACAACTGATGGAAGCATCATTATATGTTTGTTAGTGATAAAAGGTGGTCTGTTAGGTGTAATTACAGCAGGGAGAGTGTGCCTGAATGGGATGTAGTTATGTATGGTGTTGATTGGCGTTGTGTTAATGATGAGTGTATTGGTTAGTGGTATAGGATAGAGTTGTGTACTGTTTGTAGGTGATGGTGGATATGTGTGGTAGTTGGGATAGTAGAGTGTGTAGATGTGGTTTGGTTGGGATTGTGGTGCATGCTGGTACATTAATCTGTGCATAGCGTTGTGTGTGGTGTAAATTTGGTGTGAGTGTGTTGCTCTGTTTGTGGATATGGATGGTGTGGGCTGGGCAAATGAGAAAAAGGGCGGCAGATGTAAAAGAGGGGAATATAGAACAAGCGCGACGCTCCCTTAGGGATAGTATGGCCTTTTGAGGAAAGCTTCCTCTTTCCGTGATGGGCGGGGTCGCACTCATTAAGATGGTGTCTCTTCCTCGGCTGCTCTACTTTTTTACCACACTACCAGTGTGGATCTCAGCAGCGTGGTTCCAGGAACTGGATGCCTGCCTATCGGCATTCATATGGGGAGCGGGCCGGAGGCGAGTAGCACTGAGCACGCTGAAACGACCCCGAGTGGAGGGGGGCCTGGCACTGCCAGATATGGAGACTTACTATCTAGCAGGACAAATGCAGAGGCTAACGCAATGGGTGGCGGGAAGCATTGACCAGGACAGAGGAGTACCACCCTTCACTCCAGACAGGATGGAGGTGTTCAGCACACTGTTAGGAACTGCTTGGCCAGGCTAGTAGCAATGAGCATAGTGTGATCAGATGGTGTTGAAGTCGGTGCTGACAGAAAACCAAGACGAAAAGGCCATACTCGCCAGAAATGGCAATGACAATGCTGGACGCCCTACCCCATGGCGAAAATTGGCGAGATATAGATGGCTGGGTGCAAGCGGGGGCTACAAAGGTGGGACATCTTTTCCGGAATGGGGAGCTGATATCCTTTGAGGACTTTAGCGCTGACTGGCATTCCCCAGGGGCATTTCCTACTCTATGGGGCAATTACGGGGGCCCTGATATGACGTTGGGGGACGGATACGACAAAACTGGTACGACAGGCCAACTGCGAATATATAAGCCTGGCAGGGGGAACCATCAAGGCGGTTGCATGTCTTTGCAGAGCCATTGGTAGGGATACCATACTGCCCCTAGACCGATTGAAGGACCAATGGGAAGGCGACATTGCCAGTCCGATAGCCGATAAGGTCTGGGAGAAAGCGCTGGAACAGGCGGCTAAGGTCTCCAGAAATGCCCGCTTTAACCTAATTAGTTTTTACACATTCCACCGGGCCTATCTGACTCCGGAGCGCATTAATTCAGTATTTTGCTAGGGAGGAGGCCCAATGCCCGAGGTGTACTATGGTGGGAGCGACATACTTCCACATGGTGTGGATCTGCACTTCATTAGCACATTGTTGGTCGGCAGTGACGCAGGAGACGGCTAGGATCACAGAAAGGGCTATACCATGCACACCGACACATGTACTGCTGGGTTTGTTCCCACATACAGCCAAAACTATAACCACAGACAGGTTCCAGGACCTTGCCTTTGTCCTGGCGAAGCGAGAAATTACACACAACTGGAAAGACCCGATGGGCCCCAGTGTACAGGGGTGGAAGCGGGAGCTGGTAAAATGGGCGGGCAGTGAGAGTAGGATCCTTCTGAGGAATGCGCACCGAGGGATAGGCAGGGAGGGGAGAGCCAGGGCATGGGAGACGTTGCTGAACAACATACAGCGGGAAGGGCAGGCATCTGATGCTTCTACTCCGGAGAGGTCGCCACAGCGGGAGCTTCAATAGCGGCGGAGACAGGGAGAGATTACACAGTGGATCCAGAATAAGGGTGGACATATATCATTCCCCCAGGGACAGGTAGCTACCGACCGGAGGATATCTGGGTTCAACTTGGGGTTCTTGAGGTACATTACACGAGCTATGCTAGTGTTTCAGTGCTTGAGCAGCATTGACACTGATACAGAGCATGGCAGCAGTGCATTTACAGAGCTATGTGTGAAGTTGAGCATGGCAGCAGTGCATTTACAGACCAGTTTACAGTGTGTGCTTTTGGAGAGTTTTGTGTAGTGTGTGAAGCACAATTGTTTAAAGAGCTGTGTGTGATTGCAGTTATCACTTTAAGCCAGGACCTAGGGCTTGAAATCTTGTATACGCTCTGTGCCTCCATCCAGTCTGGTGGTCCTCTCCCCTCCCAATCCATGCATTTTCTGAGCAAATACCTAACACTCCTAAACCCAATCGCTGTTGCCTTCAGAGATGTCACAGGTGTTGAGACACATGCTTTTCATGTATTTGGGCATGTTCCCTCAACATGGACCTGCTCTTTAATACTTGAAAGTGCAGATCCCTGATCCATCTCTCTTCACATTCTTCAACTGATTGATTCACTAGATATGCTCACTTGCCTTGCAACCGTCCCCTCCCTACTGATATGTTCCCTGAGTGCTGGCATTCTCTCTATGCCTACCTTTCCTTGCTTTCTGCAGACATGCTCCTTGATATTTCACCCATGTCACAGAATCTCTTCTCCGCTAAAACACCCTCATTCTGATTTGACATGATCACTCCCCTTGAACTTTCACTTTTCCTGCCGCTTTTTGAAAGAATTCTTCTTTCTTCTTGATGGGTACTCTCTGTATGCCCCTGTACCTGAGCCATTGTGCCCCCTGCACTTCAGTTACCTAAAACTTTAGAATGTTTCTGAACATATCCCTTCAATTCTAGAAAGATATTCCTTGTGCATGAATCCCTCGGGTGTGCTGAAAAGTTTGTACCTGCTCCTTTGCAGTTTTGTACCTGAGGTCTGAGAGGCAGAGATAGCACAAGGCGTTTATTGAACACCGAAAATTCTAGAAAAGCATTTCAAGAGTCTAACCTACAACATAAGGTTACCTCACTTTTCCCTACTTTTACTATAGATACTAGGTCCTGAAGAAAGACAACATGACCCCTTAAGGGCAATTTGTGGCTGAAACATGTCAACCTTCTTATGGACATAACACAGTGAATAAGCTTCCTAACCAAGCTTCCTACACACGCCCAATCTTTTTTAACCAGGCCTTCTTTCCAGCACCAATTAAAATTTATTAGCACTGGTTATAGAAGCCTTTTTAAACTGCACCCCCCCCCCCATTTTTTTGATCACTAAATCACTACTGTACTAACCAGTGGTTCATCTCCGGGTGGAGGAAGCATAGAATCAAACCCAATGATGATGCTGTCAGGTTGCTAACAACAAGGTGGAGAATCAAGATATACTGCCTAATGAGCCTTGGTACGTGAATGAGGGTTCTTTATCGGCACCAGAACCGAATAGGAGAAATGTGAACACTTGCCAGGACAACATGGAAGTTTAAAACTGCACACGCAGACACTGTGGTGGCAGGTCTGGGACACATTTACAGGGCTGCCCATATAGGTGGCACAATCAGTGCTGCAAGACCACTAATAGCATGTGATTTACAGGCCCTGGCACTCTCAGTGCACTTTAACAGGGACGTACCAGTAAATCAATTATGTCAATCATGGATAAACAATCATAATCACAATTTACACAGGGGGCGCTTGCACTTTAACACTGATCGGCAGTGGTAAAGTGCTCAAAGCATCTAAACCAGCAAAAACAAAATCATGTGCACAGTCATAAATGCAGACGGTAGGGGCAAAAAGTCAGGGGAAACCATGCCAAGGATGCCAAGCCTAACATGAAGCAACCAGCAAATGTACAGATAGGATTGTGCATGGAGACTGGAGATGTGAAGACAGTTCTGAGCTGATGGGAAGCATTGGACTCACCAATAAACCATTTTGTGAGTAGGGGGTTTTGTATAGAAGAGGGGGCCCATTGTGCTGAGCAAGGACGCTCCTACTCGAACAGCTGTTTTGCGCTTTATAAATCCCCTTCATTTATTCATCTTAGCAGAGTAGTCCTATACTGAGTATCTGGGGATGTGAGCTTTATCGTAACTAGTGCTCTGCACTCTAATAAATATGTATGGAGATTTGTTTTCATAAGCATGTCCTATGAGTAAGAGCTCTGTACTGAGCCATGAAGGGACAGGATTTTGCAAACCAGGCTATTCAGTATAATGCCGTTGGTATCTTTCGACTTGCTACTAATGAGATTTCTTGAACCTTCTGTTGTAAAATGTACCAGTCCAACTCCTGTTTTTCAAAATGTTAGACTACGTTTTCTGACGTTTATGTTGTAAATACAATGCAGAACAAGGGGGCTACCTAAGCCTCTAATAAGGATTCAAACAATGAATGCCTAAGTGGGGATAAACCAAACTTTATTGGTTTATCCCGACAGTGATTTATGTCATTTTTCTTTGTGATTATTTTCAAATTCTTTTTACATCAAGACAGAAAAAAAACGTAGTCAACTTCATGTAGTGCCATACAATTTTCAACACAGTGAGGAGCAAATCATAAATATTTACAATGAAAAAGACATGACAGTAAACATATGACTATACATACAAAAACAGTGTGTTAATAATTTTCAGGAATAAAACAAGTAACAGTTGCCAAAACTTAGTATTAAGAAACTGAATTGTCAATGCAAATCCTGTGAAGGAGGTGGAAAAAACTTTCTGAGATATCACCCCAATTTCTATACAGTATCAAACTGTTCCTATTTTAGTCAAGAAATAGATGCTAATTGACAAATAAATGTTGCTGTCATTAAATGTCATTAAAGGATAAATGCCGACGCGTTTCGAGTCCACTGTCTGATTCACAGGACTCTCATCAGGGCAGGATGAGTCAAATCGATGGGAACTGTTTACAAAAAAAGAGAAGTGGGGGGGAAGATTTTTACAAAGAGGTCCTCAATCCATTTAATCTTTAAATAAATTGCATCATTATGATGCGGCATACCTTATTTTTGTCGTAACCAAGGATGGGATTGCTTTTGAAATGTCGTCAGTGCCGTGGATATCACACTGCAATTGAGTGAATTTTTGGATCAGAATCGGAAAGGTTCCCAGTGAAAACCAATTCTTACTTATGTGTGGGCAAAAAGTTGTTGTTTACCTTCAACCTTCTTGCTCCGGCGGCATGTCTGCCGTTGTGCTGGCATGTGGAAATTTCAGATTGATTTACATCTCTGAAAAAATCAGGCAGGACATAAGTATTTTTGGTGTCCGCAAAGTGACTGAAACTTGTTGAAAAACAAGAGACTTACTCGTAAGGAGAACGAGAAGGAAGTGGAAATTAAGGCCGCTGCTGCTTCGGAGATCTTCGGTTCTATGGGGATTGAAAGGGCGGGAGAGAGTCACTAAAAAATGGTCCCACTTTGAATGACAAGAAGAGGCCAACAGAACTACTTCACTGGCTTACCGTTGAAAGGCAAGACTAATAGCGTTTGTCAGTTTCACTCTGCCACGGATACAAGCAGGTAGCAGGATCCGTGGATATGCCATCAACTTCAAAATTCAAGTGTCGGTCATGTGATGTTGGTCTGACCAATCAGACCGTCAGAAACCATGCAGTCAGTTGCAATGTATTGTGGGGTTCGTAGTGAGGCCAAGCAGTTGTTAAGATACATGTGGCTCTCATGCCCTATTGACTTCACACAGACAGTTAAGTCCTTTGTTGACACTATCAAATTTCATAATGAGGTATGCTTCTTTTCGCAATAGCACAGTTTCAATGCTGGAGTGGTGTTTGGGGTCAATTCAGGCCAATACTGTCCATTTGAAATCATTTTCACTATGGTTGTGATTCGGATAATGTTCAACCATCGGTGCGGACGAAACCTTTTTGTTTATTCGGGAACGGTGTTGTGTGATCCATACATTAATGGATTGGCAAGTCTTTCTAATGTGCACTCTATTGCATGGACATACCACGGCGTAGACCACATTCTTGGTCTTACAATTCGTAAACACATCATGTTTCCATTTAACTCCATCGTGGTCAAAAATGTTGCCTTCCAGCGTCGTAGAACAGGACACTCAATTGCCACATTTATGATGCCCACATATGGGTTTTAAATTCCATTGCGCTATCAGATCGCTTTTCTGTTTAGGGATGTAGCTGTCCGCTCTTATTAGTTGTTCGCCTATGCTTGTGTTTTTCCGCATGGCAAAAATAGGTTTTTGTAGGGGATGTTCTACTGTTTCCAATAGATGCCAGTTTTTTAGAATGATGCGTTTAAATTGATTTGTGTGCCGACCAAAGGTCGTCACGCAAACCAATTTTTCTAGCTCACTTTTTACTTTAACCTGGAGAAGATTCTCCCTCGGGATGAATCTGGCCCTCTTTTTTGAATGCTTTAATAGCTTTTTCGGATAGCCCCGTTTCGCCATTTCACTGCAAAACGTTGTTGCATTTGACTCGAAGTCTGACACATTGTGCAGTTGCGTCTTATCCTTAACAGTTGCCCGAAAGGCAAGTTCTCTTTCAAGCATTGTGGATGTGAGCTGGAATAATGAAGAATGGTGTTTCTGTCTGTTTCTTTTTTGTATATGGTTGTTGTCAGCGTTGCTTCGCAAGTGCCTACTGTGACGTCCAGGAAAGTCATTTTGTTATTACTGGATTGCAGCGAGAATTTGATATTATTGTGCCGGGAATTCAGCCATCCATGGAACTGGTCGAGCTCGGTCTGGCTCCCCTGCCACAGGAGCCAGACGTCGTCGATGTATCTTAGCCATTGATTTATGTTGCCAGCAAATGGGTTGTTGTTATATATGAAGGAGTAACTACTTCAAATTTGAAAATGAGTTCTTTGTCTAAATCAAAGGGACTGCTATGGGCTGCCCATATGCGCCGGAAATGGCAGTGTTATACATGGCACAATATGAAGAAAGATTCATATATAACAACAACCCATTTCAGCAGATGGGATATCTGTCACCGTTGTGACGAAGTAACTCGTCCGCTGAGATCTAAAATTTGCGCATTTATGTCTCTGAAGCTGTTTTATATGTTGATGAGTGCTTACTTTGTAAGTTTCAATTATGTTCCAATATACTGTGTGAATATAGTTTCCAAAGGATTGCTCTGGAGATGGGCCAGTCTATATTACTGCTCAGCTTTGATTTCATTTCCTCTACCTCACCTTGTCCGGATGTGTAGGTGCCTTCAGAGCAGCTTTGTGTAACTGTCAAATCAGTCCTGTTGCAGCAGGAAAGATGCCAAAATGCTTCATGCTAGATTTAAAAAAACTAAATTATAAGCTTTGAAAAAGAGATGGTTTGGAATAGAAATGGATGTATTCAAGAGTATAGCACCAATGTATGGTCACTCCAATCTTCAAAGTCCCCCATGAACAGTATGTACAACATTCACGTACAAATAATTACTTAAGTAGAATGAACAGTATGTAAGATTGGTAGGGGAGAAACAGAGTAGCGGCAGGTTTATGGATGGGTGCATGTGGAAGTGTCTACCAGCAGTCCGGCTGGGGTAACCTTAACAACGTGCTGTAGTTGACTAAGAGTTACTTGGGAGGTACCAGAAATTAAATAGTTCAATTCAGACTACTGTGTCGTCAATTTTGTTGGCCGTGTGAACAAGTATTGGCCAAATCGAAAGGTCTGACCATGGCGAGCCTGCTATTATTTAATCTATTTATTTTTTTGCAAACATATGAAATAGACAATAAAAATATAAAAGGAATTAAAAGGAAAAATGCCACCCTCTGAGGGTGATGTGCATATATTTGCATAACAAATTATGTACAAAATGAACTATCGCAAAAGTTAAAAAAAAACATGAAATGAAAGCAGAGATTCGCAACCTGTTCTGGCACAAAACTGGACTACTTGTTAGGGTGATTTATACCTGCGCAAAATTAAAATGCTGTCCATCACAGTGAAGTAAGCCAATGGCTGTGGTGGGCAGACCCACTGCCCTATCTTGAAGGTTATGGTGGGTGGAAACACATTGTTAATGACAGTTCAATAGACCAATCAATACGTATGTAATGTTTTATGGTTTTTGGGGGGAAATCCTAAGGCTGGTGACACAGCTAAAGCTAAGGTCAGGCCTAACAAGATATCTAAATAATTGCTTTATAATTCTATTTGTTAATGTAAAATTATAAATATCTATAAAAATGCAAGCAGTGTATATGTTGAGACCATTTACAACATTCAACCACAACAAACCATAGTGTACATCTTTGACCACCCCACGTGCAGTTGTTCTTCTGTAACTTACTGAAGTTGTGCACAGCACTTCTGTGAGAAGGGCTAACAAATAAATGTACAAATCTATACTACTATTATAAAGAGAGAACACAAACCTTTGAGCCAGGTAAACTACAAAAGTAATGCACCAATCACTACACCCAATACACCATTTGAAAGGGGAGATGTGGCATAAGTACATAGGCTATAGATATGTACACCATATACATTAAAAAAGCAAAAACGCCAAAAGTGGTAAAGTAGTCCTTGGGGGCGTGGCCGTGGGCATCTCAAACAACAAATGTGGGCGTTTACAGGGCCGTGCCAAGTGCAAATAACAAACATAGGCCAAGCAACTTCACAATAGACTTACATATGCACACATAGAGCGGAAATGCGCTTTCACTGAATTTAGAACGCACAATATTTATTTATTTATTTATTTTAACACTTATAGAGCGCACTGTTACCAGTCGGCGTCCTGGCGCTGAAGTGATAATTCCCGAGTAATGGAAAATATGGGTACTTAATGGGAGAAGAGCCATGTTTTTAGATCTTTCCTGAATGTCATAAGATTCTTATTATGTTTGAGGGAGAGAGGGAGGGAATTCCACGCCATCGCAGCTCCCCTAACAAAACTCCTTCCACCCCAGCGTGCCTTCTTGATCCGAGCAGTTTTAACCAGCCCTAGACTGGCCGACCTCAATTGTCTGCCTGGTCTGTACCATTGAAAAAGATCCTGAAGGAACACTGGACCAAGACCATGTAGTGCCTTAAAGACAATACAGAGGGCCTTGAACATAATCCGCTTCCGCACCGGAAGCCAGTGCAGTTTATCCAACTCCTTGGACACTGAGGAGAACTTGGGCAATCCCCCAATCAGGCGGGCGGCCGCATTTTGTAAAACTTGAAGCTTATTGAGCACCCCCTGTTGTGCCTCAAGAAAAAGGCTATTGCAGTAGTCGATGCGTGAGAGAACTAGGGCTGTCACCACCGTCTTTCTACAGCCCTCAGGAAGGAAGGGGAGAACCTTTCTGATAATTCTCAGGGTGCAATGTACAGAGGAACTCAACGCATTGACTTGGGGTTTAAAGGTGAGTAGGTTGTCAATAATGACACCAAGATTCTTCGCCTTTGAAACAGGGAGAGGAGGAGACCCCATATCAGTGGGCCACTAGTTAGGGCTCCAAAGATTAGTATTTGAGCCAAAGATAATCACCTCAGTATTTGATGAGTTCAATTTTAAACAGCTTTTTACCATCCAGGAGCTGACTGCAGACATGCAGTCCTGGAACCTTCCTGCCACCTCCCCCTCAGTCCCCGGGAGCACCGAGACCACAATCTGGGTGTCATCGGCGTATGATGTTAACTCGAACCCGAAGGATCTGATTACTGGGGCGAGAGCGGATACGTAGATGTTAAATAAAGTGGGGCTTAGGGAGGACCCCTGCGGGACCCCCCCTGGGAGCTCGAAAGGTCTTGATTCGAACTCCCCCATGGCCACCACTTGTACCCGATCAGTTAAAAAGGCCTTCAAGATATTAAGTGCTTGACCGCGGACCCCGCAGCCCTCCAGCCGATCCACCAGCAGAGCGTGGTGGACAGTATCGAAGGCCGCTGACAGGTCCAAAAGGATCAGCACTGCCTGGCCCCCTTCATCAAGCACCTTCCGGATCTCCTCTATAGATTTAATAGGAGCTGTCTTGGTGCTATGACCCTCTCTAAATCCATGTTGGGCTGAGTCAAGGCCTTTTGAATTACGCAGGAAGGAACAGAGTTGGGAATTCATAATTTTCTCAACCAGTTTCGCCAGCAATGGCAACCTAGATATTGGTCTATAGCTGTTAGGGTCCGCAATGTCAAGGGAAGGTTTTTTAAGAAGCGGGCAGATTGAGGCCCGTTTCCAAATTTTAGGGAAATTCCCTTTCTCGAACATTAGATTAAAGATGCAGGCCAGCTGGTTCGCGATAGGAACAGCCGCCAGTTTTGCAATAGAGGTAGGGCAAGGATCATGGGGTGAACCTGATTTAGTGGCCAGCAAAAGTTTTAATACATCCTCTGCCTCAACTGGGTTGAAGGTTGAGAGTGTAGCCCCCGAGGGTCCCGCATGAGTGTTCCTGTGGGGCGTTTCGAGGAGACTCTTGGCCACCAGGGGTTCAAAAGAGGTGAAAATCACCTGAACTTTATTCAGAAAAAACTTTGCTAAGGACTCACAGAGTTCTGGATTAGGTGGGACCATCACCGCCTTGGGAGAGGCCAAACTGGCCACTGTATCGAAAAGTTCTTTTGCTGAATTCTTAGCCTTCTCAATACGGTCCGTAAAATAGACACTCTTAGCTTGCCTAATATCGTCTTTATAGGCCCTTTGACCGGCCTTAAGTCTCTCCTTGTCAGGCTCAGAGTAACTGGCTCTCCAGATACGTTCTAGTTTGCAGACATAGAGCAGAAATGCGCTTTCAATGAATTTCTAACAAACATTTGCAAATCCCAACACATACAGGCGAAATGCGCTTTCAATGAATTTAAATTCACACATACAGCGTGGTAACACAAACATACAAAAACAGCAGAGGTGCGCGCTATAAGAAATATACACACATTTGTTGCAGTTACCCAGACAACATTGACGCCTTCGCATTAAAAACCGGGCGGGCCTTCCATCGACGAAGAGTGTCAAATGACGCCACACAGGGGGCAGGATTAATCGCATACTACACCAATCACAACGCACTAAAGAAAACACACACACGACTTCGGCTTACCAAAAAAAGTCTTTAACCATTAGCCATTGACCAACGACATCACAGGGGGGTAAACACGAACAAAAAAAAGTCGACATTTCTTAACGGAGAAACGCAATGGACTGCTCATTCACAAGACTTTCCTCACATCTTGCGGACAAGATAAAACGCTTACAATAAGACATACGAATAACGAAAATAACACAACTGCCCATAATCACTCGAGCACTGCCAGGACTTCACCACACAATTGACAAAACGAAAGGGAAACTTCTTTGAAGGGATACAAAAATGAACACATGGAAAGAGCCTTCGAAAGAAAGAAAAACATTAAACAGGTGACACAACACTTTCCTCACATCTTGCGGACAACAGAAAACGCGAAAAACAATACATACAAATTAAAAAAATAACACAAGTGGGCCAAATCAGTTGAACAGGGCCAGGACTTGCACAGGCAACTCTTCTGCGGGGCGGGCAGGGGCCCTGAAGCAGCCTTTTACTCCCGGACAACGTCGGGTCGGGCTGCTAGTATAAATATACACTGAACGTTCACTGATCCCGATAATGCCCAATATACAGCGCCAGGTGTTCTAGATGTTCAGATTGTGTTGAGGCTTCTGGAGAAGAACATCAAACTCTAAATACAGGGTGTGATGGATCTGGACAAGTGCAGGGGACGGTGTCCTGCTCAAGAGAACTTTGGAAACAGAGTTCTGTTTGCTATGACAGTCTAACGCTAATATTTTGAATATCTGTGTCCTGTCAGATCTTTGTATTTCATCTAAGAGGAATACATTCTGTGGAAGCAAGGGCAGGAAGCTCTGTTTGTTTGAAGGATGTGAGAGGACAGGAAAGTATGTTAGGCTAATGGTTTGAGGAATCTTTTCGGCGGGGCCATTTTCCAACTCTGTTATCGTTCACCATCTTGTGCATTACCAGGAATGTGTTCTTGCCAGCCAGGATCCCAAGCCATGCCCCCCAAACAGAGAGGACTGTACCCATATGGACCAATGCGGCCAATAAGGCTCACAGATGTCAGTTCACCAACGTTAATGAAAGTGAAATCAAATGCCCTATAACTGTCAATGTCAATCATTGGGTTTACCTCTTTTCCCCACACTAAGCCCCACTGCAGCCTTCATGTTTATTCTAAAGAGTATGGAATGGAAACTAAAGAGAGACAATGTAGCTCAAAGAGCCAAGTTTACTTTCTGTTGTTGCTGCTTCCTTCATGACCTCTGAGACTACGTATAGTAAGGGCTGTGCCAGGAGTAAACATGGGCAAGCCAGAGGTAGCAGGTCGCACTTATTCTCAGGGATGCAGCTGAGATTTGCTATCGCATGATAAGTGTTGCTCAGGTGCAAGGGTGGATTGGGAGCTTCTTGGGTTTTGAAATTCCAAACTAGAATCTAGAGGCAGTGTTTAATTTGATTAAACCCTCCTGCAGATCTTCATACCCCACACACTTTCACATTGCCCTCAAAAAGCATAGTCATCAAACGTCCTACACAAAAATCCCTCTCCCAGTGACTTTTCTGTTCCCAGTTCCTATCCCCCTCTTTTCCCATTGTTCGCAAAGATAGAGGAGAAAATGGAGCCAGCTTGCCTCATTTGGAACCCAGGAAACACTGTGGGAAACACAGGACAATCTAGTAGTCATTTCCTGGAATGTTTCAGTAGTGGCTTTCATCCCAACAAACTCTTGAACTCTGGAGGCAAAAAGGACATTGACATTAAATGTGTGCTTGGATAAGTTGAGCCCTCTAATATTGGGTGGAAAACTGTTAGAAATATAAGTCAGATCAGTCCAAAGTGTTCCAAGTTTATAGTTACAAAGTGTAGAGGAAGAGATAGTTGTGCAATGTACGGGGTTCTAAATAGTGCATTCCTCTTCAGCGCTGGCTCCTCCGCTAAGGCGGAAGAGCCTCGCCCCATTTCTTTGCAGCAGTGAAATAAAGGAAACATAAAATTATACTAACTCGGGGTCATTGTCATGTTATGTTTTACTGCTGCGGCAGGTTTGTGGGCAGGGCGGGGTTGCTCTGATAACAGAGGAGCAGGGGGAGGAGTGGTTTACCCACTTCAAGTGCGCATGACTGTTTGGCCATCCATCTCTGGCAGGCCAAACCATCATGCGCGCTTTGCATGTTCTCCACAGCCTGCGTTCGCAACACCCTGAGTGGATAACATGTCCAGGCTCCTCTTCCCTGGCTGTACTCAGAACCATTGCGCTCAGACCAATCACAACGCTGCATTGCAGCACTGTGATTGGCTCAGGGGAGCCTGGGTACTTCCTGTTTGGCCCCAGGGAAGAAACAGTGAAGTAGAGACGTAGGTGAGACACGGCAATCAGGTACGTTTTTTTTTTCTTTTTTAACCTCCTTACACCCGTCTCCGAATCAGTGCTAGTTGCCATTGTTCCTCTTTAGTACATTAGATTCTTCTTCGATTTGGTCTGAGGCCCATCTTCAGACAGCATCTAGCAAAGGGTCAGAATGCTATATGCCTCAAGGTTCTAGCGCACCATAACATCCAGACAGCATCTTCCCTCATAGCTAAAGGTTCTTTAACAGTTCAGGTACGTTCTTTTTGTGAAGGACACTCCTACAATCTACATTGAAAGAAAAGTGTTAGCAATAATTCTTGCTCACACCAGTGTGAAAAACGTATGATGATCACCGAAAGTTCTCACAGTTAATAGAAACTAGGTCCCAGCAGTATCTCCCCCTTTGTCCACACATTTAAACAACAATCATAACAAACTAGCAGATGTTACATGAAGTGTCAACATGTTATCCTGGTATTGTTGGAGACACGTTGCAGTCAAGCCATACTTTAGTTTTAGCCCTTGTTCATAAATCTTTCCTTGCATGGCCAGGAACCTTTTTAAAATATTGTGCTATATCTTCCTTTATAACTCACTTCCAGTGGAGAACATCTACTGACTTTTCCAAAATGTGGGCTGACACAAAACAATTGCAGTTTTTTCTTTTGTGAAGCTGCCAAATGGCAGTGGAAGCTTTTGAAAATGTAACTGTAAGGGGCCGATTACAAGTCTAATGGTCCGAGGACCGCCAGACTCGTGGTGGCGTGGCAGTGGCAATCCAGCCACTGCTGCACCGGTGGCCCGGTTGCCCTATAATGACTTGGGTGGTTGACTTGGGTGGTTGGACCGCCCTGGGAGTGAAGCCAGGGAACTGCCATTTCCTGGCAATGACACAGCGGTCCTATGGCCGCAATATGCTTGGCGTGACCGCCACAATCCTGCCAAGCATATTACGAGGTTCCTCTCCACCATGGTTCCACCACTATGAAAACCGTGGCAGAGTAGAAACAAGGGGGGCCCTTCAGGGTCCCCTGGTGCCTGACACCATGTGGATACAGACAGGGGGCACAACAAGTGCAGTCTATGCTGTGCAGGAAGTGTTTTTGGCATTCCCATTGCGGTGCCTGTTTTCAGAGGCACCACTTTGGGAACGCCAAAAACCAGCCCGGCAGAGAGGAGGAAACTCCTAATCTGGTGGGCAGCCCGACCACGGCTTTGACGCAGTGGGTGCATGGCAGTGGTGTACCGCATACTCAAGATGCACCAAAAGTTGTAACCCTAACCCTAAGTATTCAGCTAAAAGTGTATAAACCCACTAATGTAGAACTAACAAGGTCATGTAGAGTCTGACGGAGTGAGAGCTGTGCCTCGACTTGTCAGGACTACCACCATCCCTGAATTTGCAGTTTGACTTACTCCCTTAGTGGCAGGGAAAATTTTAGGTTTCTGAAAGCAAAGCCTCAATTGGGTATGCTGTTAGAAAATCTTCATCAGACAACTCCTCTGATTACGCTTCCCAGGACCATCATACGAGGCATGATGGTCCAGATAGGAAAATATGAATGTGTCCCAAAAGTGGAGGGAATATACTCCCTGCAGGTGAGGGACATTTTTCTTTTGCTTTTCAGAAAGACGCCCCAATTTGGAGATTTATTGCTGAAAACAAAAAGTGAATGCCTAGTGGGCCGAAAAAAGATGATTTCTCACTTGGCCTTCAATGGTCATTAAAGAGCATGAGTCACACCAGTGGAGGGACTTTCATCACATAAATCTCCTTGAGCTAGTTGGGGATCTCTAAATAGGGTGGGTGGACCTCCAAATAATAAATGAGGCACTCAGTCAATTACAGGGACCCAGAAACGTACATGGTTAATTATCACCTTTAGGACTTTAATTGAAATGACAAAGTAACACAAGTAATATGTTCAAGTTGGCTATTTTGTTCTATAGAATGCATATATGAAGTGAAGAACTGAATAAACCAAACAGTGTGATGACTAATTGCTGTTTTCTGATCTAAAATAGGGCCTTATGCATTCCTAGTTAAGTAATTCTTCGAAAGCAGATAGGTACATGAAACAACCAACAGTATAAGGTGACAGAGAAATACCCCTTTGGGAGGAACCAAAGCCCAAACAACGTATATTTTAAAGAATCAATAACAAATGGTCTTACAGACAGCTAAACTATTGTGCCAGACTCAAATCTATTTTAGACTCCATGGATACAATCTTCAGGAAATTGAACATTTTGAGGATTTTAGCCCCGGTATGTGCTATGTCCCTTGATTTTTTTTAAAAAAAATAGGGCCACGCTATATTAAAAATGGAACCCTGAGTCTTTACAGATTTCACAAAGCAATGTTCCACAAGGAATTATTTCAAAAAAATTTGTACAATTTTTGGCTACTGTGGATAACATTTAATCTAGTTAGTAAATGTTAACAAGGAAAGGTAATTAGGCAAAATGTTGATACACTGAGTTTATTGATTAATACATGGTCAAAGCACAAGTGACTTTTAGGCAATTAATGGTGGTAAAAAAGTCATTCTTAGGGTGCGTGTGACATGTAGAGAAATGTTCATAAATAAGAGCTGGCATTAGACATATCAATATTCAATTTGTGAGCTTAACCATGTTGATGTTTTCTTTTACCTATATTTGTTCTTCATCAGGACCAAAGGCAAATAGTACTGTGGAGTGTGAACCACCATTCTGGTTGCAGCAATAGTGTACTCCATAAAGAAGGGAGTCGTTGACACCAATAATGATTCTACTAAGAATATACTTGCCGTGGTGTTTCTATAAATGAGGGAATCAATTCACAAAGGATTTATCAATCCATATCAGATGGTTCCTGGTTTTGTTCAGTCACCGAATACTAATTGTCATTTGTATAATTACGTTAGGCAGAACAGCACTGTATTATATCAGCAATCATTAACTGTAGCAGTTGGCTACAAACAACCAGCTGCTGTTGGTAGCACCTCCATGTAGAGAACTATAATGGGTATGGCTCTAATCAGTAAGGCTGAGCCCTTGAACGAACAAAACAACCACAATTGCCAGTATTGATAAATATTCAAATGACTTTGTGAGGCCCAAAAGCTACTAGTCAAGAAGTGCCAAGTTTACTCAATAAACTTTATTTTTTCTCCAAAAAGTTTTTTTCTTTAGAATTTTTTAGCACGTACCTTGTTATTTAGCGGCCACACCGAGAGCGAGTTGCCGGCATCTCCTTGTCAGCGTGAGTACGCGGCTGCAACGTAAAAGCAGCGTTTCTTTTGTGCGAGCTGATTCTATCAAAACCGAAAAAAACTCAATAAACGTCCTCAAAAGATAAGTTAGTGGCTATCATTATGTGGAGGGGATTAAGAACCTACCTCTATAGTTTTCGTAATTTAGAGCATGTACTAGCGTTCCCTCCACGATGGCTCGCATGACGCTCAGTCAAACCCGCAAATCTTAAAGGAAAAGATGTGTGCAAGGAATTGTGGAATACCCTCAACCCTCGCAATGCATTCTGGTCCCCGAAGTGAGTTGTTGCAATGTTGTATCAATTCAATAGTTACAAGTTGAAAATTTCCGATAGCTCATTGAGTCCTACACAAGCTGTGTTAAACTTAATAATTAACATAGCCTTGTGTTGTGATAATCTTAGCTCGGGTTTTCCCCCTCTTTGGTCCCTCTCGATTTTAGAGATAACTGTCCATCGGAAATCTTGTTCCGAATGGGCTTGCTTAATCCAATAGTTGACCAGTGGGGCATTGGCCACCTTTTTCCTGATTCTTGACTTGTGTTGTGTTCAAACACATGCATCAGTTTAGTCAGTCAGGGCTGGTTATGCAGTATCAAATAAGTGTTTTATGCATTGAATGTTTTTTCACATTTAATTGTATATAACCAAGCTCATTTGGCTGCATTGTTTGAGGTTCTTTGGCCCCTTGTCCTGCTCTATCCATTAGTACAGCTTTCATTTTTGGACTATAAGGGTCCTTTTGATTGTATGATTTTTTGATTTTGGTAAGGATGAGTGTGTTTGTTTAGTGTGATTGAAGAAGTGTGGTTCGAGCATGCAAAAATTGTTTGATGTGATGTGTGAGGTTGTGACATTGTGTTGTATATAGATTAATTGTTGTATATTGGTTCTTCTCGATTTTTCATATCAATGTTGGTGGCTTTTTTTTTACAAAAAGCATGTAAAAAATTCAAAAGAAAAAAACTTTTTTGAGAAAAAATAAAGTTTATTGAGTAAACTTGGCACTTCTTGACTATGAGTTTTTGGGCTTCACAAAGTCATTTGAATATTTATCAGAACAGGCAAATTGTGGTTGTTTTGTTTGTAGCACCTCCAGGGGCAGTGCTTACTTTGTCCAACATGGTTACATTGCATTATGTTGCATCTATCCATGGTGGCTGTCTTGAAACATCATAACTGTAATTCAGTTTGCAAAGCAAATAGAATTCCAAGATGACCATCATGTTGTGGCATATTGCATCTAAATGCAACATGATGGCTATTTTGAAAAGGTGTAACTATAATAAACAATATCAACCAAATTGCATTCCAAGATGGTCACTTAGCACTGCTGGCTTTGTCAATGCTTGTGCCGTAATTGCACAAGCACTGTAAAAGCTAATATCAGCAGGGGTAAGCAACAAACTGTAGCAGATCAGTTCGTTTTGCCAATGCTTGTTGTTAACCAGGACTAATTTGTCATTAACAGACTTTGATTCAGAGCAAGAGAAAGAGAGCAGAAAAGTGAGAAAGAAAGGCTCTGGTTTATTACAATATCTCCCCTTTTGCCTTGTGACCTATATACAAACTACTGCCCTTGTTACAATGGCATTACAGCGGACAGGTGTCCATTCGACAATGAGTCGACGGTCCCACCTGCCCTATTATGATCGATCCGCCATGCCGCAGTAGGAAAAGGCACTTTATGCACATCCATGCACCATGTGCCAGGCACCATCTGGTGCCTGACTAACGGTACATAGATGTGCGTGGCGGGCACCACATGTGCCCCGGGCCACTTAGCAGTGGCCCACGTGGGGTGGGTGCCCTGCTTGGAGCCCCCAAAGTCCCTTTCCATCAGCCTTTTCATGGCAGCGGACCGCCATGAAAAGGCAGTCAGAACAGAGATCCAAAGCCCTACAGAGGTGCCTGCACAGGCCCTGCCTCCATTGTAGGGATAGGAGTCGGACCTGCTTCAGGATCATAGTTCCTGTCGGTGGCCGAGGTCTTCCCCCCGACAGCAAATGGTCTGACCACTGGTATCATAATCCGGCGGTAAGACCAAAGGGCTGTCAGTTAGGTGGTGGCATGTTTTCTTTTTTTCTTCTTTTTTCTGTGGGGAAAACTTTCAACATGTTTTTAAAGAGTAACTATTGCCTTAGCTTTCCAAGGCTAGACCTATTGCCACTGGCCATAATTGCTTCTTTTTCTCTCTTCCTTACTATTTCTCAGTTCATTATTCTCTCTCTTTTTGTTTGTACATCTCTCTCTCCTTTTAATAAAACATTCCTAATTTTAACATTCATAATTTTTGTTTCGCCTCCTTTGCCAGCCCCTCATCCCCATGACTTAGGGCCTGATTTGGATGTCGGCCAGACCGCCACCGACAGGTCATCAGTGGCGGTCCACCCAACATCCAGGCCATTGGTCCGACTGCCTCATTATAATGCAGGTGGTCGAACTGCAGATGTCGGGGGAAAGACCGCCGCCTCCAACAGGATCCAAGATCCCATCAGGGCTGCGGTCGGAATTGTATCCCTATCATGGGGGGGTTGCCTGCTCGGCACCGCCGTGGTGATTATGATTTCCCTTTCCGACTGCCTTTCCATTGTGGTCTGACTGCCATTTACTTAAAAGGCAGCTGTGTAGTGACTTTTGGGACCCCAAACAGAGCTCCTGTCCCCCCTTGGCCACTACAAAGTGGCCCTGGGGGCACATGCAGTGCCCCCCACACATTCATGTACTGTGTGCCAGGCACCAAAAGGTGCCTGGCACAAGGTGCATGGCTGTGCACAAAGTGCTTTTTTCAACTGACACTTATGCACCTTCCCTTCTCCTAGGCTACAGCACGGGCGCAGTGGAAAAAAGCACTTTTCCGACCACCACCTCCGCAGTTTCATCTTGATTGGGCAGGCAGACTGCCAACTGATTGTCGGGCGGTCTCCTGTCCACTGTGATGGGGGTATGCGGTCCAACAGACTGCCATCATAATGAGGGCCTTAGAGTTCTGCCTTTCCATTCCTGTGAGGTGTGCTCTTATAGCTTCTTTCTGCAGACCTGTAGAGAGAATGGGGCCCATAAAGTCACTAGTTAGTCTTTTGGGGGGTTAGAACCTAAGTGCTGCATGGACAGTACACATTTTGCAGTGTGCATGCAGTGTTTTGTGACATTGAGTATATCTAAGCAATGCTCTGCATCACTTTGTGCCATGTGAGCGCCAGCACAAGACCAAGCTGATATCCTTTGGGCGCAGGCTGGGCCACAGTTTAGCTACTGTTCTTGTGAGCTCACTACATCACTGGATGCAGATTTATATCAATGACTTTCTGAGGCTTCAGACAAGAAAGAGGAAGAAGAGATTTGCTGTGCAGTTTACCACGGTATTAAGACACTGTCAAAATATAGACAGAGGAATTAGTGTCATTTTGATGCATGACCGAATACAGGAGGTTTGGCAAGAGAAATCATTCTTACCTTAAAAAATGAGGAGGTCCTGGTAGATCTGAATCTTGTGGCCAAATGTTGGCCACAAGATTCAGATCTACCAGGACCTAGCGCCTAACACCTTGCGACGTCGCCGAGAGTTCAAACCAGTCACTGACAAGCTGCTGAGCCTGGACATCGCGTACCAGTGGGGTCATCCGTTCGCCCTTATCTTTCCATGGGAATTTAAGCACCGAGTGATACACTCCTATCGAGAAGCGGCTCATGTACTCCAACTCCCCACTTCTCAACCGGCTAGTCCCACCCGTCCTTCTACCTCTGTGCGGGCGCCTGCCAAGCCGTCCTGGTCCACTGTGCGCTGGCACAGACGCTCAACACCCCTGGATGAACGATCGTCTTCCCATGCTAAGCAAGACATTATTGAGCACGTCAGGTCCATGGAGGTGGACAACTCGGAGTCAGGCTTAGATCCCTCAGTCCCTTGATGGCAGACACATGTATCCGCACTATATATCACTACCCCCTCCACTTTTTCCGACCCTCAGCCACCGCCCAACACCTCTCACCTGGATCACATACCTCCCCTGACCAGGGAAACTCTCTCCCCTCTGCTGGCCCGAGTCAAATCAGGATCCCCCTCTGACATTTGCCCTGCTTATGTTCTGAGAGAGATCTTTTTAGCTTGTCCCCAGCCCCCCCCCCCCTGTTTTCCTAAATGACTCCCTTAAACAGGGCTTTGTTCCCAGTCTTCATAAGTCGGCAACAATAATTCCTATCCTAAAAGCCCGGCACTGATCCATCCTCCCCGTCTAACTATCGCCCCATTTCCCTTCTCCCCTTTTTGGGCAAAGTCCTTGAGTCCCATGTCACCAAAGTTCTCAGCACTTTTGTGGAAGAGAGTGGCTGCCTAGCATCATGCCAAGTGGGCTTTCGCCCATTACATTCTACTGAGAAGGTTGTCATCTCCGTCATGGACAAGCTTAGAGAAGGGATGGATGCCAACTTGCCCCAGGCCCTTGTCCTCCTTGACTTATCTGCCGCCTTCGACACGGTTGATCATTCCATCCTTCTTACCCGTGTCGAGGCAGTGGGCGGTGGAGGGCCGGCCCTGGCCTGGCTTAATTCCTTCCTAAGGGACCGTTTCCCAGGCTTTCCATCTGACTTCTCTGCCTCCCCACGTAAGGTGCAGTGTGGTGTCCCTCAAGGTTCTTCCCTTTACCCCCTTCTGTTTAACCTGTATATTTTTCCTCTTATTTTTGCTTTACAGCAGATGGAGGTCACGGTCTTCAACTATGCTGACGACCTCCAACTCATTTTCAATCTTTCACACTCCCCTGGCTCTATTCATAACTTCCAATCTGTGATGATCTTCATCAGGGACTGGATGAACTACAACCATCTCAAACTTAACCCGGATAAAACTGAGCTAGTTCTCACCGGAGGGAGTCGCAGTCCCTGGACCCCCACATTTTGCCCCCCTCCCTTGGCCCCCCTCCGTCACCTTCCCCTTCAGCTAAAACATTAGGGATAACGCTGAACCAACACCTCACGCTGCACTCCCAGATCAATAGAGTAGTTTCATCCTGTTTCTTCACCCTCCGCACCATTCGGAAGATTTCACGTTTTTTCTCCTTTCCGGCCCTGAAACTCATTCTTATGGCAATGGTTCTATCGCGATTGGATTACGGCAACATTCTGTACAACGGCGTCCCTGCCTATGCCTTCCGGCGCCTCCAGTTGGTCCAGAATCAGGCTGCCTGTCTTGTCTATGGTCTCTCCAAGTCTCACCAGGTCACTCCCCTACTCAAGGCCTTGCACTGGCTTCCCATTAAAGAAAGTGCCCTCTTCAAGCTGAGCTGCACAACCTTTTAGGCCCGTGCCAGGACTGCCCCTGCTTCTATCAATTCTGAAATCAAGGCCCACACTCCCTGCAGAGAGCTTCGCTCATCCTCTCAGTCTCTTCTCTCTGCACCCCGGTTTAGGAAAAACAAATCGGGTGGGATGAAATTCTCTGTTCTCGCCCTAACCTTCTGGAACACCCTCCCTCTCCCCATAAGATCCGCTGCCTCCTATCTTGAGTTCCCCAGGGCACTCAAAACGTTTCTTTTCTTGCAAGCCTTTGCCCCTTAGCATCTGCACCCCGGTTCCCTAGGGCCTGCATCCTCTAGCGCCAAGAAACCGCCTGGTAGTCGTGCGCTTAATAAATACTTTTAAATTCAATTCAAATTCAATTCAATTCTCTGAACCCTGTATTGGGGGCTATGACTTTCACCTGGTTGCACCGATGTTTGTCGCTACGAGAACAGGTGCCGCAGGGCAACCCCTTCTTGATTTTGGGGGGGGGATTTTAACCTGGTGTGGGACCCTGCAATGGACCGTAGCGAACCCTTCTCAAATGGGTCGGATGCCATGTCCTTGGCACTTCGGAAGCAGATAACGCACCTTGGCTTGATAGACTCCGGGCGATGTAACTTTCCTGACATGCGAGAATACTCATTCTACTCGCATGTTCACCGCTTGATGATTTATTTGTATTGCACACCCTTAGACGGGATATGTTGGCGGCATCCCTGTCCGACATCTGGATATCCGACCACGCTCATGCGGAGCTACTCCTGCAGGATCCGCCCGCTTGCCCCACTCATTTGCCGCAGTGGCGTCTGCCGCCGCACATCCTGCGGGATCCGGCCAATGTGGAGATTATACGGACTGCCATTGACTCTTACTTTGCGAGCAATGATCTTCCCGAGACCCCATTCCTGGTAGTGTGGGACGCTGGAGAAGCAGGCTCAGGAGCACACTTCACTTGCAAACAGGCGGAAGCTTGCCAACCTTCGGGGTCAACTCTGCTCCCTGCGAACTAACAAGGCTGAGTGGTCTCTGCTCACTTTAAAACAACTGTACTTTGAAGGAGGGGATAAAGTGGGTAGATTGTTGGCAAGGCGCTTGCGGGCACGCGCAGCCAAGGCCCACATTGTGAATATCCAATTATCTGATGGAGGACGGGTCACTACGGAGCGAGCTAAAGGCGAGGCCTTTAGCGCATACTACACCATGCTGTACGAGGCTGAAGCCCCCTCTCAAGACTATATTGACGAGGTACTAAATCAGTGCCCCTGGACACCAATACACCTACACTACGCTAATATGTCAAAAATATAGACTGATAACAACTACAATATTATCTCCAAAATAATTAAATAATAATTAAGAAAACACTTTTTACATAAAACAATTACTTTGGGGGTGTGGTCTAGCAGCCGATGGAGTAGGACATGCATGACAGGAGCTCCGGGCCGCCGCCAACAATTTAAGCATTTCTCAGCAGCCAGATAGCAGCGGGGGAGGCCTCGGACGAATTTGCAGAGCGGTGGGGTCATCTGGAAAGCGAAGCTGCAGGCTGTAGACACCCAGCCAAACACGGCGAAAACGGGCCCTGCGGAGAGGCGCTCTGTCCAGCAGGGAGCTGGGTGCCATTTTGCGGACTGAGGCCTCTGGTGGTCGGGCGTGCGTGGTTGGACCTGTTACTTTGCCCCTCTGACCTACAAGCGCCTTGCGGCCCTCCGGAGTGGACGTGCTGGGGCTGCGGTGCTCTACATGCCTCCCGGGTGAGACCCTGCCTGCGCCCGATAGCTGAGAGGGGTGAGTGCGGACCCGACGGAGAGGCACCCTGGCCCGCGGCACGTTGGGAGCCATTTCAGGGATTGCAGCTGCTGCCAGCCGGGTGCGGGCGGACGTGTACGCCATTCTGCCCCCCCCGGTCTGGAGGACATCGACGGTCCGCCGGATTAGCAGAGAGGTAATCGCGGGGGCTGCAGCGTATCGCACCCATCCCTGATAGGAGGCTGCCTGAGCATTAACCTGGCTGCGGGGGGGGCCCTAACATGTGGAACTCTGGTCGCCATTTTGCCACTGGAGGCTGCCCGGGCCCTGAAGCGGACACCTACTCCTAATACCCTGTGCCCTCTGTCTGGCGGCAAGCGCAGAGCTGCTTGTAGAGGTGAGAGGGGGAAACTGATCATAAGGCTCCCGGTCATTGGCTGTAAGAGGCACCAGACTTTTAGAGCGCTCTAGCTGACAGAGTCTTGGCGCCATTTTAAGGCGGACGGCGGACTCGGCCATGAAGTGCCGGGGCCTTCCTGCTGTCCTCTGTCCTCCGTCTTCTGCCTGATCGGGAGATGGTGGGCTGTTGGTGGGGACAGGGGGGCCACTGGAAGTGCGAGACCCTGAAATTTGCCCCGGGAGGTGCCCAGCTTGCTGTGCAGATGCCGTGGTTTGCAGGACCCTGGCACCGCCTTGCTCTTGGGGATGTTTGAGCCCCGAAGCGGCAGATCCCTGTAGACGCCCGGCATCCTCTGCCTGGGGCCAGAGAGTGTGCTGCTGGTGAGAGTGAAGGGGCAGTGTGGAGGTCGGGGCCTGGTGGACGGCTCTGGAACGAGAACTGCCTGCAGCCGCCCTGTCGGGGGGCTACGTGAGGACTCCCACTGAGTGGCCTCACGCTGACACTACATGGTGGAGCTGGCGCATGGACTGAGGAAGCGATCCTGGTAGGAGTGGGGGGGCAGCGCTGGCGGGAGGGAGCCCAGAGACTTTGGAGCTGAGCCCGCCATATTGAACTCTGTTGCGCAGTGGGGCACGGGTACTGACACTGAATTGGCCCATATCCCCAGTGCTTGCTTGTAGTTTTTTGCTGCCTCGCTGGTGGGCCCTTTGACAGGGAGGTGGGGGTTGAGGTGGACTCTGCTGGTTGGTTTTTCGCCTCCCGCTACTGCGGGGTGGCCATAAGGAGGCATAACATTGGGGCTGGGCTTGCTGGTCTCCCTGGCTTGGTGGGCCTACTTGGAGCAATAGCAGGCCCCTATGACTTTGTAGCCCAGACCCTAAGCTCTTCTCAGCGTTTTTCATCGGGCTCCCAATCTGAGTGTGGGTGGCTGGCCCTCCTGTCCCCTAGTGTGATTGCAATGGAGATTTGTGACCCTAGGGCGGTCCCTGGATTGCTATAGAGACACACCTGTGTTGCGGACTACTGTGGAGGTACAGAGCCTCGGTCGGGGCTTGCTGTGTGGCTTCCTGCTTGCCCCTGGGATCTTGGCGGAACAGGTCGAGAGCACCTTGGTCTGCAGGAGGCAGAGACCTGTGGAACGCGCTCCCCTCTCACTGTATTTTTGTCAGGGGAAACCCAATCGACCCTTGTAGGCTTGGGCATGACTCTTTTGCTCCAATTGATTTGTTTATATATATCTCCCAGAAATTCTCTCTAGTAAAGACTTTATTTGAAATATAACCTTATTTGCTCTGTATTTCTTCCAACCTTCCATCAATTCATTTACAATTGTCGAATAAGATAGATATCCCGTGGATACTACGGAGTGTGTTACTTTGATACAACTCAACAAATCGTAGAAAATAACTTCAAAATAAGTCCCTTGTAGCACCCCCTCTCACTGTGGCATTGAGCCTGAGCTGTGTTTTCCAGCGGGAATGCTGCGGTCCGCCCCTGCTCTGATCTTTGCGGTCTTGGTTTACAGGGGGCACACCGTCCCGGCGGGGGCTCGAACTCCGACCACTGAAGCCGCAGTGACACTGTCTGGTGCTCCCTGCATTTGAAGCTCGATAGCCTCCCTGGGCACCGCAAACCACTGAGAGCACTGGTGTGCAATATAACAGCCCCAGGACATCAGCACGCTGAAGGGGGCCTCTTCTTTCGTGATGACGTGCTCCAAGGGGAATAAGTATGCTTTGGCGCTATCCCCAAGGATAACACTGTCACAGCAATGTGAGCCAGGACGGGGGCGCCCGCCCCGGCCGAGGTGGACCCGACGCCTGGAGGGGATTCGCCGCCGGTGACACGGGCGTTTATGGCCTCGTTTATGGCCGAGTTAAAGACGGAGATCGACTCCCTGCGTTCTGCGGTGCACTCCTGTGTCCGAGAACTCTGAAAGGATGTCACGTATCTGGGTGAACGGGTCTACGGACTGGAGAAGACGGTCGACGCCCGCACGGAGGATCAGGAGCAATTATGGCAGCGCTTGGCTACCCTGGAGGAACAGCACATAGAACTGCAACTTAAGCAGGAGGACCTCGAGAACCAGAGCCGCCGGAACAATCTCCGAATCCGAGGAGTTCCTCTAGGAGCAGAGGGGAAGGACATCCTGACATATGTGGCTCAACTCCTGCATGCGGTGTGGGGTGATGATGATGCCTCTCCACCGACCCTGGACCAGGTCCAACTGGTGTCTGGACCTGCCGGAAGGCCGGGAGTGCTGCCGGACAGCCTCACCAGAGTCCACTTCTTTACCGAAAAGGAGTCCATTCTTAAGGCAGCGCGAAGTAAGCAGGACATCACATATGACGGGCATAAGAATCAGGTCTTCCAGGACTTGGCTCCTAACACTCTGAGGAGACAGCGTGCCTTCAAGCCGGTAACGGACAAGCTGCGAACCCTGGGGGTTTCTTATCAATGGGGACACCCGTTTGCTCTCATTTTTAATGGGAATCCAAGCGTAGGGTGCTGCGGTCCTACAGAGAAGTGGCTCAGTTACTTCGGCTCCCGACAATGCCGCCTGCCAGCCCCACCCGTCCTCTGCCCTTGATGTGGGTACCTGCTAAACCATCATGGTCCACTGTGCGGCGCCATCGACGCTCCCCTCCTCTAGAAGAGTGCTCATCCTCACAGGCCAAGCAGGATATTATAGAGCATATTAGATCCCTGGAAGGGGACACAGGGGGAGCCGCTCAGAGTTCACCAACCCCTTGACAATGACACCTTGCTCCCATGACAGGTTGTGCTGCACGTTCCAGGAATCACCCCTATCATCAGTGGGGTGGAAGGCTGGGTTAATGCCCACGCATTGATCTGGCCATCTGAATGCAGTGTAGGTGGTTCCGGCGCTCCCTACCTGGATAAATCTGAATGCGGCTGCAGGCCTACCCCAACTGTTCTTGTGAGAGTGACATCTCTGGGACTATCCAAACCTTGGGGTGTAGGATGTCCCGTCCTTGGAACAGGACTCTGTGACCCGGTTGGCCATTGTTGGTTTGCTGTCTGCTTTATCTCTCTCTTCTTTTCATTCCCACTTTTCTACTTTATCTTCTTTTGACTACTTGGTGTGGCGGGTGGCTGGTATTGCAGGTGCAGCGCGACTCCCGAGCGGCTCGACGTAGGCCTTTCTGCGCATTCACCCCCATTCTGAGCTCGCTTCTACAGAGGCAGGAAGGACTAACTGGGTTCAGACATGATGGGGACCCTCCCGAGCCCCTTAAAAGTAATATCGCTTAACTTTAAGGGCCTCAACTCTCCTAATAAGCGGCAGCAAACGTGGCGATATCTCCTTCAGTCTAACCCAGATATTACCTTCATCCAAGAAACTCACCTCCCTAAAGCTGATGTAAGGCGCATGGCAGATCCTAAATACCCCCTTCAATTCTGGGCTGCAGCGGACACCAAAACTGCGGGGTGGCGCTTTTGTGTAGAAGTGGCATCAGGCGCGGGAGGCTAAGCCCTTCAGGAGCGCAGATGTACGCTTTATACGGATGAGTGTTGGGATTGGGCGGCGCTTATTCACACTGTGTAATGTGTATGCGCCCAACCAGATGCAGGACACTTACCTCCGGGCGCTCATATGGGAACATGTGCCGCAGGATGACCCCTTGGTGATTCTGGGGGGGGGCATTTTAACTTGGTGTGGGACCCTGGGGTGGATTGCAGCGAAGCTTCCTTGAACGGGGCAGGGGCCATGTCCTCCAGTCTTTGGAAACAGATTACAGATCTTGGTCACCTGGACACGTGGCGGTACCACTCGCTGGGTGTGCAGAATTATTCGTATTACTCTCATGTCCACCGTTCATACTCGCGCCTTGACTACTTGTTTGTATCTCACGCCCTGGTGCGGGACATGCTGGCGGCGTTGATGTTGGCCATATCCCTCTCTGATCATGCATATTTTGAGCTGATCCTGCAGAACCTGGTCTCCTGCCCCACCCGTATATAGCAGTGGCACTTGCCGCCGAGTATCCTCCTGAATCCAGCCGACGTGGATAGCATACTTGCTGCCATTGACTCTTACTTTGCCAGTAATGATATCCCGGAAACGACTTTTCCCGTGGTGTGGGATGCTTCCAAGGCATACGGGGGCACATCACCTCTCTCTGGATTGCACGGGCAAGGGAGGCTCGAGGACTCTCTCAAAGGACATAAAAACGGCTGAAAAACGGGACCAGGAGCAATCCTCGGAGATATCCCGGCGGTGGCTGGCGAACCTCCGGGGACAGCTCCACCTCTTGCGCATGAATAAAGCGGAAAACTTCCCTACTAGCGCTGAAGCAGAGGTACTTCGAAGGGGGAAGATAAGGTGGGCAGGCTACTGGCAAGACGTTTAGGAGCGTGGGCGGCCAAGGCCCATATAGCTAATATACAGTTACCGAATGGAGCGAGGGTTACTGCAGAGCGGGCCAAATGTGAACCTTTCCGGGCATATTATGTGGCTCTCTACACGGCGGAGGAACAGTTGCCGGATCTCCTAGCAAAAGTGCTGGACAGATGCACTTGGCCCCCGATACACCCCTATCATGCGAGAACGCTGGAGGGCCCTCTTACTGCCGAGGAATTCACGCCAACCCTAAAAGATCTTCCGCTTGGTAAGACGCCGGGCCCGGATGGCCTGCCCCTATCCTTTTATCACATGTTTCAAGTGCAACTTCAGCCTCATCTCCTGAGGCTGTATAACTCCTTCTCCGACACGGATGGGCCAACGCCATCTATGGGTATGGCAGAGTTAGCCTTGATCCCTAAGACAGGGAAGGACCCCACGCTCTGTGCCTCCTAACGTCCTATAGCGCTGTTAAATTCAGACTTGAAAATGTATACTAAAATGCTTGCAAAACGTTTGGACCCCCACATGCCTGGCCTGGTGGATCCGGACCAAGTTGGCTTCCTCTGCAATCGCCAGCGGGCAAATAATGTACGAATAATCGCACACTTGGTGGGGAGGGAGCGTCACTGGGATATCCCGGCCTGCCTCCTCTCGCTTGACGTGGAGAAGGCATTCGATCGGGTGGACTGGGCCTCCCTCCGGGCGGTGCTGCAGAGAGTTGGGCTAGGGTGGAACATGGTGTCCATGATCATGGCGCAATATCTTGCCCCGCAGGCGAGGATTAGAATGAATGGGCAATTTACGGAACCTTTCACTATACATCGGGGTACCCGACATGTTTGCCCCCTTCCCCCGCTGCTCTTCGTCCTAGTGGTGGAGCCCCTGGCGGAGCTAATCACGCAGGCTACAGACATACATGGCATCTCTCTGGGAGGGTCGGCAGAACAAGGTGGCGCTCTTTGCGGATGACCTCATTCTCACACTCTCACGCCCTCAGGAGTCTCTCCCAGCACTGCATTCTTTGGTGCAGACCTTTGAGGGGGCCTCCGGTCTTAAAATTAATCATGACAAATCCTGGGCGCTTAATCTCATGATTCCACCGGAGGAGATACCGCTTCTGGAGGCTCTCGCCCCCTACCAATGTGCCACCGGTCACATTAGGTATCTGGGTCTGAGGTTGACTCCCTCCCTGGACACGTGGTCCCAGGTGAACTGGAGAGAATGTAAGAGGGCTGTTCTCAATGAGCTGCGGAGATGGAAACCCTTGGTGATGTCATGGCTGGGCAGGCTTAATGCCATTAAGATGTCGGTACTCCCCAAAATGTTATATTTTTTCCAATGCCTCCCCACTCCCATTCCACTGCATCAGATACAGGGCCTTCAACGCAAACTTACTACACTCATATGGGGAGGGCGTAGACCGCGGTTCTTTCACAAGATTCTTATGCTACCGCGGGACAGAGGGGGACTGGCTTGTCCCAACCTTTTGGAGAAGGCGGTGGACACTAAAGGGGTGACATCTACTACTCCTTCCTGTGCAGATGGGTGGTGGGAAGTGAGGAACTTCTGCTTGGCTTCTTCTTTTAAGATGGTTTTGGGGGCAGACCAGAGATGTCACTTTCTGTTCAGAAAGAAAAATGATCATTGCTAGCAGGCACTTTGCTGCCTACCCCTTCTCTAGCTAGCCCACTGCCCCCTGATATCTGTTCTCTCCCACCTCCAACTGGCTTTGCTCTGAGTTTTCAGTAGTTCCCTGTCCCTTTTTGGTTGCCAAACCAGGGAATGTCTCTTAGGACGCAGCTTACAGAGAATCTTTCAAAACTTTGGCAGGGAATTTTTCCCAATCATCCATCTGCACACAAAGTGACATCACTGGATTTCCCATCAACCATCTGCTCAGAAAGTGGCGTCACCAGTTTCCCCCCAAAACCATCTTGAAAAGAAGACGCCAAGCAGGAGTTCTTCACTTCCCATCACCAATCTGCACAGGCCGTTCTCCCTATTTCAGTCAACTCTAGAGAGGTCCCATCAGTCGGACTCCTGCGCAAAGGACGAAAACAGAGAAGGACATTCCCTGTTTGGGCCTGTTGCTGTCAAATAATGCCTTCAGCCACAAACTCTGTTCCAGTGAACCTTAAAAGGTAAGATAAAATCATGTGCTTCGCCCAGCACCCACAAAACTGCCAATACGCACAATCACACCCAGAGTAAGACACCGCAAACACTCACAAAACATTCCCACAACACATAGATGCAACCTTGTACACATCCCACTAACTACTACACACCCTCAAACTACAGAACAAACATTCCTATGCATGCCCATCAATGCTCACTGTGTAGTAATCCCTGGAACAGACATTGCAGATCTCATTACCTATCACAAGCTTGACACCCTCCTCATCACAGAAACATGGCTCAGGTCCACACCTTTGCACATCCTAGACGACATTCTTCCTTGAGGCTACAGCATCCATTTTGTATACCGCACATACAAGAAGGGAGGCGGCCTCAATGTCACCCATAAGTCCTGCACCCTAGGCAAGCGAGTAACACTCAACTCCATGGAGCCGTTGACATGTCATTTCCCCCTCTCTGCACCACAGACCACCACCTTCCATCTCTTCTACACTCTACCTAAATACACCCCATCTCACTCTTCTGCCTCGAGGCTTAATGGCTCCTGACATACAAGCCAGCCTTCCTCAAATCCCTGTCCCTCTCCCATGTTCGAATCACCCACCTCGCCCACCTCCATCCATCACTATCCACTGCTATGATTTGAAGACCCCACGCTCTCCTCAGCCAACTACACTTTGGGATACTTTTGGATACGGGCACTATTTTACCGGCTCTGGCTTTCCCTTGACCCAAGAGCTGCAGCCCTCCCCCATCTACTGTTTTATTTAACACTACAAAACGACCTCCTAAGGGTGGAAGAAGCACCACATCGCCCCAAGGCCCGCCTAGACAACCTGAGCAATGCTAGGACGATCTCTAAGCCTGGACTACACTTATGAATGCGGGATTTACTCCGGCAACAGTTTCCAACCACACTGGTTTTCTTGACACATATTATTGAAAACCTGAAACATGATTTGGATTTTGGTTTTTCTGATGAGCAGGTGATGCCCAGTGCAGCTGGAGGTGAAGTTTCCTACACAATAACAAATTCTCAGTACCAGTTTAACAGCAGCTGATAATTCCTTGGGTCACATTGTAGGGACAGAAGACGCCATCGATTGCATCAGGGATTGTGGCACCCGTTCCCCGCCAGTGCGCTAATAAGCAATTTTCGTGTTGAATGTCTCTTGTTAACTGCTGAATTATATACCGTAAATATACACTTGCCTTGAATGAATCCGCCCTGACGAATTATTTTTTAATGGATTTCACAAACATTGATTTAGAGCCCAAATTAACCTGCCGCAGTTTGTTTTAATGTGCCTTGGACAGGTTTTGCAGAGCATGGGAAACCTGTCTCGTTCCTGGGAAAGGGTGCGGCATAACGGCCAAAGCTGCCGTTTCTGGACCTGAGGAACCAGGTTCGAGTGAATGAGTGAAGGTATGCGGAGTCAAAGTCCGCGTTGTAAAAAAAATCGTTAAAAAGGATATTTTTTATTTAACCCATTCCACCCATGTCTACAAAAAAAGAAAAAATGAACGCGACCTTGTGCGATGTAACTAGTGCTCAAGTACAGCGCTATAATACAATGTAAAACTGCAAAAAATAAAAGGGCAAGTTCCCGTTAGGCCACCCGAGCCCGTTCCCACACTGCTATTCCCAGGCGCTAGGCGGTGTTGGGTGGAGCCGCGGATAAAAATACTCACCGCAGAAAACCGCGCGCAAGTCTGAGGCCTCGAGCCCTTAAGATGGCAGACCGACGTCGGGCGGGAGAGAGCCCTGCCAAATACAGGATTCTTCTCAGATTTTCCACTGACTGGAAATCAGACATTCTCGTGTGGCTGACGTGAAAGATTTGCATGAGAAGAAGGGTGTTCGCCAATGATGTTTTGTCTTATCGTAGATAAATCTGGTCAATGGTGAGGTGCCTGTATGTCGAAAAACTCGTGGGGTCGGCGTGGGTGGAGGGGTTTGGTGAGGATGACACATTTATTTGGCTCCCCATGATGCAAATAAACCAGGGCAGGCGGGGTGCTTTTATTCTAGAATATGGGCACTCTAAAGCCCTACTGATCACCCAGTGGTGAATTTAGAGCAGTTTCGGTTTGAGGCCCTTGAGCAGTGGGGCCAGTCAACTACCCATCAGCGATGGACCAAGGCTCGCGATAGCCCGCCATCGAATAGCAGCTATATGACGAAGCCTGGGTGAGAAGGTGAGGCTATCTTTAGGCATCTGGACTTAAGACATTGAAGAGGGTTGTGGCAAAGAGTGTGTATCTAAATGTCAGGCTGAGGAGGTGAGCCCTGAAGGATCTCCTGAATTTAAGATGATCATTTTCCAATCTCAGGTGAAGTTGTTGGGAGCCAGGGGCGTAGCTTCCATTGGATCAGTAGGAGTGGTGTCCCAGGGTCTCAGGGGACGGAGAGTCCCACTGATCGCCACTTGCCATATTTTATCATTTAAACAGCCGCTGGCGGTGCATTTCCTTCCTTGCTCATGAGACACTGACTACGCTTATGTTGGCAGCTTCACAGGGTGGATAGGGGTCAACTGCACCTGGAAGGCCGAATCACCAAAACGCACCAGTTGATAGACCAGAGCTTTCTGATTGGTTAGTTAGGGACAAAGCAGTTTTGCAAGCTACTTCAGTGAGCGGCCACTGAACTTCTTGTACATAAGGCAAGGAGTTTAATTGGATGCCCTATGTTTTACTGGAAGCTAGTGAAGAGGTTTCAAGGCTAGGGTGCAGTGTTCCTGTTGTTTCACATCAGACCTCAGTTGAGCTGCATAGTTCTGAAATCTCTGGAATTTTGACAGAGATGCGATGGAGAGTGTTGTGGTAATCCAGATGTATCATTACACAGCAAGGATTAGGGTGAATTTTTTAATGCAGCGTAGCAGTGACAAAGCCCCTTTCAGCAGAAGTAGAAAGCAGAATGCGGGTCTGAAGAGCACACCTATGTTCAGGGCAAATGAAATATTGCCATGGAAGATCACATTCAAATTATAAGCTTCATCCATTGGGTTTGGGGGAATAGTCAGATCCTCTGACCGCAGTAGAGACCTTAGGCTGGATTGACTGGGAACTCAGTTTTATCGCCATTTCAGCAACGCCTTTTATTTGCATCCTCAAACGAACCTGAGCGAGGGAGTGGCACAGATTGGACAGGTTGCTAGGTTCACCTTAAACCTTATGATGGAACTATATCATACCCTATGTAGTGGAAGTCTAATATGCCAATCTCCTTAGGAAGTTGTTCTGGAAAGAATTGACCTTAATTTGATTTGATGACCGCGGTGCAGCAAGAAGGTAGTAAACCATGACAACGCTATACCCCTCTTGCCAGTTGACGCAGACAGCCTTTCAATAAGCGTGCACTGTTCTGTGTTATCAACGGCACATGATAGTTTAAGTAGAATCAGTCTGCAAGGGTGGCTTTGGCCATAGGAACTGAGAAGTTATTTTCTAATACTTAATAGAGTAGTCGCTATTTAATACAGTAGTCTCAGTTCCCCTTCAGCGTCTGAAGCGCAACGCACAGTCACCTGGACAGCTGTTTGACTTCAGGTGGGAGAAGAGTTGTGGGTTAGTGACATTTCCCTGTGACTTTGCAACCCAGCAAAGGCCTGCGATGGGTCTGTGTTTACCTAAAATGTGTGCATCCACAATGGGCTAATTTAGGATGGATTAGATGATTCCATGGCCCATTGGGTGCTACCACCAAACTGATTCTTGTTAACATCTAAGTGGGAACTACATTTTGCTCCTACTTGGTGGAAGTGTGAGGTTTACAGGTTAGACATCTCATGTATAAAATGTATGATGCCCTGCAACTTGATTGTTGTGACTTGAGGTTGCCTCCTTCTGTTATTCCAAGTTAGTTTTTGGGGCATCGACCAGTGTTTCTTCTGGAAACGGGTGCTTGTCTCACCTGATCTATTAAGAGGCTATGAGAGACTGTCCATCCCCTGCATCTGCCGCTTCTAGAATCCCACAATTCACTGGCCACCAATTTGAGGCTTTGATGAATCTCCCTCAATATTGCATTGTTGTCATGAATTGTTTTGAGAGATGTT
Organism: Lissotriton vulgaris; assembly: GCF_964263255.1. Classification (NCBI taxonomy): domain Eukaryota; kingdom Metazoa; phylum Chordata; class Amphibia; order Caudata; family Salamandridae; genus Lissotriton; species Lissotriton vulgaris. Next base: position 1,954,256,893 of record NC_141691.1, on the reverse strand, counting down.
GCTTATGTCTCTGCACAGCCTTTAAACATTCACCTAGACAAGAATGTGTCTGTCCATTGGGTTCCAGTGCTGTTGGTTGCTGAACCCCCTGTGGTAGTAGAGTGCCTTCTGGTGGTGGTATAGAAAGTGGAGATGGTGGGGCATGTTAGGAGGCATGTTTGTGTTGACTAAATTCAAATACTGGACGGGAGACTGTACCAAAAGCAGTGAACAGATCATGTAATATCACAGCTAAGGTGTTGGGAGAACTGAATCATGACTATCCATCATGTCCACAAGCTTCCAAGGCTTCGCGTACGTTTTTGAGTTATCCACTTGATATGCAGCCAAAATAATGTAATCAAAATACAGAAGCATTGTGTCTTAAATTTTGTTTGCAAAAATATCACCTATTTGGATATAATAATAGAAAACTACCCCCAATAGGGTGATGATTTTGTAAACGATATCTAGGACACAACATTTTTGTCAGGCAGTATTTTTGTTAACAATATTCTGAAATCCATCCATCCAGTCATACACATCATTCTGGCCAGTGTCCTGTCCTTCATGCCCCAGATAAATGAAAAGTCTAAAATTGTTTGCACCTTCATCTCTCAGGGTAGCAAATATAGGCATGGAGCAGATTCCCCTCCAGTGTCCAGCAGCCATGCCGGTGCATGGCTTTGGATTCTCAATCCTTTCTGATTGTGTTGTCCAAATAACCCAAAGATCTGCAATTGTCTTTCGAAGGTCTCATTCACTTCTGCAAAATAGGGGAGTAAATCATCCACACAGAGTGAGACTCAATCATCCCATGTGTTAACCCATGGCAGGCCCCGGACCAGTGCCTCATTTCTTACCTAGCACAATAGAAGCTGTAGCGCCTGGGCAAAAATCACAGGGGGGAAGAGGCACCACTGTCTTGTGCCCCTCAAGAGATGGATGTGAATGGATATGATTGCAACCACCTTACACCTGCTCAGAGAATCCCCATACAACAACATAAGCCACGCCATGCACTTCAGCCCGCATCCCTGTTTTTAGCAACCAAGAGAACATTGAGGACTACTCAAATGTCAAAGGCTTAAGCCACATTCAAGGGCAGATCCACCTCTGGCTGTGCCACCCTTTGAGTGCATGCCATTCAACCATCTAGGGGCATAAGAATTAGTCTCATACTTTGTTGGGCATATATTCCAACTGGCGAGGATGCATGAGGAATCAATGATTTAGCCCAATAGGGTGGCCAGTATCTTGGCTAATATAATCCGCATTTAGAAGAGAAATTCAGTTCCCACCCATCGACCAACTTTGTCTCTTTTCTTCAACCATGTACTGTATGGAGCTTTCTCTGGGTAGCAAGGAAGCAGCTTTGAGCATCTTTTCTAGGTAACGCCTGGTAATCCATGTGCTTAAGAGCAAGACAGTGACCTGTCTCTGGGTTATTTGTTTGCAAGTATTCCTTTTCAAGCTGTAGTACCTCATCCCCAGCTTGGGTGGCTTCAGACAACCATGACCTCTTTAATGCTGTGGCACAAGAAATTGTCTGTACCCTATAAAAAAGCGGACTTGTAGGCCTCCCATTGGTTAACCTACAACTCCACCCAACCTCTATTTTCTACTTGCTAAGACTATTCCTTCAAACAGAAGCGACTCCGGAAAAAGGAATATTGGCCCTGAAGTGAAAGGAATACTGTCTGTCCGTAAAGTTCTGCATTAGTCAAACATCCACTAGGGCCAAGGCTGTGATGAATTTCCACAGGCATGTGTCATTCTTGCACTACCTGCCTCACAGTTTGACCAGGTCCTCGCACACGACTGAATCTAGATCTCTCTCTTCACCAGGAGCCCTTCTGGCATCTGCATCAATAGGGGTCACAGTCTGTTCATCACATCTGACTGGAGCCTAGGTGGGAAGCATACGGAACACAGAATGAGTTTATCGCCATTCCAAATCCCTGTCACTGCTTCATAGCAGCCTTGGAGATTGAACATGGTCTGCGTAACTATTATGTGGGTTCTCTTCTAAACGCGGAGTATATTAGCCAAGATACTGGCTCACCGGTTAGAGGAGGCATACCCAGAAGCAGAGGTCGGTCTGGGACCAGGGTTCAATTCCCGACGCGGCAGGGTTTGGAGCCCAAATGTCCACGGCCCTGATAATTCTCGCTTCGGTGCCTACTTGAATCAGGGGTTCATGCTCTGCAACTCTGGGCAATAGCTTGCTCAATCTCCACTACGGCCCCCGCGGCGGGATGCCTGGCTTTCACCTTGGGGGTGCCCAGCTGGGCTATCCCACAGGGAAAAACCAGGACGGGTTCCCAAAGCAAGCGCTGAGATACCCTTTGTGGTGATACGTGCGCTATATAAGAAACTACATTACCCCTCTGGGAGCAGATGTAAAGCCAGAGAGGCCCAGAGGACAGTATGCTCCCCTTCCTGGGGCCAGACAACTCATGCCCCAGAGAAAGGTTTCCTGGAAGAATACCACATCTGGACTGTGCCTTTTCTACATCTGATGGACAATCCCTCCTCTTAACTTAGCTTCCCAAGCCATTAACATTGCAGGAGAAGAGCCTGAGCCCACTGTCTTGAAGTAAACCATTTTCACCTTTGTATATTAAGCCTGCCCCTCCATTACAGAACCATTGTTGTTTTCTCCAGTACTGGAACAGTTAGTTATTTTGATGTCATGACCAAAATAAAGTGTAGTAACCCCTAAAAACCTTACTCCCATGATGACCGTTCACCCCACAACTCTATGCTGCAAGCTTTCAGCTGCCTGCCACTCCAATTCACTGGGAGCCTGTCTCCCCAGTGTTAACATTTTACTTATTTGAAACTTCTTACAACTGTATTGTTTGCCCCAGCAAACGATAAAGTGGGAATTGGTTGTGTGCATCTGGGTGAGGACCAACTTCAGGATCAGCCGCTCCTCTGTCACGCTGCGCTTCCATCTCAATTATGGCCTTGGCTGAAATCATTACACTTTGTTATCCTCACTCTAGGCCACATATAGAATTTCTCTATAGTATCTTGCCAGAGCTACAGATCCGATCACACGCGTGTCTCTCTGTGTGCAGTTCAGTGTCGCATCATTCTCACTGTGGATCCATTTGTGGATGTTCAGAGTTGCTATCTAAGTCTGGAGGGGTTTCATACATCACTGCCAGGTCTTGCATGCCATCAGTCCCTCTCCAATGCCTCTGACCTAGGCACCTGGTGACCCACACTCCCAGCGACGTCTGCTGCCGTAGTGCGTGGCGGGGTCATCTATCCCCAAGCATTCCTCTTCACGATTTCTCAAGCATCTTTCTTCGTCTCCTGTTTTCCTCCTGCCAGCTGTCAAACCCTTCTGATACTTCCATCAGCGGCAGGAAGAGATATGTCTTTCCTTCTGATATCACTCTCAGGTGTGCAGGGAAGAGCATCATATAGTGAATGTCCCTTTGTAGAAGTTCACGTTGAGTTTCCATCCTTGAATCCTCTTCTCACCTGGTTGTAGCAAAAAAGACTCTTCACCAGGATCTCACATGAAGACCTTCACCTAGGCAGCAAGGTTGTGCTTTATCTCCTCAAATTCTGATATTTTCTCAAAACCAGCTCTAATGGCCTCCCACATATTGTGTTGTGAGTCTGTAGAAAAGATTTGGCAACCAGTAGGGCAATTTCTGGGGTTAGTGAAGCAGTTCTGTTATTACCTCCGAATCATTCCACTTTCCATCTTCCGATAGATTATGTATAACACAGCCAGCACAGTAGTATCTCATCACCAGATTTGGAGTGTCTTTCCAACATCAGTGGTTCATGGCCTTTGCCTGACTATCAACACACATTTCATTTCCTGGAGAGTCAAGAGGGTATGAGGGAATTGCTCAGTACAACTCTTACCTCCTACTCTTTTCACATCACGCTTCACCTTTATGACATGGTTTACATACAATTTAGTAGTGAGTTTAGTCCAAATCTCAGTTTTAATAAGCAGTGTACGGTTTATAAAATGTGGTAACAATTTGTAAAGTGATCCGGGTAAGCAAATTCAGTCTCACACTGCCCTGAAAATTAAACCAGTAGTCTCCTTATTTGTGTTATCCGCGCCAGGAGGACTTGTTTTTAAAGTTCTCCCACACCCATTTCCCCCCAGTGGAGAAAACGTTCGCCCTTCTAGCCTCTTTTTTACGCAAAATATAATAATATAGCTGTGCAAGTTTAACTTTAACCTGTTCAAATGATGCAATATTTGCCCCATTCAGAGGCCACTATTAATCCCATAACTTCAAGGATTTTCTCTTCTCTTCTGAGGTAACAGAGGGTATTTTGCCCTTCATTCATACTTGCCCGTAGTCGAGGAAATAGTCCCTCTTCTAGCACTGTCTGGTTTTACAAGTTCTCATTTCAGAAGGCTTGCAACCCATCATCTCGGGCACCTGCACCATGTCAGTCAAATTTGGTAATTCATTGGAGCTGACCTTCAAAGTTGTAGCTGCAGCTGTGGAAATGGGATGGAGGACCTACCCCTACTCCTTCAAAACACTGGTTGTTATCCCTTATTTGAGGTTGTCCCTCTGAATGACTTCAACAGAGGCCCTTGTCCTGCTTCTATTGGCTCTCCTAGCATCCCCAATTCCCACTGTCAGTGATGTGGGTTTAGAGTGTCAAAAGCCAATAAGTATAAAACAAATCTGGAAGCTACCATGAAAATGCTAGTACTATGGATGCTTATGGCAGGTAAGGAGCGCACGTTTATTGCTGAGGTAAGGCACACGACGCGGCTGCCATTGATCTGCTTGTTTTCTGGGGAGCTTCCTGAAATGCACCAGATATTCCTATATTTAAAGCAGCTGGCGCTCACACAGAAATTGTGCAGATTTCCAAGATGGTCATTTGGTGAACTTCTTCAATAAATTCAAAAGATGCGACCTGTGTACATTTGTCTGTGAATGACGTTCAGAAAGTCCAGCTAAACCAGCACCAAGATGACTGGGACAAACAGAGTAGAGGTAATCAGTTGGGGTGCATCTTAGGCTTTGGGTGGTCTCCATGGTGCGAACTTATGGATGCATGCCAGAACATCCACGGGTTTTGTAACCAAAGTAGTTTCAAGTTCACCCTTCTCATTTGTGAGAGAGTTGGGGCGGAGGATGTACAAGGGCAGAGTAGTGGTGGAGTTTTTTAAACGAAAAGGAAAAAGAGAATGCAAGGTGAGCTAAAAATTAAGAAGAAATAGTTTATTCTAATATTAGCTGTGGCTAAAAGTGAATATGCAGCCTAAAAGAAGAAGACAAACTTCAGAAAAGTAGTGTTCAGGTCGTGCTACTGCAAGAGATGTACTTATCTCGTCGTGCATAAGGAATAAACTAAAGCGCCAAAATATTTACAATCTAGAGCTTCACCAGCACCTCACGGGTTGTCATTATGATACCTAAAATGAATGAAGTCAATATGGATTCAAAGTGATATACACACACAACACCCGAGCACACCAATATCATTATTTCCAATCTCAGTAATATAGGTATTTCTCCAAACAGTCAGTAATGTCTCAGCGCCCTATATGTTCTAGATCCAGAGAGTCTCAGAAGGAAAATCAAGTAGTCCAAACAGATCTTCTTAGGTTGAGGTCTGATTTTAATTTCCACAGTTCACAAGAGGAAAACAGCAGCCGACGTGCGTTTCGCCCACAGGGCTTTCTCAAGGCTCTTTGCTAATTAGTCCAAAAGTCTGCTGTGGTATCTCCCTCTTTGCCCCCCGGCAGCTCCGCATGTAATGGTGCTGCTCGCGGTGACATCATTTAGAATGTCACCGCGACCAGCGTTCCAAGGCGAGCGCCGGGGACACTGAGGCGGTGACAGCGACAGGAATAGGCTGTGGCTGAGGTCACAGGAGTTTATAGACAATAAACAGATGTCCAGCATTCACCGTATCCTGTCTTCTTTGTGGTGAATGCTACACTGGCGACGAGGGTCAAGAGCCTGTGACCTCAACACGCCGAGGAAAGAAAAAACGGCCGAAGAAAGGAAAAGTAATAGCAGCAGCTGACTGGAGCTTTGCCTGCACATCGTGAAGGAAATGAGTCATCGTGTAACTGACTAGAGGAGGAAAAGGAGTGTCTGAGACTGGCAGCAGCCCGGGAAGAAGACACGTTGTCGAAACGGAGGAGAGCGGAGGAATCGAAGGTGCTTGGGGGAAGACGACATTAATCACTAACGACTGTCATCCCAGAGGTGAGGTACAGTTGTTTGAAGTCCCAGCGTGCAGATCCCATGCCTCCTGCTCACGCGATGTGTAGCGTGCCTTGACCCAGACCAGTATAAGGTCAGGCGAATCCTCTGCTTCATGTCGGCCCCTGCCAAGTGCCAATTATAGCGCCAACAGAGTTGCGGATATAGCAAGAGCCTGGCGCTTAGTGGTTCAACCCTGCTTTCGAGACTCTCACCGCGTGTGCCCCAACTTTCAACGGGGCGGAGTTGTGAGTCATCGCCACAGGGGTGCGTGTAGCCTGGAATGTCGTGACTGCATCCCTGAAGCAAAGTGTTTGGGCTGACGCGCGCCTTAAGTGCCAGCAGCAGGGCAGCGTGTAGCGGTGTTGACTTAAGAGCATTTGAAGCCTGGCCTCGGGTGGTGAATCCCCCTATCCAGAGCCCCTGTACAAGTGGCGTGTGACTTTCAGCACACAGGTGTGAAGAGCACACACGGAGCAGCGCTGTTGTTGACATTTGAAGTATAAACCTGCCGTTTTGGATGGTGAAGCTACACGTTTTGGGCTGCAATCAGATCTGAACTTGCCACGACTACAGTGTAAATTGAGGCATTTTGGCTGCTAAAAGGATTATAAGTGGTATGCCCAGGGGCCCCTGAGAGCGCAGCGGAGTAGAGTCTCTGTGTCAACCTGAACCCATCCTTGTGTCCTGAGTGACAGTGGGACCCGCTGTCAGAACGGGGTGGAAAAGAGGAGCACAGCAGTGGGACCATTTTGTATGGAGTTCTGTCCTAACATTCTACACCAAGGGAGCATATCCGTCTTGTGACATTGAAATTTTGGAGGGACAGGTTTTGTTTTCTTGTACATTTTGGCGAGTAGGAGGTGTGCAAGGGTGGTTGATCTACTGTTCCCCTATAAGTGGCCCCACTGGTGGGTCAATGCCTTTTCCCGCTAGTCACGTCTAGTCAGCTCAGATTCAGGTTCTCGTTAAATTCAGTTTGCTACTTGAAGAGTAGTTGCCTTCTTGAAGGTTTGAGTTTTTTTTTCTTCTGCCATTTTGTATTAAACATGCAAAGCGTAACCCCTCCACCCTTCTTCCTGACCAGCCCAGGGGATCCCACCATCCTGTGGAAAAAATGGAAAAAAGTGTTCCTCAATTATGCTACTGTGTGTGGGCCCAACTTGGGTCTAGAAAGGAAAGTTGCATTATTAGCTTATTACTTGGGCGCAGAGGGGGAGGAAGTCCTAGACCATCTCCCAGATTTAGGGGCACAGGAGGCAAGGGGTCTGAATGAATTTGAAATTAGTCTTAAAAAGTTGGACTTGCACTACCTCCCCAAGACCAGCACTATTATGGAGAGGTACCATTTTGGTAAGAGGGCGCAAAAGGATGGGGAATCCATAGAAGATTTTGTGTCTGAGTTGAGGAAGTTAGCTGCAACGTGCAAGTTTGGGGGAGCGAGCGAGGAGAGAATTAGGGACCAGTTCGTTTTGACCTGCAGGATGGAGCGGGTTCGCGAGGAGCTGTGGCTCAAAGATGACCCGCCATTAAGAGAAGTTCTCATCATAGCCAAACAGGTAGAGCACATGTTGCAGTGCGTCAAAGAAATTAAGCAAGATGCAGGGGAGAAGAAGATCGATGACAAGGTCAATGTCAGTGAGGTGGTGTCCGAATGTGAGACAGTGTCTGTCGTTAAGGGTCAGAAGGCAGTGGGCAAGGAGCAGAAGGAAAGTAGACCGGGAGGGTCGTACAAGGGTACCTGCTACAGGTGTGGGAAACAAGGGCACCTAGCCAATGACAAAGAATGTCCCGCCCTCAGGTTCACATGCAACAAATGTGGTAGGAAGGGCCATTTCAAGCAGTTTTGCAAGAGTGGGCAAGGGGCCAGTAGACAGAATAGAGACAGAACGAATGTGGTGAGCGACGAATTTGTTGTGCAAGTACAAGAGTTGAAGACGCCAGGTCCCAGAAACCTCTTGAGAAGAGAAGTTACAGCACAGGTAGAAGAGGAACAAGTTGAAAGTCCCAAATACACTATAAAAGTTGGGAATGTTGAGTTAGATGCATTGTTTGACTCTTGCTCTCGTATAACTATCATCAATGCCAATGAGTTCTCACGTGTGTCAAAGGGCAAGATAATCTTGAGGAGGTTAGACCTGAGACCAGGAGGGTATGCAGGGCGCCCCATCTCCATGAAGGGGTACTTCCTGAGTAAGATCGAGTACAGGAACAGGTCTACTGTCTCCAAAGTATATGTGTCCACTGTAGGAGATAACATTTTGGGGTGGCGTGCACAAAAGGGGTTAGGGGTGTACCTCAATCCCAACAGTAATCCCCAAATTTTGATACAGGAGATACAGGAGGGTGAGGCTGACTTCACAAGAGAATTTGAAGAAGTATTTAGGGAACGGCTTGGGTGCTTGAAGAACTACTGCCACAAAATCAAATTGAAGAAGGATGCCAAGCCCGTTGTAGCAAAGGTCAGAAGACTCCCCATAGCCATTCAGGAGGAGGTTAGAACTGAGCTTGAGAAACTGTGCAAGGCAGGAGTTATTGAACCTGTGGAAGCGACCGAATGGTTGGCGCCCATCGTGGCAGCGAAGAAAAAGGATGGGTCAGTCCGGCTCTGCATTGATTTGAGGGCACTCAACAAAGAGGTCATCGTTGACCGATACCCCTTGCCGAACATCACCCAAATGATGAGCATGCTTGAGGGTGCCAAGGTATTTTCCACCCTTGATCTCACCTCGGCCTATTTCCAGATAAAACTTCACGAGGAGTCTCAAGAATTCACTGCTTTTGTGACACCCATGGGTGCTTACAAGTTCAAGAGGATGCCTTTTGGCCTAGTCTCGGCGGCTGCCGTTTTTCAAAGAATCATGGGCAACATCCTAAAGGGCATCCCGGGCGTCATGTGCTACCAGGATGACGTACTGGTGTTCGCAAAGAACCAAGTTGAGCATGATCAGAGACTTAGATGTGTACTGAAGAGGTTTTTGTCCCAAGGTCTTACCGTGAAGAAGGACAAATGCGTTTTTAGCTGTGCCGAGTTGGATTTCCTGGGTCACAAGATTACAGCAGAAGGCATACGTCCCAAGGTCGAGCTCCAAGACACCATTGTGAATTTGTCACCACCCAAGAACAAAGACGAGATCAAATCATTCATGGGGATGTTGGAGTTTTATGGAAAATTCATCAGAAACTTAGCAGGCAGGACTTACGCCATCAGGCTGTTGCTGAAGAAAGAAAGCGAGTTTAAATGGAGCCAAGAATGCCAGAGCGAATTTGAGGATGTAAGGAGAGCTCTTGCGGAAGCCCCTAGTTTGAAGTCCTACATTCCCGGCCGGACTACGATCCTCACCACGGATGCTAGTGCAAAAGGGTTGGGAGCGGTCCTTACCCAGAAAGGTGCGGAAGGAGAAGAAACCGTGGCCTTTGCCTCAAGGTCACTCCAAAAATCTGAGAACAACTACTCGGTCATTGAAAAAGAGGCATTGGCGGTGTCCTGGGCAGTAGGCAAATTCAGAGACTTCCTGTGGGGAACGCAGTTCACCCTCCGAACCGACCACAAACCGTTGGTGGAAGTGTTCAGCAAGAAGGGATTGGATGCCATCTCCAGTAGGATAAGGCGTTGGGTGGTCAGTCTCCAAGAGTACACCTTCAATGTCGAGTATGTTCCGGGAACACAAAACCTTGCAGCCGACTGTCTGTCCAGGCTGGTCAGTGATGCAGAAGCGAGCGAAATGCGGGACAAAATAGATGAAGATGAAGAAGGATTCATGGTTGAGAATGTCTGCACCATCCAGAAGGCGTTAGGTGAAGAAACTTGGAGAAAGGCACAAGAAGAAGACAAGACCATGGAAGAAGTTCGCAGGAGAGTGAGAGATGGATGGAAGCACGTGGACAAACGTGTTGAAGACCTGCGGCCCTTCCAAGCTGTGAAGGATGAGTTAACCATTGTCGACGGATGCCTGTTCAGGGGAACAAGACTCGTACCACCAGCTAGTGTGAGAGACAACCTGGTCGAGATAGCTCACGAAGGGCACTTAGGAATCACTAAGACCAAGCAAAGACTCAGGGAGAGCTATTGGTGGCCGAACATGGACCTGATCACGGAAAGAAGAATCAGGGAGTGCATCCCGTGCTGCAATAGCGACAAGGTCTTGAAGCAACAGACACCACCCATGGTGTGTAGGCCGCCCCCGTCTGGACCATGGGACGAGTTGGCTTTAGACATCTTGGGCCCGTTGTCCGGGGAACTGCGGACACCTTACATCTTGGTGCTCATGGATCTGTATTCTCGGTGGCCGGAGATAAAACTCGTCAGTGAAGTCACGACAAAGACTGTCATCGGATTCTTGCAGGAGGTGTTCATCCGTGAGGGGCTCCCCAGCAACATTCTCACTGACAACGGAGTGCAACTATGCTCGAAAGAGATGGAGGACTTCCTGGAAGAAAGAGGCATCAGACACAAGCGATGCGCGCTATACCACCCAGAAACCAATGGCATGGTCGAACGCTTCAACAAAACCATCAAGGAGAGCATCCAGCTGGCCAAAGCCAGTGGCGTAAATTGGAAAGAAGAGTTGTGGAGGCGTCTGGAAGCATACAGGTTCACACCGCATCAGACGACGGGCGTCACCCCATTCGAACTGCTCCGTGCAAGGACACCCAACACCAAGCTTACCCCGGGGTGGATGGAATGGCACAAGGGGTGGTCGGACCGAACCAAGGAAAAGGACAGCCTGAGGAAAAATGAACAAGCCATGAAGGTGAGGAAAGAAGGATACGACCAACGCAAGGCCACACGAGAGGTTGGTTTCAAAGTTGGAGACAACATAAAAATCAGAGCTCCCACAGGGAAGGCAAGCTGGTCAGAGTACAGCAGTCCCACGAAAATCACAAAACTTTTCAAGAATGCAGTCAAGACCCAAGAGGGAAAAATATGGAACCTAGGGAGGGTTGTGAAGTACCACCCTCCTGTTGAAGTCCCAGAAAAGGAAAAAGGGGGGGAAAAGGGTCCTGGAAGGGATAGCGGGTTCGCTGTCAGGAGATCGTCAGGTGTTTCTCATCCGGGCCACAGGCCTCGCAGGAGGGTAACCAGGCCCCCCAGGCGTTTTGATCAATATGTAATGATTTGACTATTGCCACTCTGCTCATGAAATGTCTTAACTCATGTTTGGTGTCAGCACCCCGTTTATCTAATGTTTTCAATTCCGCAGGGAAGGGGGATGTGTGGTATCTCCCTCTTTGCCCCCCGGCAGCTCCGCATGTAATGGTGCTGCTCGCGGTGACATCATTTAGAATGTCACCGCGACCAGCGTTCCAAGGCGAGCGCCGGGGACACTGAGGCGGTGACAGCGACAGGAATAGGCTGTGGCTGAGGTCACAGGAGTTTATAGACAATAAACAGATGTCCAGCATTCACCGTATCCTGTCTTCTTTGTGGTGAATGCTACATCTGCGATTGTGGATATTCTCTTAAATGCACTTTTCTTTAGCGGATGGATAGTATCCCGGATGTTAGACACCACATATAACGGTTGATGTTTAAATTCTGCGTTCCTATTCTCACTCATCAATGTGATAGTTGTGGCCCCAATATGTAAAAACTTGTCCTCTTCCAAAGTTAACATCCAATCTTCAAAGTGATCACGTTGCCAGGTGCTTGTGGAACAAGCATATATATTTGGAGGGAAGATTTCTGTTGTCAATTAATCTGGGCCAATCACATATGCCTTCTTACCCCCCTAACCCCACCATCAGAGGCATAATGGTAACATTTCATGCATTCAGGGGTCCTCAAAGCCCGTAGATATGTCTTCTAGTAGAAACCAAGAAATGGCAGGAATGTATTCAGTGTATAAAAGATTGATTGCAACATATATTTCCTAGAGGATGTGTGAGTAAAACGGTATTCCAAGATGATCCAGTATCTATTCCCTACCAACCAATATAAACAATATATAGCAATGCAATGCTGTTTGACTGAAAGCGTGATTACTCCTAAGCGTGCTCTGGCACTAAGGTTTGCAGATTGCAGTAATAGGATGCACAGAGGGCCCCTACAAGTTTGTTGAAACATATTTGGTTTTTGTTAAGGGTTTGTTAAGGGTTTGGTAAGCACAACAGCTGCCCCAGCAAAGAGGCGTCCCGGCGCTGCTAGAACTAAAGAGACAGATACCTGAGGCTAGCCAGAACATAGACGGGAGATCCTATGATGATGAAAAAAGAAAAGTTTTAATGGCTTTCCGAAAAGCCAGCAGGTTCTCTACTCTGCGGATGTGGGCCGGCAGGGAGTTCCAAAGTTTAGCCGCCAACACCCGAAAAGAGCGACCGCCCATACGGCATAGTTTGGTTCGTGGTACACTCACCAGGTGTTGTCCCAATGAGCACAAGTTACGCTGGGGAGCATACAAGGTCAACAAAGGGCGCAACAAAGCTGGTCTCCCGGTTTTAAGGATCTTAAACGCCATGACAAGGGCTTTAAACTGGATCCGAGATGCGATCGGGACCCAATGAAGCCTTCCAATCATTGCTCTGACAGGGCATCTATGAGGGAGCCCAATCAGAGTTCTCGCTGCCAAGTTTTGGACCCTTTGGAGTCGAAGGACCTCAGCTTTGTTAGCACCCAGGAGCAGCATGCTGGCACAGTCCAAACGAGAGATAATCATGGCTTGAACAATGAGCTGACGTACTGTTGGCTCTAAAATACTTTAGGATGGGTTTTAGGCCTCTCAACAGGCCCACACAAGTAGCTGCCACTCTCTTTGTGTGGGTCTGAAAGCTAAGTGAGTATTCCACCCACACTCCCAAGTTCTTAACTAGAGGCTTTGTCTTTGGCATTGTGCCCAGCGAGGCCGGCCACCAATGCTCATTCCAGAGGGCGGTGTTCTTCCCTGCAAGCAAAACATCTGTTTTGCTAGCATTGAGCTGCAGACAGTTGTCTGCCATCCATTGAGCAACAGCAGCCATCCCATCTCTAAACTTAGTGGTTGATGTAGATGGCCCTTCAGCTAGGGTGATAACCAGCTGAGTATCATCCACATATGACACCAGCGCTAGGTCCCACTCTTTTGCCACAACTGCCAGAGGTTGCACATACAGATTGAACAAAGATGGACTGAGTGCAGAGCCTTGCGGAACCCCCTGACCGATAGAGTGGGACTGAGAGATGTATGGTGGTGCCAAAACCCAAAAGGATCTCTCCTCTAGGAATGATCGGAACCACTCTAAGGCAGAACCCGTAATCCCTACCGCCTCCAACCGATACAGAAGAATGTCATGTGATACCGTATCAAAGGCAGCGCTGAGATCTAACAGGATCAGTGCTGCACCCTGACCGGCATCAAGGATCATCCTTAAGTGTTCAGTGGTGGCAAGAAGGGCGGACTCAGTGCTATGATCAGGCCTGAACCTGTTTTGAGACGGATCCAGATTGTCATTATGGCTCATGTATTGAGTTAGAACATTATTCACATGAGCCTCAGCCATCTTGGCCACCCACGGGAGGAGGGAGATTGGCATAAAGCTTTCTAGTTTTGACGGATCTAGTGAAGGCTTCTTGATGATGGGGGATACCCATGCCTGTTTCCAGGCCCTAGGGACTTTGGCTGTGGAGAAGGACAGGTTAAGTATTTGCATCTTCCTTACTAGATTGTCAGGTAGTGGAAACCCAACCAACAATCATATTTGATCTGACCCAGATATATATTGAAATTGAGGTATGGGCCAATGCTTTGATAGCCAATATTTATCTGAAATATATCTCCAGTGAATGCTCTGGAGAAGCAACTTTGATCGGGCTTATGGTGACAGCTGATCAGATGGCTTTGTTAGAGAAGATTTGTTTGGAGTGAATCTGCGGGTTTTAAAAAAAGTCCATGGAGGCTAGGTCCATAATGGCCATTACATTTCTGGCTTCAGAAAAGGCAATTAAAGTGGAGAACTGTGATTGACGTTTGGCAGTAATGCTACTGCGTGTTTTTCTTCTCAGTTTATCAAGTCTATATTCTTGATAAATTTGCTATATCAGCTATGAATATTGGCAAATTGTAAAATGATGACATGTGGGTAGACATTTTAATACAAAGGGAAGTGAGGTAGAGGTATTTTCTCATATCTCATATTTTGTATGTTTGTATGCTTGCGGTCCCAATACGTGCTTTTGGGCAAACTCAAAAATATAAGAGGCTGTTTCTAAGATAATGTGATTTTCTGTATTCTCAGGGTATAAAGCCAATTTCCAGTTTGTACCACTGCCTGTGATCCCAGGGTTGAAGCGTCACCAGGTGCACAGTGGAGAAGGACTCTGATGATGAAGAACAGGCAATGAGTTTCAAATCTAAGCCAGCCGTGACCCGTGCAGGTAACAGCGGTGGGGCAAGGGGATTCCGACGGACGGTGACAAGAGAAAAGTAATTATTTATTTAGTTTTCCCTCTGCATCGTCCCTCGAAATCACCCTCCACCGGGCACCACCTCTGTTACCTGCATGGACCGTGGCTGATCTAAGCCTTACAAAAAGTGAAAGGTCCCAAAATCTCCACACGAACCATGTGAAGATGTCCTTAAGACCTTGTGTTTTTAACAATTGGCCTTTTGAGTTCTAGTACCCTGATGTCTCCATCACAGACTCAATGTATGCTTTCGAGGTTCTTTACATTTTTATTAAATTGATAAACTTGGGAGCTCTGTGTTGTAATTACCGTGCTAGAGATTACCGTATCTTTCTGAATCTTACTCCCTATTCACTCCTTTACCTTCCCCTCCCTCCTTGAAAATGTTGGATGGTTCTGTCACGAAGATTCTATGGTGACTCACACAGCCGGTCTGCTGAGGAGACTAGCGAACCCATGCTTTTTATGCTGCTCCAGTAAAAAAGAGTTCTCTCCCTAGTATTTCACCAGTCTATCTATCTATCTATCTATCTATCTATCTATCTATCTATCTATCTATCTATCTATCTATCTATCTATCTATCTATCTATCTATCTATCTATCTATCTATCTATCTATCTATCCATCCATCCATCCATCCTTCCGTCCGTCCGTCCGTCCGTCCGTCCGTCCGTCCGTCCGTCTGTCTGTCTGTCTATCTAACCTATAGGGATTTACCTTCATGATATTAGTGCAAAATATTTTGGCCTCATCATATTTTGTACTTGGTAATCTGACATACAACCCTTGCTCTCACCTACCTGGCTACGAGTAATTTATAAGATTGTTCCAGACAGGGTGATTCTTGAAGCAACATATGTGGGCAGAGTCCACCCACTCCCAGGGATGTCTGCGGTATTACCGCAAGACTGGAAAAAAAAATAATTAACATGTAGGGCCGATCCCCATGTCGTCCGGAAGGCCTCCAAATCGGATTTGTCTTTCCCGGCTCCAATTCTTAGCCCTTCTTTACGATCAAATCGAACACTGGTCCGAACAACCATGTATGATGCAAAGATCGCGTACTGTTGACTGAATCATTTCCAGGACCCAAACCTGTCCTTACAACTCATTTGTGGCCAAATCGTGCCGCGCTATGGAGCCGAATTCCGACCAAGCGAGTACGAAGCACGATTTAGACAGGCGCTTCGCCTATGTCTCAGCAAGATGAAAAGACTGTCAGAATCATACTTCGGGGGGCCGTAGCAGGCCCCCCTTCACCCGGGGCACTCCGAATCTGACACAGGGGTATGCCCATGGGTCCACCGATCCATGCATATACAGTGTGGTGGGCACCATGGGGTGCCTGCCACAGGGTGAAGGCTACTCCCCACCCACTCCTTTTTGCCATGGGAGCCTGTGTACCCATCTGTACACAGGCTCCCATATAGTTCAATGGGAGTCCAAGCGAACCGAGTACCTCTAACTTCGGGCTACGCCTGCAGAGTATCTTACCTTGGGAGATGACCCTCAACGACCGACGCTCCCTCAACTCGCGGGCCTCCCAACTCCTCACCAGGACAGTGCCCTCCGAGCCGTCCTCTGGCAACCTGACACACCTGCCTCGTAGCTTCGTAATACGACTCCTTCACCCCGATATGCACGGAGACGAAGCTGCTTCCATCATCAGACACACCACCCCATTGCTGGTCTAGCTGTCCCTTGGGCTGGGATGTGCTCTTATCCATCGCCATTTTTACCAGCATCGCGGGGACTGAAGGGCATCGGAGAGAGGTTCTCCCTTGTTGCCCCGACTGGCAGGGCTACTGGTGCCTGTGTTTGTTATTTTTCGCTGGCCACCTGCATGGGCCTTTCATCACACTCCACCACTAGCTGGGCTGCGGGTGCAAGCACCTCTGTTTACCTACGCAGTGAGGAGCCTTTTCAGCGCAGACTGCCGCCGGAACTAAGGAACCTGAGACGAGGCTCCCCTCCGCACAGCCTTTTCCCTCTTCCTCCCTGTGACACTGGCTATGGCTAGGCAAGCCAGCTGGGGGGATAATGTCCGGTCGTGAGACTGACGAGGTGGCAGGACCTCGTCCGTCCCCATGCCTCCGCACAACCCCCGACGTCGTTAGACCTATGCCCTTCCCACCGCAGAGGACACATGCCACATCCTCTCTGTCTATTTTGGGGCCGCGCCTCCGACTTTAGCATCGTGCCATCCTTCACCCGACCGCTGAACGACCCCTAACTCTGATGGTCAGTGGACTCCCTCATCCTCTTTGATGTTTATTTCCACCAGAAAGCGACATCCCTCCAATTTTTAGCCATCAAGATGGCGTATAACGAGGTCCCCCATCGAGAATAGGGTGAGTGATCTAGGAGACACATGAAAAAGTTGCTCTAATACACTAAGAGCCCCTGAGAATTCAAAGGGGAATGTTACAAATGGGGACTGGCCGAATGGAAAACCAGGGACTGAATCGCTTGCCTGACCCCAAGATGGCCGCCACAGTGGTCCTTTATCACGATGAGCTACTATACTTAGATATAAATTGCACATCGTCCAGACCTCGTGCTTATCCCCCATCCGTCTCACCTACCAGGACATTGAATCTGTGAACTCGCTATTTACCGTTGAGTTCTAGCACTTTGGCTGATGCCCGGTGGAGCTACCTTAATAGCTAAAGAGGATATGGGCTGTGGACCTGCCCCTCGCCCGTCACCTACCACCTGGTCTTTGGGCAAACTTTCCTTTGTCTCACCGCCATACCTCCCTCCTACCCCTTTACCCCTCTATGCTCCTTATCTCATCCTCTATGCTCTTTTATGTTTAAAGAAACTGATGTAACTTGTATCTGATGTAACTTTGTAACAACGTGGAACCTCATGTAAAGCACTTTGATACTTCCGGGTCTAGCCAGCACTATATAAAACTCATCAAATAAAATAAATAAATAAGTAAACATACGGCTGCATCGTACTCGCTCGTTCACACTCGCGAAGCACATTTCGCTTGGAAAGCCCTCCGAATCCGAGTCATACGGAGGGCTTTCCTAGCGAGATCGGAATCAGGCCCATAGTGTGGGGTGCCCTTTTTCGTTAGAATCTACCTGGGGTGGGCCAGGGAAAAGGGCTTGCGGGTCCTCTTCCTGAGCCATGTTGCAGCCCTGGGGACCCCATCCACGAGACCCACCACAATTACCTAATCCCAGTGACCCCATCCCCAGGACATGAAAGAGACATGTTTCTTTGTCGCCTGCAAGAGCATGGGCAGGGGACCTCGGATTTCTCAAAAAGCAGAAAGAATGGTTGCTTCTGCGAGCAGGAGAAAATAGAACTATGATCAACTCCCAGGCATGTGGGATCTGGGTACTCCAAAAAAAAAAAAAGAATGCAGCACAAGACTACCAAAAGTAATAATAAATGAGCATCCGGAGTCGCTCATTTATTATTCACTGCTCCTGGTAAGGAGCATCCCATAATGCTCTTCATGGACTTATTTTCATATTATTTCCTGCTTTATGGTGCCCCAGTTTGGGCAGTGGCCCCACCAACATTTCGCGAAAAGTTTGTGACTGGCTGCAAGAAGTGCAGCAGCCCCCCAGAAATAATTTCTTAAAAGTAATCCTATGTTTCCTGGGGTGTAAACAGCATGGCTCTAGGAAACATTTATGATGTTTATAAGCATTCCTAGAGCTGGAGCTTTTGATTTTCAGCTGTGGGTGCAGGGATTCTTTGTGGTTGTTTTTATGATTGCATTCTCTGGTCTGAGGAGTGTAAAAGAAAGATTCTAACACATATGTAATGTTAATGATAAATATTGTAATTGTTAGATATAGTAATAAGATCGTAGATTTGCAAATATAGAAATTCATTGAAAAAAACAAAGATTAAAGTGATGTTTATTTGTTAGGTAGGGTAATAAAATCTCACTTTACTTGAACAAAGGTCTCTGAAATTCACTGAAAAAAACAAAGGTTAATGTGACATTATAGTCAATGCTTGTAATAATATCTTACGGTACAGTAAAAAAATTGACATTTTCACCTAACTATAACGTCACTTTCACCTTTATTTTTTTTCAATAGATTTCTAAAATGTTATTCTAATGTAAAGTAAAATATTATTATCATACCTATCTATAATGTCTCTTTAACCTTTGGTTTCTTCACTAAATATCCATGGTTTTTTATTAATGTAAAGTAAGTCTTATTAGCATATACAACCTCCATGGTGGGCCAACCCCCTGCCTTTAGCTATTCACAGCGTGGTATTGGGTGCAGGGCATTCTCCAAAACCCCAGCGGCAGCCAACTCTCATGGTCACCCACCCCCACATATTTTACAATTAATTGTCCTGGCTTCCTGGGCATTCAAAAGGAATCCCTCAAGATTCCCTCAGGGTCACAGAAACCCCAAATCTTTTTTTTCATTGTTAAATTTGGGGCCCAGGTTGCCCTTAAAAGGGCTAGAGTGTCAGGGTATCCCTACACTGACCCGTATGTCTTTTTATTAAAAACAATTTCAGGACACAGTGACCAAGTCTCCTAGTCCTGTAATGATGGCCGCAACATGTGCGTTCATGTTGCGGCCGTCTAATCAGAGCGCTCACTCCAACAAAGCCCCCTCAGCCAATCAAAACTCGTGAATTTTTTAATTCATGCTTAACTGCCAACATATCTATAAATTTTGAACATTCATTTCTCGAAAACCACTGAACAGATTTACACCAAAGCCCGCTTTCTGGGTAAAGATCTATGCCCAGATTTACTAATTGTTCTCACATATTTACAAAGATATGCCGCTCTTCAGCTCTGTCCCCATGCTAGCACACTTGTGACTGCCTAGCCCCAATGCAGGCACCCTTGTAATATGGTGCAAGGGTGCTGGGTTGTGGGGAGCATTGTTTTTGTGCAGGACGGGATACATTCCTGCACAAAAACAATCCTTAGAGAATTATTCCTTCCTCTATGTGGGCTGCAGAACACAGCACACAAGCAAAGATGAAGTACCGAGGGGAAATAAAGAGATTTTTACGCCAAGGTCAGGTAATATCATCATTTTGGCACAAGCCCAGGTTTACTAACTTTAGTAAATCTGTGTTTGTGTCAAAATACATGGCTAAATGCACAGGAACGCAAATGGACAGAATGCAGAACAATGTCATACATTCACCCCAGTACAGAGATCTGGGCATAAATCCATCTTTTTTTTGCTCACCATGCCATCCAGCTTGGACCCAGCCAGATGCAAATCAGTCTGACCCTGTGCCTCATGGGAACAGTCCAGCTCGAACTGCCAAACCATGCCTTCCCTAGACAGGAAACAAGCTTCCGAGGACAGGTTTCTGGCATTCCAGCCGTCTTCAGCCCGGCTTGCTTGAATCCAGTGGTGTGGAGAGCATGGAACTCACGTCTGAGCATACCCTGTCACACTCGGGGTGACAAATGCAAAAACCACAGTTGATGGACAAAATGCAGAACAATGTCATACATTCACCCCAGTACAGAGATCTGGGCCTAAATCCATCGTTTTTTTGCACTCCACACCACCCCAGTTCAGACATGGCCATATGCAAATCAGTCTGACCCTGTCCCTCATGGGAACACCAATGGTCCAACCATGTAACTCCTCCCGACACAGGGTAATGTAAGGCAGCACAAAGTGCTGCATTGATTTACAGGTGAAAAGTGATGCAAGGCCATGCAAATATCAATTTGCATGACTTTGTTAATGTCACTTAAACAATTGTGTTGCTTTGTGTTGACTTGCATAGAGCAAGGACAGCCAAGTGCTTAGGAAATCTTCGCCAAAGTTTCAGTGGCGTAGCCAGCCACTTTGCCGCCCGTGGCATCCTTGCATGGAAGAACACCCCCAAAACTTCTGCTACCCGTGGCGGACCGCCCCTGTTGCTACACCACTGAACAGCTTTTTACCAAATTTCGTGTAATTTGATTCTGTCGGTATTGCTGTAACATTGCATAACATTCCCTATGTAAACTACCTGGGGAAATTGACTCCAGAGACTACGCTTTCTCTCACCCCGAAACTTTCCTGGAGTGAGCTTAGGTTGATGACCTTTTTTTGGAAGGGTTTGTAAAGATTCGTCAATTGGCACCAACATTATTAGCAAAACACAAAATGCTCTTCCTATAGAAAGCCTGAATGAACTATAAACTATACATAAATATAGATATATATATATTTTTCTGAAACCATATGTATGTAGAATTCGGTTATGTCTCACGATATTCTGACCGATGAAATCTGTGATAATTTAAACGGATGTGATATTTCTTTTGTTGTTAACAGTGAAACTACAAATTATCATTGACCCATTTACCAATATGTGTTTCTTTTATGTTTATCAAAGTCGTGTCGTTCAAGTTCAAAGACTTTATTCGAATTGAATTCACAATTCATAAAAGTACACATGCCGAAGTTGCTCTCATTCACATCACAGACATTATAAAACTAGCCCCTGTTTTACTTTGGCATAATGTCTGGACCAACCCTGCCACAGAATTGAGTATATCTATTATAGAGGACTGCTTAAGTTGTGATGGGATGAAAAATATTAAATGGCTTAGTTACATCAAGAACTTTGTCAGCGAGATTGGTCATCCTGAATATTTTACCGACCCAGCCTCACTGGAACAGCTCTCGCGATCCACGTTCAAAAAGATTTTGTTGGAACATTTGGAATTGCAAAGGAGGAAGGGTGAAAGGAATAAAAAATCTGTCATGAGCCACGACGAAGTGACATCTCAGAGAGACCCTCAGTTGTACCTTGTAAATGATCATCCCCTACAGCATCGTAGGCTCCTGACATACTTTCGCCTGGAAACCTTTTGTAGACTTGTATCATTTCCGAATTGCAATAACTGGGCGAGAGTAAAAAGGCGGTGTCCTTGTGATGACAAATCATTCCAATCAAATATACACTGCACTCTTTTTTGCACTTTATACAGCCACTTTAGACGACAAATCTTAAAACCCCTCCTGTTAACCTGGGGCCTAAGGAAAGCAAGAGACGCCTATAATAAACTTAGATCTTTAGACGATTGTTCTACCATAAGCACAGTGAGCCTCTACTTAAACACAATTTTAAGAGTGAGAAGGACCATGGTCATGGGATAGCAAGAGTTAATTATGTATTTTTAACTACTATGTATTTTAATTGATTGCATTGTTTTATCTTTTTTTAACTTCTTTTTATTAACTTTAAAAATCTATCTTTGGTAATGTTTAATTCTCAATGGAAAAGATGGAATTTTAATTGTGATTTTATTTGTATACTTTGATGAATTGTGAATTCAATTCGAATAAAGTCTTTGAACTTGAAAAAAAAAATGGTGTCGTGTTTTAAGCCAATCTGGTCTTTAAAACAACTCAATCCAATTCAATGTCACGTGACCAAGACCCCCGCTGACTGAATGCATACCTTTGAAACTGCTGATCGGTGTGGCTTGTGATTTTCGGCCCTAAAATGCGAACTTCTTTCTATAGAATATATATATGTTTGTTTGAGTCTGTCTGTATGTGTGTGTCTATATCTAAATTTTGCAATATATGCACTTTTTGTTTTGTTTAACCAGTACAAGTTTAAAAATTGAAGCTTTGTGCTTTTAGTTTAAGCAAAATACATTTGGTAAGTGCACAGGTGAAAAGACGGCACGAGTTTCCAATCTTGCTTAACTGTTGGCTTTCATTTTATTGAGGATGAGGCTGGAGGTGCCAGAAGCTCTGCCCTGGCGCAGCCCTGTCTGGTGTAACAAGTACAGTTTTACTACCTGTTGTTTACACTTGAAAGACTTCTCTCATCTTGCCTGAAAACTCCATATTTGGCCAGTTCGAGCTATTGTTAAACAGGAACTTTCCAAACATGCGGAGATGGGGAAATGATTCTTGGGTGCTTTAACCCTTCATAATAAATATCATGATTAATCACAGGAGGAAACTAAACATACAGAGGCAGAACATTAAACAAAGAAGGAGGCAGCTGCTCACATGCTGACATGGAACTGGGGAGTGGGAACATTCATCCCTTGGCACCAGGCCCCTGAGCTGTCACCCCCACCTGCAGGATTACAATCGAATTCTTGCTCCGAGCACTTTATCATGTACCATTGTACTTTCCCAGTGCAAAATGCTGCAGCCTGCCAACAGATGGTTGACCACCCAGATCTCTGCATTTGCATCCAGAGCCCTGGATGTTCTGTTTTATTACTTACTCTAAAATGCAGGCTTTGCAGTATATGATTATTTTCAATCTCACCATTCGCCATCATTCAACAACAGATGCTGCCAGCAGAAAGTTGAAACTACAGGCCGTATTTATCAACATTTGACGCGTGTCGGTAAGTCACCTTGCTGCGCGAAAGGGAGAGAGCAGGAATGCAGCGTAATTAATATAATATGGCACATTCGTGCCCGCTGTCCAGGTATCTGTTGCCGAGTACTGTGAAATCAAGAGTGTTCTGTAAGGGATATTCTGTCTAACCAGGTGTTAGCGATTGGTGGGTAGTATGCACCCGTTGTCTTATATCGTTCTACAATACAACACAGAGACGTCCTAGAGTGGCAAAGGGCCGGAGTGGTCATTCTGATACCCCGACAATTTCCCAGCGGGGTGCATGCTGGGGGGACTACATTGAGAGGAAGATGTTCTGCCATGACCCAAACAAAGCCCATGTCCCTTTCTAGTCACATCTTCTTGCAGTGTGGAGTTGATTTAAATAGCCAGGGCTGTTTTTAGTTTCTATTCTGCCCTGTGTACACTGCAGCTTACAATAACGTGGACATGACGCACATTCTGCCCTCTGACACTAGGGCAATCTATCAAAAACTGGAGAAGGAATGCACAGTGCATTATGAAGGAGCCCACCCATGAGGAGGACGAGGCATTGAATGAGGCGAAGGATGGGGCGAGGAGCAGGCCATGAAAATCTGAATTCACCTTTCGAGTACCTGCAAAGAGTAAGTCCTATAGAGAATAAGTACTATGGAGTGTAAGTCCAATGTCCCTTCACGGCCAGTACAAAGTCTAGAAATAGTATTTCTGTGATGCAGCAAGACCTGCTATTATAAAACTATTTTTCTGCTCTCTCAGGGCTGGCTGGATACAGGAATCTATTAACCCATCAAGGCTACCGGGGGTTTCCTGATTTCCTATGTGGCCTGTGCAACCCTGAATGGAGGTGAATACGTTGTTGCCTGACTCACACCTCTGCTCCCCTCCCCCAGCACTCAAGTTCTGCAGCAGGTCAAAGATGACATAGAATCGGCCACTTTGCAACCAGTAAATAGCCTTTATGGATCCATCAACCACCAAGTCATTCGGAAAATAGGTAATCGCAATTTTTGCAATTACCTATTTTGCCAATGCAGTTAGGGAATCGCAATTTGCGATTCGCTAATAGGGAATGTGTAGGAATTGCTATTTTTTCTGGAAGACCTACATGCATAAGGAATTGCAATTCCTTAATAGTGATTCCTTAATAATAGCTATTAAGGAATCGCAATTCCTTTGCTTGATGCCTGTGCCCCTATATTCTATAAGCATCTCTAGGCACAAATCAGTAATTTGCATTTGCCGTAAGTCCAGCAACTTGGCAAGAAATAGAGAAACAACAATAGGGACCATTTCAGGAACTTGTGGGCTGGCCCAGAGCTAAGCATTTGTTTTTTTAGTGATGCAAGAGTCAGTGTGCGAGTGTGGTTCCTGAGCGCTGCTGAGCTGCTGAGCTTCCCACTTCCCGGCTGCTGCTTTGCCGGTTGCTGCGTGGAACGTGGGGAATGAGGAACGACCGCCCTCATCGTCCTCATCGCAGCCACCGACGACATCAGGACCATGCTTGACAACGGGGAAACAACCGCTCTCATCCTCCTAGACATCTCAACCGCCTTTGATACCGTCTGCCACCGCACCCTAATAACCCGCCTCCACGACACTGGGATCCAAGGAAAAGCCCTGGACGGATCACCTCGTTCCTCTCCAACAGAACCCAGAGAGTCCGCCTCCCTCCCTTCCGCGGCCACGCAGATCATCTGCAGCGTACCTGAAGTCTTTTCGCTCAGCCTAACCCTCTTTAATATCTACATGAGCCCCCTCACTGCCATCGCACGCAAAACCAACCTCAACATCATCTCCTACGCTGACGACACCCAGCTGATACTCTCCCTCACCAAGGACCCAGCCACCGCCAAAACTAACCTCTAGGAAGGAATGAAAGACATCGCGGAATGGATGAAGCTCAGTCGTCTGAAAATGAACTCAGACAAGACGGAGGTCCTCATCCTCGGACTATCCCCAACCACCTGGGATGACTCCTGGTTGCCCACAACGTTGGACACCACACCGACACCCACAAACCACGCACGCAACCTAGGATTCAGCCTGGACACCTCACTCTCAATGATCAAACAAGTCAACGCCATCTCATCCTCATGCTTCAACACCCTGTGCATGCTCTGAAAAATCTTCCGGTGGATCCCCACCGAAACCAGAAAGACGGTCATCCAGGCCCTCGTCACCAGCCGACTGGACGACGGGAACGCCCTATACGCAGGAACCACAGCCAAACTTCAGAAACTACTTCAGCGCATACAGAACGCCTCCGCACGACTCATCCTCTACATCCCTCGCCACAGCCACATATCTGCCCACCTGAGAAACCTGCACTGGCTCCCTGTCTGCAAAAGGATCACGTTCAGACTCCTCACCCACGCACACAAAGCGCTCCACGACATGGGCCCCGAATACCTCAATAACCGCCTCACCTTCTACACTCCGACCCGCCAGCTCCGCCCTGCCAGCCTTGCCCTCGCCACCGTCCCACGGATTCACAGAACCACCACCGGAGGAAGATCGTTCTCCTACTTGCCCCCAAGACTTGGAACTCCCTCCCCGCTCACCTACGAATGACCCAGGACCATCTCACCTTCAGGAAACACCTCAAGACCTGGCTATTCAAGCAGTAGCAGCACCCCCTCCCTTCAGCACCTTGAGACCCTCACGGGTGTGTAGCGCGCTCTATAAATGCATTGATTGAACGAGGAACATGGGGCTGCCAGAAGCCGCTGTGGCCGCGAGGAGCCTCTCTGCTGTGGCGGAGAGAAAACAGCGAGAACAGCGATAGCCACACCAGCCGCGAAGAAACTTCCCGCAGCAGCAAGAGCCACGGGAATAGCTTGGCAGTGGCAGGAGCCGCAAAGAGACTCCCCGCAGCGGCAAGAGGTGTGTGAACAGCCAGGCAGGGTGCCGCAAAAGACACAGCGAAAGACACCGCAGAGCAGCAGGAGCAGCGAAAGTCACCCTGCAGTGTCGAGAGGTTGCCTTAGTGGTGAGGGCTGTTCCCCTCTTGCAGCAGCCGTGAGATACAGCTTGGGGCTGCCAGAGGCTGCTGAGTGAGAGGCTGCTTTGATGGACAGGGCCTCCCTGCAGCGGCTGGTGTGAGTTGTTTGATGAGACCGGAGGGTCAAACTGATTTGCATATGGCCATGTCTGAACTGGGGGGGCAGAGTGGGCTAAAGAAAGGTGATGGATTAAACCCAGATCTGATGACTAGGTGTGAGTGTTTGATTGGTTCAGATGCTCCGTCCATCACCACCCCATTTTGTACCGCTTTGTTTGCCATAAGTAGGCTCAGACGTGAGTCCCCTGCTCACTTTGCCACTGGATTCAAGCAAGCCTGGCTGAAGACGGCTGTAATGCCAGAAAACGGTCCTAGGAAGCTTGTTTCCGGTCCTGGAAAGGCATGGCTTGGCAGTTCGGGCTGGACTGTTCCCATGAGGCACAGGGTCAGACTTATTTGCATATAGGGTCACAGGGTCAGACTTATTTGCATATAGCCATGTCTGAACTGGGGTGGCAGAGAGGGCTAAAGAACGGTGATGGATTAAACCCAGATCTGTTGACTAGGTGTTAGTGTTTGATTGGTTCAGATGCACCGTCCATCACCACCCCCTTTTGTGTCGAAAGGAAAATGTCAACTATTTAGTTTATGGGAAAGGGGGAAGGATAGAAATCCCCAAGTTGGATCAAATACTGTAAATACTGAAGACGGAGACAGAGGAGAAAATGTGATTGTGAACAGAAATGATGTTGAAATGATTGAAATGGTAAATACTGTAGAGGCTGCAGAATCACATACTACTGGAGGAGGAGAATTCTGAGAACCCCAGAACTCCAGAGGATCCCAGCACGGGGTCAAGGGGAACTAATCAGCCCTCCAATCCTCCAATCCTCCAGGGATCCTTTGGACCTACTTTTAAAACACTAGATGTGATTATGCACAGACCCCAACATGCTCCCTGTGGAATCATAGAAGAGCCCCCCTTGATCCCCATCCAGTTGAGGTTGTTCAGAGTAAAGATTTTACTCTTCCGGATCTAGATTTAGAACTTTGCAAGAGGTATATTTCTTGTGATACCAGCAAGATTTTAGAACTAGCAAATACCCCAGCAATAACAGTTCCTATAGGACTACAATTATTTAGTAGTACTCCATCTAATAAATTAAAATATTCTCTTTTGCAGTCACACACCTCAATGAGCCCTGATTTAAATATTAACAATACCCAACCCCAGTCAAACCATTAGGAAGTATATATTAGTCTCTGACTCATTATTAGCCCTAGAACACCTATTATCCTCCATTCTAACGCTATTTGAAAAATTCGTAGGAGGTTCAGACTGTGTGTTGGAAACCGTAACTCAAATATTAAAGGTATTGTTAAAAAGTAAACTGGAGAAGGAGGTTAGTTCGAAAACTGACTCTAACCAAGTAGAAGTGGAAGTAAAGGTAGAAGAGGTGGTGGAGAATAAACTTGAGAATGCTAATTGTTACCTAACCCTTACTGATCATGATGGCAATCCCCAAACTGATAAGCAAATGAATAAAATGGTGATGCTAGAGAAGAACCCTTGAACCTTTATCAAAATCTATACAAGTGAATTATGATTCAGCTCAAGAAGTAAAAGACTTGGTGGACTCAGTAAAAAGGATAGATAAGAAGATATTTCCTATTTTTAAAACCCAGTTAAATGATGAGAAAGAGGATGTCTTGGGAGCTTCAGGTTTGGAAAAAAAGGATAGAAATGGGAAAAATAAAAAGAATAGAGGGAAAAAGATGAAGCCAATACGAAGATTCTCAAAAAGGAACAAAAGGAGAATTTGCTTTAAAGAAAACTTTGAGGCCTCAGACAGAAAGGATTTTTCCCACGTGACGCTGCAAAATACATCACAAGATATGAACCAGAAAGACAAAGCTGATCTTGTGAATCTGGAGATAGGGCAATAGGGCCTCTGATGGTCCACGAAGCTCTCCCCTCGAATATTGAATATCCTACAACAGTTTCTACTAATACCGTAATAGAGGGGTTGCCATCAGTTAAAATAGCAGTGCAGCCGGGGCCTGTAAGCCTATTTCTTTCAGCACTTAGGGCTAGATGTAGGTAATTCTATTTTACCACTTCTAAAATACCGAATTTTACCGATTCGGTATTTAAGAAGTGGTAAAACAGAAGGGGGCACATGTAGGTATTTCAGAATCGGTAAATACAGAATCTGTAATAATCGGTATTTACAGATTCGGTAAATACAGAATCGGTATCCCCCATTGATTCCTATGGGCCTTGAAGCCCATAGGAATCAATGGTGAATACCGAATCGGTATTTACCGATTCGGTAAAATTCCGATTTTTGCAAGGGTGCAGGGGGTGTCACTTTGACACCCTCTGGCACCCCAATTCCGGACTTGTGTGCTATGTGGCACACAGACATCGCCTAAGGGCATGTCTGTGTGTCACATTGCACAGGTGTGCATGCACAGATGTGCATGCACACCTGGATTCGGTATTTTACCACCCAATTGGATTGGGTGGTAAAATATCGAATCTGAAAGGCCTGCGGCACTCAAAGATGTGCTACCTACATGTGCTTTTACAGAATCGGTATTTTTACCGAGTCTGTATTTACCGATTCGGTAATTTTACCGAATCTGTAAATACAGATTCGGTAAAATACCGATTCTGTAAAGCAAGCTCCTACATTAGAAAACCCTAATACCGGTCGGAAACGGCCGTTTCCGACCGGTATTAGGGCTCCTACATCGGGCCCTTAATCCCTTGGCTATCCCTTTCTCTGACATCGTACAAATTAGAGGTGAACCCGAGATAACTGATGTCGAACGTATCAGGGAAAGTATAGACACACTCCAGTTAGATTTCATGCCTCTGTTTGATATGGATCCAATATTAAATAGGTCTTCGCTTCTCAAATGTCTTTTGGAGATTGAAAGTTTGAAACTTATTCAAAGTAGTGATATAAGTTTAGTCTCGATCTTGAAAACAGATATTGGTTATAAATCGATGGTGAGGTTTAATTCTAAAATGATTGCAAACCTTATACTACAATGGTCAGAAGGCCTACAAAGTAGGGGGATTGATGTCATCCCTTTTTCAGAGAAACCCCGAAATAGAGCCCTCGACAATAAGTCTTTGTTAACGCGTGTAGATTCAGGCAGTAGAGTTCGCCCATATGAGACAGAGGAATTAAAAATCTGTATTACAAAAAATGGCAGACAAGTGAAATTTAAAGACTCTATCTCTCTTTCCTTTCAATGGAACTCCAAAGAGGAGAGCCAACAATGGAACTGGTTACCTGGTGTTCTATTGAACAGATCCAATAATAATCTTCCACAACAGCCATCCTTCTAGTAATGAATTAAAAATAATATCGTGGAATGCTGCAGGAATAAAGAATAGTTGGGAGAAGTTACAATTTTTATATGCACTAGATGCAAATGTGATTTGTCTTCAAGAGACCTGGTGTACAGAGGAATTATTATGTAAGGAATATTTCACTCTAGATTGTATAGCAATACCATCCAAGAGAGGACATGCGAGGGGAGGGGTGGCATGCCTGCATAAAATGGAATTATGATTACTACAAAGATCCTAGCAACCTTTTTTGGCAATAACATTGTATAATCCAATGCAAAATGTAAACCATTGATGTTGATAAATGCTTATATCCCACTTGATGCCTGTCACAATGTACTATTGAAGACGGTTGTTTCATACATTAAGAAAGCCAGAAAATAGAACCTTCCCCTCATATAGTTTTGTTAGGGGATCTTAATTTTAAAATCTCTAATTTTAATTTGGACATATTCCGAAATAAGGAAAAAGAAGAATCCTTACAGATTCCACAAGCACTCTTTCCACAAAATATTAGGACAAATAAGAGAGGGAAAATGCTCCTAACGAAAGTTGATGGCATTATAGCAAATGGAAGACTGCCTTCAGATACACTGGCGAACTTTACCTGTAAATCGAATAGCACAGAATCTATAGTAGACTATATTGTAATGGGAAGTACCTCCTTCTTCCTATTGAAAGATCTTAAGGTCTCCAATATTCTCTACAGTGACCATAAAGTACTAACTCTCACTGTAAATCTAAATTCAATCCTGAGCGATCCTTGGACACTAAAAAGTGAATCTGTTGGTTTTAATATGGAAATCAGGGAGATGTTATTGGGATACCAAGGCAATCCTGGACCTAGAAAGTATCTTAGAGGCTGCTGTAGAGAACTTGTCTAACTGGAATGGATCGGAAATTGACTGGTTTAATGCCTTCATGATTACGGTGATTGCTATTGCAAAGAAGTCGAATCAAAGATGAAATACTGAAGTAGTCCCCAGATCCCTACGACCGTTTAATATTGAAATAAATAAATTAATTAGAGAACAGTACTTGATAGTACATGATAGATATCATAGAATATTACTATTGAAGAGGTGGAGGACTAGGGCAAAGGTTAAGTTGAAAAAAGAGAGGGAAGATAACATCTGGATTAAACTGAGAGAAGCAGTGTCGAAAGGCCAAGGAAGAACGTATTGGTCTCTCATCGGGGAGGGATGTGGAGTTAGATCAAGACCACTTCCAGTTGCTATTGAGGAGCATAAATGGGTTGGCTATATTTAGAACTTATATGCAAGTAATAGAAATGTAATTGATTGTATTGGACTAAAGGAAAACCCCTCATTGCATGGATCGCAATCTGAAAAAGATATCGAATTGGCGATCAAGGGGATGCGATCCTACGGGGCGATGGGCCCGATGAGCTACCAATTACAGTTTTGAAACAAAATAGTACAATGTGGAGTGAAATCCTGTACCCGGTGTTCAATTACTGCTATGCAAATAAAATGGTCCTCCCATCTTGGAAGGGGAGTATACAAGTCCCCCTGTGCAAGAAGGGAGACCGAAATGTTCCACAAAACTACAGTCAAATTGTACTTTTAGAAGCAGTGGGTACAGTTTTTGCCAAATGCCTCTTGATGCAAATTAATGACTGGGTGGGCACGGGTAAAATCTTACCTTTTGAACAAACCGGGTTTAGGACAAAGCATGGACCTATGGATAATCGAATTGGCGATCAAGGGGATGCGATCCTGAGCTACCAATTACAGTTCTGAAACAAAATAGTACAATGTGGAGTGAAATCCTGTACCCGGTGTTGAATTACTGCTATGCCAATAAAATGGTCCTCCCATCTTGGAAGGGGAGTATACAAGTCTCCCTGTTCAAGAAGGGAGACTGAAATGTTCCACAAAACTACCGTCAAATTGCACTTTTAGAAGCAGTGGGTACAGTTTTTGCCAAATGCCTCTTGATGCATATTAATGACTGGGTGGACACGGGTAAAATCTTACCTTTTGAACAAACCGGGTTTAGGACAAAGCATGGACCTATGGATAATCTAATGGCACTACAGGTAATGAATGAAAAATGAAAGAGGTCTCTTCCAATCTATCCCCACTATAAATGGCTTAAAACAAGGATGTTTATTGGCCCCTCTATTATTCTCTCTATATAAATCTGACCTCCCCAATGTTCTGTCTCTAAGTGAGGGTATCGCTCCATTTCTGTGGGAAAACCGATTGTCTGTTTACTTTATGCTGACGACATACTAATATTGGATCTGACACCGAGGGGATTAAATAGTCGTCTGCAGGTACTACATGAATATGCAAAGGCCCCCTACTTAAAGATAAATGTATCTAAAAGTAAAGTAATGTGCTTGCACGGAAGAAAAAAGTTGAAGTATGGGAATTTTGTTTGGTCTGTAGGTTGACAAAAATTGGAACTTGTAAAATCATATGTTTTCCTGGGAAAAACGGTGTGTGGAAATTTAAGTGATAAAGCCCATATAGAAAATAATATCCGTAAAGCAATTACACAATGAAAAGTCTGGGTTCCCTCTATAGATCAACAGGAAAAAGACACTTTGCATGTTTATTAGAGGTATTTTGTGCTAAAATTCCTGCTTCCCTGTTATATGGTATTGAACTACTTGACTTAGGAAAATGGGGCTTCCTAAATACAACAGAAGAAAAACTTTTACGGAGCCTAGCCTCAGTCAACTCTGCTTGTCCTGTAACCGCACTAAGGTTGGAATTCGGTCTGAGAAGTAGTTGGGTACAGGGTCTCGCAGGGATAGTGCGATGGGTTACAAGCCTTGTAAAGGGTGATCCTGGCACATTAAGATCTTTTATTCAGAAAGAATTATTAGGAAGCTTAAATGAGAAGTAATTAATTTAAAACATTTTTAGAATTGCGGTTGACTTGCTACAACTGGATGAATCTGTACTTTTCATGTTATCGCCATATCAATTAAAGGCCACTCTGAAACATGCCACCTGGAAATTAAGTTTCACTATCGATAGGGAAGCCCGTATTCTAAAGAGAGGCATCCTTCCAGCTATTGATTCCTGTGTGATAAATAAAGTACAAGATTATGTCACTTGGAATCTCCCCCATTGAGTGCGCCGCTTTTGGCTATTATTGAGGCAGGGTATACTTCAGCTAAATAAAGTATTACCTAAATGGTATGGTTCCTCTCCAGTTTGTAATTCGTGCAACAATTCTATCCAGGATGTTACCCATGTGCTATTTATCTGTCCCGCCCTATTATTGTATCGCCGTAAATGGGTGAGGCCAATCTGTTTACAATTATCCATTTTTTCTGCCTCTGTATTAACAGACTCCATTTATGAACTATTAAATAAAATGTTTTGTTATTGGATTTTTACCTTTTTTAAGTGCTTTTTAGATATGTATTAAAACATTTATAAGGTGGTCATGATTATTAATATTGATTTTATCTGATGTTTTATAATATTTAGTGCATTTGTAAATCATATTTTACTGTTTGTAAATGTATACTTCATTTTTTATGTGGATCTCTTTTGAGTTCCAAAATCATAAAATAAACGTGAACTAGTGATGCGAGAGTTGAAAGCACATACGTTTAATTCAGAATTTCTCTGGATTACTGCATGAGCTGCAGACAGCACAACTCCAAAACAGAGAGGAAACCACTACTCACTTTTTTTAGAGCTAAGCTCATGCACTAAATTAGAGAAATTCTGAATTAAGTCTATGTGCTTTAGACAGTGCAGTTGCATAGATATGGGTGCTCAACACTGCTCTGATCCAGTGTATACATCCACTAGATAGCTGTAGGTGCTAATCAGCACCACGGTCCTTGTTAGCAACGAGGCCGCACCATGATGTCGTGTGTAAGTGGGCATAGCTGTAGAAGAGGACTATGCACAAGTTTCCTAAAGAAACTTCTCGTGCAGCAGCACATGCACTCCAGCTCCATGTGTTAGCGCGTGCTCTACAGAAAAAAAGCTCGTAGACACAGAGTAATGATTGCTGCTCCATGTTTCTGAGCTGTGCTGTCAACAGGCTATGTCCTGACTCACGGCAGGGTCTGAACAGACACCCTGAGAACCCCCGCAGTGCGGATGGGTCCCAAGACTTCAGTACAAGAAGGGGGCCCCCTCAGCTTATCTGTGCATCAAAGCTGTGTCTCTTTCTAAAGCAGCTGCTGCAAGCAGCATCTGAACTGATACCCGGCAGACCCAGGACTGAAGAGACAAAAAATAGTTTCTGTGTTTCTCTTTCAGGCAGAGTCTGCAAAACCCATTTTGAGAGTGGAAGGGGCCTCTTCAGAAAGAGTGTATGAAACACACTCTTTCTGAAAGGGCCCCTTCCACTCTCATCTGAGAGGGAAAGAAGTAGAACTGGGCTTAAGGGACTGTTGTAGTGTGCTTTTCTATATGGAGTTTGGGCCTGATTAGAGTTTAGTGGCTTAGGAGCTGGCCGCCAATCCACCACCCCGCTCCCACACTGCCAAACCCAACCTCCGCCAGCCCTTCATATTACGAGATCATTTGTGGTCTGGCGGGTGTGTGGCTTGGCGGTCCTGCGGCGGGGCTGTTTAAAGGCTCATGAGCGAGCCTTAGAGCTGCACTGCTGCGGGACCACCAATGAACGATCCTGCATGGCATGGACTGAACAGTCCATGCCGTGCAGGAACAGGGGTGCATGCACAGAGGGGGGCACAGCATGCAGAGGGGTAAGAGGGGCCCTGTGAAGATAATAAAAGGTGTAAATTGGAGGTAATTTCTCATTTTTGAAACAACCAAAAGTATACTGCTGGCATGAGTAAATAAAGGAGTGGTGTGAGCGGAAATTGATACAGGAGAAGAGGCCTCTGCAAAGTTCAGCACATTGTTTCTTTTCACCTCCCTAGTCTCTGTCTTGGCAGTAACCCAAAATCACTCTGAACCTAACTGTTAGCAGCACGCTGACACTAAGCAGACCCCAGACAATAAATAAACACATCTGGGAGGAGCCAGACAGTAATGCCTACTATTAAAGTGCCTCTTGGTATTGGTTGACAAGATATCAGTTTAAACTGTTATGCATAATCTCTTAGTAAACCGGGATTGGGTGGGAACAAATAAAATAATGTAAGATTTGGTATTATGCATATGACGTGCACCTGTCTGACGAATCTCCACGAAACGTTGCAGACCTACTGCATTCGTTTAATTGGTGGAGGATCGAAAGTTTTGCATTGTTTAGGCAAGAGGCTGCAAAGGAAAAAGGGGGGTCCCAAAACACATAGCGCAAAAAAGGCTGAATGGAATTACATGACATTTTGCAGGATTACACACTAAGGTGGGCAGATGATTCTTTTTGGTACTACAGGTAAGTAGAGTAAGTATTTTTAAGGTGTAAGGCATTTTAACCTAGTGATATCTGTTGTCTCAATATTTTCACGAAATTCCACTTTATTTTGTGGCAGTAAACCTGGTACATAGCAGTGACAAGAAATTAGGTGATGGGCTAATGACTGCCTTTACAAAAGTTAAAGGCAGGCAAGTTGGTTTTACGTACAGTTTGCCTGTGTTTGGCGTTACACCTTCAGATCTAGGTAAGTATTAGGTGTGGTATTTTTCCCCTTCCTACCAAAACCTAAGTACAGTGGCAATAGGTAGGAAAACATATTTATCCATTTATATATATATAAAAAAATATACAGAGTACCTTTGTATTACCCGAGGAGTACTGCGGTGCCAAACAATACAAATTGTTAATTTTTAAATAATTTACAAATGTAGTGTTCTAAAGTATATTTTCGATTTTTAACATATTTAAATATGCACAAAAAAAGTCTACAGAGTAGATTGTTCTTACCTGCAAATGACCTTGCTACTTTAAAAAAATGCACAGTTCTCTCTAGATTACGATAAAAATATATAGAAAATTATAAATAAAATCCTCTACCTACTACTACTTAAATAAAGTGGTAAAAGGTGGTGAACAACAATAAAACCAAATACTTATATTTAAGAGCCTAACTCAGTACACGCAGATGAAAGAAAACATCAAAACTGTGATCAAATTTGCATGGCTGCCTTTTACCTTCAGTAACTACAGACATTAGCTAATCACATACTGACATGAACCGCTGTATACCAAAAACTTACCACGTTATACCGGGGCAGAATATATAATTACGTTTTTTAAAACTTATAACTTTAACATTACTTATACTTATACTATTTACACATACTACCAAAAATGTCCCTTTACACGTCATAATGTATATTCCTGCCACATAACATTTACAGCCATTCACACACTTCCGCCCTGCCTCTGTTTCAATTAACACACTCCACTCTACACCAGTACACTCTATGCCATTCCATTTTATGCCACTGCACTTTATGCTATTGTACTATACACCACTCCACTAAAAGTCACTCCACTATATGCCACTACACTCTACCCTAATCCACTGTATGCCACTCCGCTCTACTGAACTCCACTCTATGCCACTCCACTCTACACCACTCTATGATATTATAATGAACAGCGCTCTATTCTATGACACTCCGATCTACCCTATTCTACTCCTCGCAACTCCACTCTATGCCAATACACTATTCCTTACTTCACTCTACACCAGTTCACTCTACGCCACTCCACTGTACGTCACCTACACTTTAAGCCATTCCATTCTACACTGCTCCACTGTACGCCACTCCACTCTACCACTCTCCACTCTATTCCACTGCACTGTACACCATTCCAGTGTATGCTATTCCACTGTACGCCACTCCACTCCACTCTACTCTACGCCACTCCATACCACTCTACTCTATGCTAGTATACTGTGCACCACTGTATTCTTTGGCACTCCAGTCTACGCCACTTCACTGTACGCTCCTCCACTATATGCTACTCCACTGTATGCTATTCCACTGTACACAACTTCACTCTACAACGCTACACTCTATGCTATTTTACTCTATGCCATTACACTCTGCCCCACTTCAGTTTACACCACTGCACTCTACTCTTTTCCACTGTACGCCACTCTACTGTACTCAACTGTAGTATATGCCACTCCACTCTACCACAATCTAGTGTATACTATTACACTGTACAACACTACATTTTGCGCAACTCCACTTCACACAACTCCACTCTACACTTCTTCAGTCTACGCTATTGCTCTGTACGACACTGTACTCTACCCTACTCCACTATATGGCACTCCACTGTGTGTCACAAGACTGAATACCACTAAACTCAATGTTATTCCACTCAACAGTACTCCCCTGTATGCTACCCCTCTCTATGCCACTCCATTGTATTCTACTGCACTGGACGCCACCGCTGTCTGCGTCATTCCACTGTACGCCATTCCACTCTAACCCACTCTAGTGTATGTTATTCTGCTGGATGCCACTCAACTCTACACTAGTCCACTCTAGGCTATTCGACTGTACGCCACTACACTGTACCTAACTCCACGCCAGTCCCCTCCACTGTACGCCACTCCACTGTACGCCACTCCACTTTATTCCATTCCACTCTATGCTATTCCACTATACTCCACGTCACTCTTCCACCCTCCACTCTATGTTTATGTTTAAGGATTTGTAGAGCGCATGGCTGCCCAAAGGCTTCCCAGCGCTAGGAGAAAGATGGCAGTCTGGGTGCAAGGATGTTAAGGGAAGAACCAAGTTTTAAGCCTTTTCCTGAATGCCAATTCATCAGTCAACAGATGTTCCAAGGCTAGGAGCTAGATGCGAGAAGGATCTACCTCCCCACCTGGATCTCTTTATCCTAGTCTGTTTCATGAGTAGATCTGCAGAGGATCTTAAGGGTCTGCCTGGAATATAGTGTGTGACAAGCTTTTTGATTAAGGCCGGACCTTTGTCATTCATAGCTCCATGGGCAATACATAGTGACTTGAACTTGATCGTGGCCTGGATAGGGAGCCAATGTAATGTCTTCAGGGCTGCCTTAGCTGACTGTTGTCTTGGGATGCGCAGCAATATTCTAGCTGCGGTATTCTGAACCACTTGCCGCCTGTTTATAACGGATTTGGGTGCGCCCAGATACAGAGAGTTACCATAATCAAGCTGCGATACCACTAGGGCCTTGACCACAGTTCTGCGAGTATGTTCAGAAATGAGAGAAGGATCTTCCAGAGCATGCGCAGAAGTCCAAAGCATGCACCTGATAGTTTCCTGGCTTGAGTTTCCATGGACAGACTTTCGTCTAGCCATATTCCCAAATCTTTGACCGCGTTCTTTGGGACAGAGGGCGCTCCCAATTCTGGAGGCCAGCTGATAATGTTTCTTGAGACCACCTTATTGCCCAAGAACATGAGCTCTGTTTTTCCTCCATTCAGCTTTAAGCTGCACTTATTCATCCAATCTGCTACTTGTACCATGCATGGTGCGAGGTTGTTGTGCACTGCACTGTACGCCAATCCCGTATACGCTACTCCACTGTACTACACTCCAGTCTATTGCACTCCTCTGGATGCCACTATACTGTACACCAATCCACTCTACACTATTACATTGTACATAACTGCAATGTACCACACTCCACTCTGTGCTATGCCACTCTACACCATTCCCCTCTACGCCCCTCCACTGTATTCTCCTCTCCTATATGCTATTCCTTTGTACGCCACTTCACTGTACACCACTGCACTCTATGTCGCTCTACTCTACGCCATTTCATTCTATGCCACTCTAGCCTTTGCCACTCCAGTGTACCTCAATCTGTTTTACTGCACTCCACTCCACGACACTATAATTACTGTACAACAGTACATTATACAACACCATATTACCACACTCCACTTGATGACACTCCACTTGACGACAG
Organism: Lissotriton vulgaris; assembly: GCF_964263255.1. NCBI lineage: Eukaryota > Metazoa > Chordata > Amphibia > Caudata > Salamandridae > Lissotriton > Lissotriton vulgaris. The sequence goes on along the minus strand of NC_141691.1, from coordinate 1,954,218,760 downwards.
TAAACTGTACGATTAGAATTTTTTTTAATTAAAAATGTAAAAATCATGGAAATTCCAGGAAAAAATCAACGTTTATGGATAAGTTATAGTTAGGAAAACATATTTCTCCTTTGTATACAAAACAAACTTAAATTACACAAACATTAGAAATTCTAAAGTTATAGTTATAGCCTATATTTATAATTTATGCACCACTTTCAAATTACTATAAGTCATATTTATAACTTACTGTCCTCTAGTTATGAAGTCACACATCTTTGAAGTTTGGACCACTACATTTCCCAGAATGCCCTTCACTTTCTTTAAGGCGTATTAATTAGAGCAATATGTGCCCGGCACCACTTGATAAAGACAGATGTCGAAATGCGTTGTGGTGTAAAAAGCTGTCTGCTAAATAAGAGGATGTTGCTAATTGGAGACCCCGGAATTGCAGTGTCGTCCCCTTTTGTGAAATAATTATCCGGGGGTTCGTGGTCTTTTACCCCCAACGCTGCACCAGCAGCAAGAGCGCGCCGCTTGCAGACCACTTTGTTTTGGACATATATATGCGGCAATGCATCTTTTAATAGTCATCTCCAGCATGCACACATCTGTACTTGTTCTTTCATTTAGGATGCACATATATATATATTAGTGTGCAAGCTGGAGATGACTAGTAAAAGAGGCATTGCAGGGTGAATGACTGGAAACCCCCCTGTGTGGTAGGATGTTCAGACGTGGGACCTGAGCTAACCGCGTCATAACAAAGACTCAAGCTGTACCCTATTGGTAAGGCCCAGATATGCCGAACACAGTATGGGGCTGCTTGTGTTCCCATGTGCCCTTTCAGAGGGGACCTGGCCTGGAATGTGCAGGATGGACTATTCCTTTTGGAGCAGGGCTGCCTGATCTATATATGATTGGTACCTATCTGAGGTAGCATGACAGGCAAAAAATGATGGACTCTGATGGGGCCCTGATATTTATTCAAGCATTCCACCAATCACTTTTTTTTATTACTCTGCATGTGCATGCATGCCATTTTCCCTCTGGCGTAGCTGTGGATACAAATTCTGCATTATAACTGCAGCACTAAACACCAAAGGGGAAGGTGGTATTCTGGTGTTTGGACATGGGGAATGTCACTTGTTCCATTCACTATACATGAGTGGCCCTGCACAATGCTTTGACACATTTGCTGTATTACGTTCAAAATGCCAAAGTACTGGTAGTCTCTGTACTCACTTGTTCACAGGGTTCTTCCCCTCCAATACCATGCACCTGTACACCTTTGAGTATACATCACATTCTTCTTTTCTGCCATCCATCAATTTCACCCTTGATCTTGGTGCACTTGAGTTTTGTGGGAACAACACAGTGTGTTAGACAACTGCTTCTTCAGCTCCATTCAGCTTCATTCATGGTTGGACAGGCCACCCAAGAAACTAGGGGGCATATTAGCAAGGTCCTGCAATAATTATCGCTCAGCGTTTTTAGCGCGGGGATAATTATCGCAAGCTAACGCTGGATTCTACAAGGGAGATAGCGTGCTATCAGCAACGCTTATCTCCCAAGCGATAGGAATCCATACGTTAGCTGGAAAACAGTGTGATTATTGCTGGAAATCCAGCGATAATCACACTGCAACCAGCGAAACCTTGCTGATAGGGCAGGGTGATCATAGCCTTGTAATCCACCTCCCATTGGATTACATGGCTAAGTCAGGTTTCAAGCAGGCGTTAGGAAAGTAGCGTTAACTGTGGTTAGCACCACTTTTCTTGACGCTCTGCTTGTTTGCGTGCAGCTTGATAATTGGAGAAATGTCGGTTAGTGACATTTCTCCAGTTATTTTGGCACGGAACGCCCACTTTGCATCTCATTAGAGATGCAAAGCTGGGCGTTGTTGTAAGGGGCACAAAATCAGCAAAACACGTAATAGCGTCTCATTGCTGATAAGGAGATACAATTATCTCCACTTTTCGGCCGGAAAAGGGCCACAAAAGCGCAGAAAAGTTTATAGCACTGCCTTGGTAATATGCCCTTAGGAAACCCTGGGTGGGCCAGGGACAGAGGGCTGTTAGTACCTACTCTTTGTAGGTACTCGAGTAGGTACTCAATAGATGCATTTTCAAACAAGGACTAAAACAATTCCAAGGCTGCTTTTAGCTCCCAGTCCAACCTCCCCTTCCCTACTTTTTTAAATAATAATATGTATTTTGCCCATATTTTATTTTTAGAATATAGGGTCAGTTTCCTTAGGTGGTGATGACCAAACTATTTCGATTGCCCCATGTCATAAGAATGTCCAGTTGCCAGAAACTGGGTTTAGGTTTTCATGGCCTCCTCCTTGTCCTGTCCTTCGCCTTATGTTTGGATTGGGCTATAAGCAGTCAGGTAGTGTCTGATGTGCTGTTCTGACAGGTCAGTGTGTGGGCCAGTTTTTTGGCTGTTTGTGGGCCGGTTTTATGGTTGGTTTTTACTCATGATGTACCTGATATTTTAAAAGAAACGCTGTCTGCAGCAAGCTCAAATCCATGTAGTCTTCCCATTCCTTGCGAAACCCCTATAGGACACGTCTTTACAAGTTCAAAACTGCTTCGATTTATTTTTTAGCATTCTAACTCTCTAATAAGGCCAAATTTGTATTTTGGTGCCCTGGTCTATTTTCAGTCCCAGTCCCACCCTGCTTCTCCTCATTCAACACCTTGTCCTCCTCATGGGTCGGCTTCTTCGTAATGCACCCTGTGTTCCTTCTTTAGTTTTTGATAGATTCAGCTAGTGTCAGAGTGCAGAATGTGCATCATGTCCAAGTTATTGTAAGCCGCAGTATACACAAGGCTGGAATGGACATCAAAATCAGCCTTGGCAAAAACTGTTCAAATCAGTTCCAAGCTGCAAGAGTTTTAACTAGAAAGGGGCGATGAGTTTTGTTTGGGTCATTGTGAGAAGTTGGCCTGGTATATAATGCTCACTAATTCTAGTGATCACTTTGTACCATGCCAAGCAACCCTTATGATGATGGTTGTAATTCAACCTTGGAGACCAGTTATCCTAGTGGTAACGTGGACAAAGCAGTCTTAGGCTAAACTCTGAAAGGCATGTGAAGCCAGCTGTTATACCATACACAACCCCCTTGAATACCAAATGAAAGGGACACCACACAGATATATATTGAAAATATATATTGATTTATTAACTATTAAAATCCCCTGGACTCTTTATGAGCACAGAAGCACAAGCGTTAAATCACAAGACAGTTTAAAATACACAAAAGTTGCACAATATGGATGAGCCCTAGGGGCCACCTAAACCATATACTAAATAAGTGGTATAAGAGATACCTAAAGGAAAGTGAAGAGGCCTAGGGCCTTGGGAATCGCTGGAGCTATTCAAGACTGGAGTTAACTAAGTCGGGAAAGGCCCACGGGACTCGGGTGCAGTGTTCAAAGTGCACGCACTTCTCAATACAAAGTCTATGGTGCGTAAAAAGCACAAAGTTAGAAAGTTAGGAACCTTCCGAGTGACCTACGGAGCTGAAACTTAAAACACAGGCCCTTGGGATGTGTACCAGTGCAGGAGCACCGGCGGAGCTGAGTTACCTCACCCACAGGAAGCGGGTGCACAGGGTCGAAGATGTGTCGGGTTTCGTCACGCTGGTCGATGGTGCTTGGAGCTGAAGATGCTGCAGGCGGCTCGATGAGAAGAGTTCCGGTGGATCCAAGGGTGGATCAGAAGAGTTGAAGACCTGAAAGCAGAGGGGACAGTGTTCAAAGTCACTAGCCAGTGACTGCCCTGGAACCAGAGTGGAACCAGGCGATATCGGGTGCAAACAGGCGTTGTCGGGTAGCTTCTTTCTGCAGCCACGTGGATACCCGGGGTCGAGGACGTCCAGGAGTCGGTCACGAGCTGTCCCACGTAGGCTTCTCGCTGTTGGCGGTGTCGGCGACCTGATCGGAGCAAACAGGCCTTGGCAAATGCAAGCCACGCAGAAGGTGAAAGATGCTGTTCACTCGGACCAGCAAGGTCAGAGCGGGTGCTCCTTTTCACAGGAGCTTGGGTAGGTCTGGAGCAACCAGACCTGCTGTTTAAATCTTCGGGTTCGTCGCCAAGATGGCCGCTGACCACGTGGATAGTGGCCGGGATGGCGCGTCGAGTGGCACGGTGCAAAAGGGCCCCACGCAGATCGTGGAGATGCTGGGGGGCTGATCTTCGGTGCAAGGGCTGCTCGGTGGTGGGGGTTCTCAATCCCCAAAGCACAACGTCGAGGATGCCTCAGAAGCTGCGCAGTCAGCTTTACGAGTGTCTTCCAAGAGGTCCGGTCCCACGTCACTCGGTGCCTCCACGGGTCCCTTCTTCGCAGGGACTGTGGATCGGGCTTTGAGAGGTCTGGGAGTCTGGTTCTTGTCGGGCTCTGGGCTCGGTCTCCGGCGGGAGGCGGCGGCAAAGCAGACGTCGAGTTGCTGGTTGGTACCTGTGTTCACAGGGTGGTCACTCCTTGGCCACAAGGGAGATTCTTCTTCAGTCTTCTGTGCAGCAGAATGTCGAAGTCCAGTCTTCTTCTTAGTTTTAAGTTGATTTCGGGATGATCTGCTGTGCAATGGCACTGCTCCCCCTCTTATTCCCAAACTGGGGGTGGATCACCTACTAGGTCCCTCCTCTGGGTGGAACCAGGAAGGGGGGCGGTTACACCCCCTTTCCTTTGTCCAGCTCCGCGCCAGGACTGGGGCTGGAAGGCCCCAGAACCGGTTTGGACTGGCCTATGCACGGGGACACCTTGTGTGCCCCGGGCATGTCTGATTCTTTTCAGCCCTGTCCTACCTAATACACAAAATCCTGTCTGGGGTGGTGCTCGCACCTCCCAAGGCAGGAAACCCTTTGTCCAGGCCACCATCTGCCGAGTTTCGGTCAGCAGCAGGAGGCCAGACTTGTGTCTGTGGTGGCAGCGTCCATTTTGTGAAGCTGAGGCTCTGTTTAACTTTAACCGGGGTTAAGGCTACACACATGTCGTGTCCCTCTAGAAGGGTGGAATGCTATCCCCGTCGCCAGAATTGGCGAGGGGATAGTATTCCAATTCGTATGACACCTTACTCGACATGTTTTGATAAAGCCAAACCAAAGATAGCATTTAACCGCGAGGATTATAATGCACTTAAGAGTATATGGTATGGCAATATCCCGGAACGGCTTAGGGAGTTGTTCCCGACAGCTGCAGACAGGCTCAGCTCATGCCAGAGCACCATCTCACATATTTCCAAGCACTCTGCCTCCAGGATTGATGAGGCCTTCCATAGGAGTGGCTGATAGGAACATATGTGTCCAGTTTAGGGTTAGGCACAGACATACTGTACCTAAGTAAGAGGTGGTTACACCGACTTACCCCAGCTGAGTGATCAGCCAGTTGTGTCAAATATGGAGGCCAGGCCAGGGGTGGCACAATACGTGCTGCAGCCCCTGGTAGGCCTTGGATACACCTATGCCCTGGGCACCTAGGGTGCACTATTACAGGGGCTCATAAGGTGAACCAGTTCCAATTGTGTTATGCACCTAAGGTACATGGAGTCCATTTTAAGGAGAGAGCAATCAGCCTGGGGCCCTGAATAGCAGGATCCCAGGCCAACTAAGTCAAAAACCAGCTAAACACCAGGCAAAAAGTTTGGGGGTAACCATAGTCAGATATCCACCTTCCTACATAACCCCCCCCCAAACGAAAGGAGATAAGGCTATCCTTGACCAGGTAAGCCTATATTGCCTAAGTGGCCATATAAGGAAGTACCAGCTCTGGCTTGGTAACCCCCTGTCTCATGGTCCACTAAGCAATCCCTCACCCTAAGGGTATCGGAGGGTCTCCACCATAGGGAATCTCTACCTGTGGTGTGTCTTTGCAAAGTCAAAGGCTGGTGTTGAGATGGAGTACTGAAGTGAGTTTCCTCTGTAGGGCTCAGCTTCCTCCAATCACTCTCCACCATGTGTGCCTTTCTTTCTCTGACTGAGTTGCACTGTGCTCTCAGGGTCAACCTCTGGCTACCTAAAGCTGGAGGCTGGGTCCCTCTGTTTGGCTTACTGGAGGGACAGGTCAGGTTTGGGCCCTTAGGGTCCCAGGTTTGGCTGTGCCCAACAATATCCATCTGGGGGAGGTCCCTAACTACTTTTAAGGGGGATCCCTCAGGAGTTTTTAAAGTTTTCACCTCACTAGGGCTACTAGTTTCGGTGCCCCTAATCTGTTGATGGGGGTGCTTTATTTGACAGGGGGCCCTTTGGGTCTCACTGTCCTTCTTGTCCTCTGCAGCCCTGGGCTGAGTAAGGCAAGGTAGAGAGGGGCAGGTTACCTGCTCCAGACTGGGTCCCTCCTGAGAAGGGTCCACTGCCATCAGAGGTTCTGTCAGGCCAGGCCTAACAACCTCTGGGACAGTTCCTTCATCAGGGGTAAGATCAGTTCCCTGAGGAGGCTGATCCTTTCCTAAAGTCTGGTGAGGGGGAGATTTCTCTTCCTCCTCCATGCTCTCTGTTTGGGTGGAGTGATCCATCATTTCAGGCTTCACTACCCATGTATCTGTTTGAGTTTGGGCTGTGGCCATCACAGCCCCTCCAACCTTTTCAGGAGGAGACTCAGTTTGGGTATGGGCTGTTACCAGTACAGCCCTGCTATTCTTTCCAGGAGGGAAGTTATCTAAAGATGGGGCTGAGGTTTGCTCAGCCCTCCCAACCTTTTCAGGAAGGACATCTTGAATTGGGGCTGTAGCCATTACAGCCCCACTAACCTTTCCATGGAGATTTACCATTCTAGAATGGGTTTGCTGTTCAACCTCAGCCCAGGCTGAGATTTCCAAATCATTACCCAGTAGGCAATCTACAGGCAAGTTTGCTGACACTGCCACTCTCTTTGGGCCAGTGACACCTCCCCAGCTAAGATTGACTACTGCCATGGGATGATTGGATTCTATGCCATCAATGTTTGTCACCTGATATTTGGCATCAGGTAAAAGTTGCCTTGAGGGGACTAGACATTCAGCCACCATGGTGATGCTAGCCCCTGTGTCTCTGAAGGCCTCAACTTTCAAGCCATTGATGAGGGGCTCCTGTCTATACTTGCTCAAAGTGTTTGGGCAAGCTGTGAAATTGGCAAACCCCATGCCAGTCTCATAGACAAGAGTATCTGAGTTAGGGGACCTGGATAGGCCAGAGTCCACCTGTCCTCCAAAAGTAAACCCACCCAAATTCTTGGGGGTGCTCCCACCACCTGGGGGACCACTGCTAACAGTGACAGGAGGTGTTGGAGCCTTACCTGGAGGTATATTCTCCTTATTGCAATTCTTGGGACAACAGCTATCTGTTTTGTAATGCCCCACCTGTTTACAGGTATGACAATAAGGCTTTTTCTGGGATGTAGAAGTGTCTTGGGACCCACCCCCATTCTTGGAGTTTTGGGGCCCTGGGGAAGTCTTTTCCTTACTTTTATCCCCACCCTTCTCTTGAGGCTTGGTAGTCTCTTTCTTTTGGTCACCACCCTGGTTCTTAGGCCTGATCCTGGTTCTGACCCATTTGTCTGCCCTCCTACCCAATTCTTGTGGGGAGGTCAGATCAGAGTCAACCAGGTGCTGATGTAGAAGCTGATTTTGACAATTACTTAAGATTTGCTCTCTCATAATTAAATTATACAATCCTGTATAGTCAGTAACCTTACTTCCCAGCAACCAGCCCTCCAGAGCCTTAGTGGCACACTCAACAAATTCAGACCAGTCCTGAGTCTGTGTCTTCTGGGTATCTCTGAACATTAACCTGTACTGTTCAGTGGTTAAGCCTAACCCATCAATCAGAGCACTCTTCAGGACCATGTAGTTTCTAGAATCCTCATCACTAACTGTGAGGAGTCTGTCTCTGCCTCTACCTTCAAAGGAGAGCCACAAGATTGCTGCCCACTGCTCCTGAGGGATCTGCTGTACCATGCAGGCTCTCTCAAGTGCAGTCATCCATTTGTGGATATCATCCCCAGCTTTGTAGGGGGGCACAATCTTACTCAGGTTTCTTGTATCAAAGGACCTGTCTTTATCCTTCTGGATATTGCTGCCACCAGTGGGTTCTATTACCCCACTCTCTCTAGGCTGTCTTGCTCTAGCAAGTTTCTCCTTAGCCAGGGCAACCTCTAATTCTTGCCTCTGGATCCTAAGCTCAGCCTCTCTCATCTTGGCCTCATGTTCCCTTCTCTGAGGGCTAGTCATCTCTTTTCTGGAGTGACCATGAGAGCCTCTAGAGACATGGGAGGTATTGGATTCACCTGAGTGATGCCTTCTCCTCCTATGGCCCTGGTTAAGTCCACCTGGGGGTCTGAATGGGTTGTTACCTGATTCATTCCCAAGTTGACTTAAGTTAGCCTGGTTCAGTCTACTGACCAGCACCTGACTATCTCTGTCATCATCTGACTCACTGCTTTCCACCTCCTCCTCCTCTTCTTCTTCCTCTTCCTCTACATCTACTTGAGGAGCTCCAGTGGTGGAGGCTTCCTCATCTACTAGGATGATAGGGGCAGGGGGGTCTACAGTGTCATCCTCTGAAGGATGGCCTCCTTCAGCATTCCCTGTGGGGTTTGCTTTAGAGGTCTTTAGAGCTTCAGACTGATCCAAGAGCTCTCTTAGGTGGTCTGCAGTAGGGGAAGGCCCTGTCTTCAGACCCCTTAAGACACAAAGCTGTCTTAATTCCTTAAAGGGAAAAATAGCAAACTGGGATGGTGCCCTTGGAGGGTCACTCTCAACAGGAGTAAGTCCACTGGACCCCTCTGTTCCAGACATTGCTCTAGTGTGGGTGGATGTGTTGCAATCTACCTACACTGGTGTTTACCTACTAAACCTATCTAGTAGTTGTAGCTAGGGTGTGCTACTCCCTTTGCTCTACAACAACTAAGTTCAGTAGAACTTATGTATACTAGTCTTGTTTTATATGTACCTAGCAGGTACCTGTATGATCTTTCAAATGATAATCTCAAAGATTGTAATGGTAAAACAACAGCAAGCTCAGATCCCAATCCGCTGCTCACCAATGTGAGAAGTTGGCCTGGTATATAATGCTCACTAATTCTAGTGATCACTTTGTACCATGCCAAGCAACCCTTATGATGATGGTTGTAATTCAACCTTGGAGACCAGTTATCCTAGTGGTAACGTGGACAAAGCAGTCTTAGGCTAAACTCTGAAAGGCATGTGAAGCCAGCTGTTATACCATACACAACCCCCTTGAATACCAAATGAAAGGGACACCACACAGATATATATTGAAAATATATATTGATTTATTAACTATTAAAATCCCCTGGACTCTTTATGAGCACAGAAGCACAAGCGTTAAATCACAAGACAGTTTAAAATACACAAAAGTTGCACAATATGGATGAGCCCTAGGGGCCACCTAAACCATATACTAAATAAGTGGTATAAGAGATACCTAAAGGAAAGTGAAGAGGCCTAGGGCCTTGGGAATCGCTGGAGCTATTCAAGACTGGAGTTAACTAAGTCGGGAAAGGCCCACGGGACTCGGGTGCAGTGTTCAAAGTGCACGCACTTCTCAATACAAAGTCTATGGTGCGTAAAAAGCACAAAGTTAGAAAGTTAGGAACCTTCCGAGTGACCTACGGAGCTGAAACTTAAAACACAGGCCCTTGGGATGTGTACCAGTGCAGGAGCACCGGCGGAGCTGAGTTACCTCACCCACAGGAAGCGGGTGCACAGGGTCGAAGATGTGTCGGGTTTCGTCACGCTGGTCGATGGTGCTTGGAGCTGAAGATGCTGCAGGCGGCTCGATGAGAAGAGTTCCGGTGGATCCAAGGGTGGATCAGAAGAGTTGAAGACCTGAAAGCAGAGGGGACAGTGTTCAAAGTCACTAGCCAGTGACTGCCCTGGAACCAGAGTGGAACCAGGCGATATCGGGTGCAAACAGGCGTTGTCGGGTAGCTTCTTTCTGCAGCCACGTGGATACCCGGGGTCGAGGACGTCCAGGAGTCGGTCACGAGCTGTCCCACGTAGGCTTCTCGCTGTTGGCGGTGTCGGCGACCTGATCGGAGCAAACAGGCCTTGGCAAATGCAAGCCACGCAGAAGGTGAAAGATGCTGTTCACTCGGACCAGCAAGGTCAGAGCGGGTGCTCCTTTTCACAGGAGCTTGGGTAGGTCTGGAGCAACCAGACCTGCTGTTTAAATCTTCGGGTTCGTCGCCAAGATGGCCGCTGACCACGTGGATAGTGGCCGGGATGGCGCGTCGAGTGGCACGGTGCAAAAGGGCCCCACGCAGATCGTGGAGATGCTGGGGGGCTGATCTTCGGTGCAAGGGCTGCTCGGTGGTGGGGGTTCTCAATCCCCAAAGCACAACGTCGAGGATGCCTCAGAAGCTGCGCAGTCAGCTTTACGAGTGTCTTCCAAGAGGTCCGGTCCCACGTCACTCGGTGCCTCCACGGGTCCCTTCTTCGCAGGGACTGTGGATCGGGCTTTGAGAGGTCTGGGAGTCTGGTTCTTGTCGGGCTCTGGGCTCGGTCTCCGGCGGGAGGCGGCGGCAAAGCAGACGTCGAGTTGCTGGTTGGTACCTGTGTTCACAGGGTGGTCACTCCTTGGCCACAAGGGAGATTCTTCTTCAGTCTTCTGTGCAGCAGAATGTCGAAGTCCAGTCTTCTTCTTAGTTTTAAGTTGATTTCGGGATGATCTGCTGTGCAATGGCACTGCTCCCCCTCTTATTCCCAAACTGGGGGTGGATCACCTACTAGGTCCCTCCTCTGGGTGGAACCAGGAAGGGGGGCGGTTACACCCCCTTTCCTTTGTCCAGCTCCGCGCCAGGACTGGGGCTGGAAGGCCCCAGAACCGGTTTGGACTGGCCTATGCACGGGGACACCTTGTGTGCCCCGGGCATGTCTGATTCTTTTCAGCCCTGTCCTACCTAATACACAAAATCCTGTCTGGGGTGGTGCTCGCACCTCCCAAGGCAGGAAACCCTTTGTCCAGGCCACCATCTGCCGAGTTTCGGTCAGCAGCAGGAGGCCAGACTTGTGTCTGTGGTGGCAGCGTCCATTTTGTGAAGCTGAGGCTCTGTTTAACTTTAACCGGGGTTAAGGCTACACACATGTCGTGTCCCTCTAGAAGGGTGGAATGCTATCCCCGTCGCCAGAATTGGCGAGGGGATAGTATTCCAATTCGTATGACACCTTACTCGACATGTTTTGATAAAGCCAAACCAAAGATAGCATTTAACCGCGAGGATTATAATGCACTTAAGAGTATATGGTATGGCAATATCCCGGAACGGCTTAGGGAGTTGTTCCCGACAGCTGCAGACAGGCTCAGCTCATGCCAGAGCACCATCTCACATATTTCCAAGCACTCTGCCTCCAGGATTGATGAGGCCTTCCATAGGAGTGGCTGATAGGAACATATGTGTCCAGTTTAGGGTTAGGCACAGACATACTGTACCTAAGTAAGAGGTGGTTACACCGACTTACCCCAGCTGAGTGATCAGCCAGTTGTGTCAAATATGGAGGCCAGGCCAGGGGTGGCACAATACGTGCTGCAGCCCCTGGTAGGCCTTGGATACACCTATGCCCTGGGCACCTAGGGTGCACTATTACAGGGGCTCATAAGGTGAACCAGTTCCAATTGTGTTATGCACCTAAGGTACATGGAGTCCATTTTAAGGAGAGAGCAATCAGCCTGGGGCCCTGAATAGCAGGATCCCAGGCCAACTAAGTCAAAAACCAGCTAAACACCAGGCAAAAAGTTTGGGGGTAACCATAGTCAGATATCCACCTTCCTACAGTCATACTAGAACATCCTTTTCTGAAAGTTATCTCCTAGTCTGCATTTCTCTGGGGAAATGTTGAAGTGACAGAATGACAAGTCCGGCCCTTTGCTGCATTCCATTGTGGGTACTTCTCTGTGGCCTGTGTACCCACACCAGTCACAGTCCTGTAGGCATGGTGCATCAATAAATATATATGTGTGTTTGTGTGTTTATATATGTTCATGCATGTGATTATTTATATTTAGACATATATATATATGTGTGTGTGTGTGTATGTGTATATATATATATATATTCCATAAAATTCCAAGTTAGACGCGCACTCAGAGGTAAAGTGTACACAGTGTCGCTTTATTTGCTGTTACGCGTTTCGGAAGCCAAAACTCCCTTGCTCACACAGCAAGCCATTAGCTTTCCACCAGTTACATACACACTGCGTGATAGCCATAGAAACAGGACTGTACATATTTCATTTTGGCTGACATCTTTGAGTGTACTTGTTCTACAATGTTCTTGTACACACAATGTCTCCTTTTACACAACCACTTATCCATGAAAGTGATTAAGTACATTTCATAATTATTCATTATGTCACATTTCGTTCCCCACAGTGGCTGATTGTGCAGTTACTGTTTCTAAACCCCTCTTCTTTCGCCTAGTGGCTTAATTAGGGTTCAATGTCTCTGGTTAAAGCTTTATCTTTAAAAACAAAAAAAAGTGCCAAAAACGTGAACTATAAGTGAAGAAATTTCTACTTAGTGAAGAAGTCTTCTACTCTATTTTCCCGTGAATCTTCTGGGTGACAGGCTCAATTCCTCGTGAAGTGCACGTGATCCCTAATATATCATCTTGATTCCGCCTGTTAGAGTAAAACAAAAATTAAAATTACAATCTTATTCTCATTAAAAACATATTTCCAGCTTAGATATTTTAAACCAACATTACTTCATTGTGACAAACATGCATGGGTTTTACGTTTCATAGGTACAGGAATCATACTTTGTTTTTTCATGAATCATATAGATGAGCTACCAATTCCTCATGGTCATTGTGCCCATTCGGTTGTCGTGTTTCTAGTTCTAGAATCCATTTTGACTCTTTTTTCCTCAACTGCATCTCTCTGTTACCCCCACTCTGATTTTGCCTCACCTGTTCGATTGCAAAGTATGTTATCAAATTGCAATTCGATCTGTGATGTTGCGCAAAGTGTCTTGCGACTGGGTATTGAGGGTCCTGATTTGTGATTGCCCTTAGATGTTGCATCACCCTATTCTTGGCCATGACTGTTGTGCTGCCCACATATCTTTTTTTACACGGACATTCAAGCACGTATACCACATGTGTAGAGCTGCACGTAAGGAATTGTGTTATCTTTCTTTTGGTCTTTCCATGAGGGAGATCGAAGTCTTTTCTCATAGGGCTATACTTGCAGGCTTTACAGTGCCCGCACGGAAAGAAACCTGCCAGATTGTGTTGGTTCCTATCCTTGTAGTCTGTGATGTCTCCCTTCGTGAGTATGTCCCTCAGACTATGACTTTTCCTGTAGGTAATGGCTGGTCTAGTGCTTAACTCAGGGCCAATGATAGGATCACTTTTAAGGATGTTCCAATTTTTTGCAATTATTTTCCTTACTTTGTGAGACCCTCTATTGAATGTTAGAATTACCCTGGTGGTATCATTTCCTTGGTCTTCCCTCTCTTTGGTTATTAAGGTGCTTTCCCTTGTTACATTTTCCATCTTTGCCAGGGCTCTATCTAGAACCCACTTGGGGTAACCCCTTTCTTTGAATCTCTGTATCATATTTCCACTTCCTTGTTTGTAGTCCTCTGTGCTAGAACAATTTCTCCTTGCTCTTAGCAGTTCCCCATAGGGGATGCTCCATTTTAAGGTGTCAGGGTGACTGCTAAGAGCATGGAGGACACTATTGCCTGCTGTTTCCTTCCTGAACAACTTTGTTCTTAAACGGTCACCTTCTGCTCTTACTTCTACGTCTAAATATTCAACCTTGTGTCTGTCCTTTTGATGAGTAAGTTTTATATTGTACTCATTGGTGTTTAAAAGTTTCACAAATTCATCCGCTTCTGCATCATTTCCACTCCACACTACAAAAAGGTCATCTATATACCTTAGCCATACTATGACTCTTTCGAATGCCTGTCTGTACTGAGGGTCATTTTGTATCTCCTCTTCCCATTTTCCCAAGAACAAATTCGCAAAGCTCGGCGCAAAGCTCGTACCCATACAAGTTCCAGTTGTTTGCTTGTACAGTTCACCATTAAACATAAATACATTATTCTCCAAACATATTCTTATCATTTCCCTTAGCATCCTTGTATGCTCTAGGTACATTATGTTCCGTTTTTTCAGATAATGCATGCATGCCTCTATACCATGTTCATGTTCAATGACTGTGTACAATGAGTTTACATCCATTGTTATTAACATGTACTCAGCTTTCCAATTTATGGTGTCAATCTTTTTTAGAAAATCTTGGGTATCCTTCACATAGGAAGGTAGCTCCTTTACATGTTCCTGGAGGAAGAATTCAACATATTTTGACACATTTTCATACACACTACCTATGGATGACACTATGGGTCTCCCTGGTGGTATAAGTGGGTTCTTATGTATTTTGGGAAGAAAGTAGATTATTGGCAGTTTAGGATAATCTTTTTTCAAGAAAGTAAACTCCTCCCAAGATAGGAGACCTTCCTCCTGCCACTTGCTCAGGTTAGACCACATAGTTAGGATGTTATTTTTGTATATGCTACCATTACTTTTACAGTAATAGTTTTCATTGTTTAGTTGTCTTGCTGCCTCTGCTATATACGCCTCCCGATCTTGTATCACCACATTTCCCCCTTTATCTGCTGGGCGTATTATAATGGAGGAATCATTTGCTAGGGATTCAATGGCTTTCTTTTGTTTTACATTTAGGTTGAAACCTCCTCCCTTTCCCCTTGGGCAATGCTTGTATTCCATTAGTGCCTTGGTTGTTACATCATGAAAAGAGTCTACGTTATCATGTGGGAGATTAGGAAAGAACACAGATTTGGGTTTAAAACTAGTCATGGCAGCTCTATCTGTAGTTAAGTTCAGTGATTCTGTGCCCCCCTCCCGGATGTATGTTCCTGTATTGTCTCCTTCATATAGCAGGTCCTGCGCTATTTGGATGGCATTCGCGTCTCCCACCTCTAATAAGGGCTGACTCGGGGGTATGGGTTCCTGTGTATTCCAGTTACTAGTGTTGTTCTTGAGAGCATGCCATTATTTTAGTTTTAATTTTCTTATGAACCGGAATATATCAATTCTGGTCTCACTGTAGTTGAATATTTCTGTCGGACAAAATGAGAGACCCAAACTCAAAGTTTTCTTTTCAACGTCCGTTAACTCTCTACTCGATAAATTTACTATAGTTTTGTTTACCATTTCATTGTTCTCCATTATTGGTTGCGTTTCTTGTAGCCCCCACGCCTGGTTCCCACTGGCTCGCGTACCACTTCTTTTCCTGAATTAATGAATAATTATGAAATGTACTTAATCACTTTCATGGATAAGTGGTTGTGTAAAAGGAGACATTGTGTGTACAAGAACATTGTAGAACAAGTACACTCAAAGATGTCAGCCAAAATGAAATATGTACAGTCCTGTTTCTATGGCTATCACGCAGTGTGTATGTAACTGGTGGAAAGCTAATGGCTTGCTGTGTGAGCAAGGGAGTTTTGGCTTCCGAAACGCGTAACAGCAAATAAAGCGACACTGTGTACACTTTACCTCTGAGTGCGCGTCTAACTTGGAATTTTATGGAAAATAATTGACTGGCGGGGCTCTGCCAGCCGTGAACGCGCCACCGGACTGTGGGAGGTTCCGCCGTGAAAGAGCCGTGGAAAGTAAGCAGCTGAACTTGGTGGAACTGCCGGCCCACATCGAGGGAATCGAGTCGCCGGGAAAGAAGCGTGAGCGATGCCTGTGTGAGACAACAAGCGGAGAAGCCCTTAACAGCCTGACTGAACATCCCGAAGGTAAGCCCAGATTTCGAAGCTGGAACTTCGAAGACTCAGCGTGGAGACGCGAAGCCTTTCGAAGGAAAAGCCGAGAAGGCGGGGGAGCCGATGGGTGTTTAAGCACGGGAGGAGCGAAAGGGTACCGAAGGGCTAAGAACGGTACGAAGAACGAAAAGACGGCAAAACGCTTGCAACGCGCAGTTAAGAAAGTATTAATTGTGAAAGTCTCGACAGAACTTTAAACAGGGCATCCGGAACTCCGGACTACGGAGGGAGGCTAAGTGGCACATAACGCTTTAAGGAAAAGATCTATAAAGACTGTAAACGTGAACACACGATCATGAAGCTAGGAGATAGCAACCCTAGCGTCTGATCACTTTAATTTCCAGCCCAATAGACTGAAGTTGTGACAAACTTTAAAACACTCGTGAAGGAACAAAGAATGGACGAGGACGCGCAACGCAGACGCGTGGCCCAGACACTACTGGCTAGAGCACCGGGAAAAGGGCAGCAAGTGGGAGCCCAGAAGCAAGTGGAAACCTCATTAATAGGGAAATTAAGAAAATATGAAAAACTAAAGAAGAATGAAACATCTAAATGGTGGGAGGCAGTGTCTCTACAAGACTATGTAGACAAAAACATGATCCCAAGAGGACTTAGAATATACATAACACCCTCTCATGAGTCTCCCAACCCACGCATGCTGGAAGAGTGGTTTGAAAATTCAACAAGCAGCTCTAAAACAATGTTATGTATACTGGTGAAATACGCCTGGGAGGATAGAGAGAGAATTCTCAAAGAAATACTGGAAATAGAGGAAGAACTCAGCAATGAGAGTGACCAAACAAGTGTAAAGAAATACAAGGAGGAAATGAAAGCCAGACTGGTCCAGTATGAAGAAGATATAAAACTGAGAAAACAAAGAAAACTGCATAGAGAATGCAATGACTATGACTCCGGGCGCATTCTAACATACAGCAAAAAGTATGACCATCTATATGACATGCAACAACCTACATCGTCCAGCAAGTCTCCCCAGAGCCAAGGAGCGGGACCAGACATAGGTACCGCAGATGGATCAGATACTGAGGGCTCCATACACAGTACAAGTACAATCGCTGAGATGGAAATAATTACCTCTAAACCGACGTATTTAGACGAATTCCGAGCGCTGAAGAGGGGGCGGCAGTCGGGAAGATTCTCACCCCCTCCAGTACAAAGAGGAAGAGGCACGAGAGGGAGGCCCCGGGGGAAAGCAAGAGGAGCCGGAAGAGGGACGGACGAAGCAAACAACGTAGGAAAAGAAGGAAACAAAGGAAGAGGAAGAGAAAAAGAAGTGGTACGCGAGCCAGTGGGAACCAGGCGTGGGGGCTACAAGAAACGCCAACAATAATGGAGAACAATGAAATGGTAAACAAAACTATAGTAAATTTATCGAGTAGAGAGTTAACGGACGTTGAAAAGAAAACTTTGAGTTTGGGTCTCTCATTTTGTCCGACAGAAATATTCAACTACAGTGAGACCAGAATTGATATATTCCGGTTCATAAGAAAATTAAAACTAAAAAAATGGCATGCTCTCAAGAACAACACTAGTAACTGGAATACACAGGAACCCATACCCCCGAGTCAGCCCTTATTAGAGGTGGGAGACGCGAATGCCATCCAAATAGCGCAGGACCTGCTATATGAAGGAGACAATACAGGAACATACATCCGGGAGGGGGGCACAGAATCACTGAACGTAACTACAGATAGAGCTGCCATGACTAGTTTTAAACCCAAATCTGTGTTCTTTCCTAATCTCCCACATGATAACGTAGACACTTTTCATGATGTAACAACCAAGGCACTAATGGAATACAAGCATTGCCCAAGGGGAAAGGGAGGAGGTTTCAACCTAAATGTAAAACAAAAGAAAGCCATTGAATCCCTAGCAAATGATCCCTCCATTATAATACGCCCAGCAGATAAAGGGGGAAATGTAGTGATACAAGTTCGGGAGGCGTATATAGCAGAGGCAGCAAGACAACTAAACAATGAAAACTATTACTGTAAAAGTAATGGTAGCATATACAAAAATAACATCCTAACTATGTGGTCTAACCTGAGCAAGTGGCAGGAGGAAGGTCTCCTATCTTGGGAGGAGTTTACTTTCTTGAAAAAAGATTATCCTAAATTGCCAATAATCTACTTTCTTCCCAAAATACATAAGAACCCACTTATACCACCAGGGAGACCCATAGTGTCATCCATAGGTAGTGTGTATGAAAATGTGTCAAAATATGTTGAATTCTTCCTCCAGGAACATGTAAAGGAGCTACCTTCCTATGTGAAGGATACCCAAGATTTTCTAAAAAAGATTGACACCATAAATTGGAAAGCTGAGTACATGTTAATAACAATGGATGTAAACTCATTGTACACAGTCATTGAACATGAACATGGTATAGAGGCATGCATGCATTATCTGAAAAAACGGAACATAATGTACCTAGAGCATACAAGGATGCTAAGGGAAATGATAAGAATATGTTTGGAGAATAATGTATTTATGTTTAATGGTGAACTGTACAAGCAAACAACTGGAACTTGTATGGGTACGAGCTTTGCGCCGAGCTTTGCGAATTTGTTCTTGGGAAAATGGGAAGAGGAGATACAAAATGACCCCCAGTACAGACAGGCATTCGAAAGAGTCATAGTATGGCTAAGGTATATAGATGACCTTTTTGTAGTGTGGAGTGGAAATGATGCAGAAGCGGATGAATTTGTGAAACTTTTAAACACCAATGAGTACAATATAAAACTTACTCATCAAAAGGACAGACACAAGGTTGAATATTTAGACGTAGAAGTAAGAGCAGAAGGTGACCGTTTAAGAACAAAGTTGTTCAGGAAGGAAACAGCAGGCAATAGTGTCCTCCATGCTCTTAGCAGTCACCCTGACACCTTAAAATGGAGCATCCCCTATGGGGAACTGCTAAGAGCAAGGAGAAATTGTTCTAGCACAGAGGAGTACAAACAAGAAAGTGGAAATATGATACAGAGATTCAAAGAAAGGGGTTACCCCAAGTGGGTTCTAGATAGAGCCCTGGCAAAGATGGAAAATGTAACAAGGGAAAGCACCTTAATAACCAAAGAGAGGGAAGACCAAGGGAATGATACCACCAGGGTAATTCTAACATTCAATAGAGGGTCTCACAAAGTAAGGAAAATAATTGCAAAAAATTGGAACATCCTTAAAAGTGATCCTATCATTGGCCCTGAGTTAAGCACTAGACCAGCCATTACCTACAGGAAAAGTCATAGTCTGAGGGACATACTCACGAAGGGAGACATCACAGACTACAAGGATAGGAACCAACACAATCTGGCAGGTTTCTTTCCGTGCGGGCACTGTAAAGCCTGCAAGTATAGCCCTATGAGAAAAGACTTCGATCTCCCTCATGGAAAGACCAAAAGAAAGATAACACAATTCCTTACGTGCAGCTCTACACATGTGGTATACGTGCTTGAATGTCCGTGTAAAAAAAGATATGTGGGCAGCACAACAGTAATGGCCAAGAATAGGGTGATGCAACATCTAAGGGCAATCACAAATCAGGACCCTCAATACCCAGTCGCAAGACACTTTGCGCAACATCACAGATCGAATTGCAATTTGATAACATACTTTGCAATCGAACAGGTGAGGCAAAATCAGAGAGGGGGTAACAGAGAGATGCAGTTGAGGAAAAAAGAGTCAAAATGGATTCTAGAACTAGAAACACGACAACCGAATAGGCACAATGACCATGAGGAATTGGTAGTTCATCTATATGATTCATGAAAAAACAAAGTATGATTCCTGTACCTATGAAACGTAAAACCCATGCATGTTTGTCACAATGAAGTAATGTTGGTTTAAAATATCTAAGCTGGAAATATGTTTTTAATGAGAATAAGATTGTAATTTTAATTTTTGTTTTACTCTAACAGGCGGAATCAAGATGATATATTAGGGATCACGTGCACTTCACGAGGAATTGAGCCTGTCACCCAGAAGATTCACGGGAAAATAGAGTAGAAGACTTCTTCACTAAGTAGAAATTTCTTCACTTATAGTTCACGTTTTTGGCACTTTTTTTTTTGTTTTTAAAGATAAAGCTTTAACCAGAGACATTGAACCCTAATTAAGCCACTAGGCGAAAGAAGAGGGGTTTAGAAACAGTAACTGCACAATCAGCCACTGTGGCGAACGAAATGTGACATAATGAATAATTATGAAATGTACTTAATCACTTTCATGGATAAGTGGTTGTGTAAAAGGAGACATTGTGTGTACAAGAACATTGTAGAACAAGTACACTCAAAGATGTCAGCCAAAATGAAATATGTACAGTCCTGTTTCTATGGCTATCACGCAGTGTGTATGTAACTGGTGGAAAGCTAATGGCTTGCTGTGTGAGCAAGGGAGTTTTGGCTTCCGAAACGCGTAACAGCAAATAAAGCGACACTGTGTACACTTTACCTCTGAGTGCGCGTCTAACTTGGAATTTTATGGAAAATAATTGACTGGCGGGGCTCTGCCAGCCGTGAACGCGCCACCGGACTGTGGGAGGTTCCGCCGTGAAAGAGCCGTGGAAAGTAAGCATATATATATATATATATATATATATATATATATACATATATATATATATATATATATATATATATATTACAAAGTGGCAGTAGTCAGTCTGTAGTTTTAGTTAGGATTCCAAGACATAGGAATTCGTCAGATTTTTCCTTCGTAATAACTTTGTCACCGTTTGACGAATTTCCACGAAACGTTACAGACCTATTCCTTTTTCTACATTGGCTGATGATGCAAGGTTTCGCGGTGATTACTTAAGGGAGTGCAAAGAAAAAAGGAGGGTCCCAAAACATGTTTTTCCACCAGTGCATTTTCCATAGACGTTTTACTCTGACGTAGCAACAAAATGGCAGAATGGATGTACTTGAAATTTAGCAGGAATATAGATTATGGGGTGAAAAGGGTGCTTTTTGTTATTTAATCTTAATTGGTTTCAGTAGTTTTTAAGTAATAAGGGACAAAAACATAGTGAGATATTGGGCTGAGGTACATGGCAATGACAAGACACAATTTTATTGGCTAATGACAGCTCTTACAAAATAAAATTGTTCACACTACACTTTAGGCCTGATTCACAAAGGTAAACTTACACTTTGTGTAATTTTCCAAGTGCTTGCTATTCACAAGGAAATTTCCAAGCAATATTTTTATGGGAACAGAGACTCTGCACTCGTAAAGATTCTACTCATAAATCCCTTTGTGAATAGCAATCCTTAACTTACACAAAGTGTACGTTTACCTTTGTGAATCAGCGCCTTTGTGTTAGATGTTGGATTTAACTGGAAATATAGCTGAAAGAAATGAGGTAGAGTTAGGGTGAAGTACTTTTATTGGTTTGTACGTTTTAAAAAAACTTTACCGGACCACTGCAATACTTCCTCAAAATTATCTAGAAAGTACTGCAATACCTCCTGAAATATACTGACATATCACAAAAGGCACTGTACTACACACCACTACATTCGAATCTATGACACGCCACTATACTATAAAACGCGCCACTTCACTCTACGACACGCCACCACTCTGCATCACTACAGTCTACAACATGCCACTGCACTGTATGACATGCCACTCCAATCTACAGTACTCTGCTTCACTGCACAGCACACCACTCCACTCAACATCACTCTACACTTCTCCACTCTACATCATGCCACTGAATTCTAAGACATGACACTCCACTCTATGACATGCCACTCCACTCTACAATATGCCACTCCTAACTACTACATGCCAATCCACTCTACGCCACTCCAATCTACGCTACGCTGAGCTAAACACTACTCCACTCTAAAACACTCTCCGACACGCCACTCTATGCCACGCCACTTCACTGTACACTACAAGACACCACTCTACTCTATGCCACTCCATTCTACAACATTCTATTTCTCTCTATGCCCCACCACTCTATGCCACTATACTCCACTCTATGATACACTATGACACACCACTCCACACAACTCAACGACATGCCACTTCACTGTGTCACTTTACTCCATTCCTCGCTACATCACTCCACTCTACTCCTCTCCATGCCAATCTAAAGCACTCTCCTCCACTCTACGGAATCCCTTCTATGCCACTCCACGTTACTTTAGTCCACTCTACTCTATGGCACACTACTCCACTCTGCTCCACTACTCCACTCCATTCTACCCCGCTCCACTGTAAGACACTGTACGTGATAATGCTTTATAACTTGCTAGTCCACTCTACTACATGCCAGAGCACTCTACGAGATGTCACTCCACTCTACGTCATGCCACTCCACTCCACACCCCTCCACTCTAAGACATGCTACAAAACCTCACTCCACTCTGCAGTGTGCAATACCATTCCATCCTACGCTACTACACTCTACAACATTCTACTCCACTCTACACCCTCAATTTACACCACACCACTCTATGACAATTTATGACTCACCACTCCACTCCACTCTACAACATGCCACACTAAGACACTGTACGACACAACACTCTCTGACATGTCAGTCCACTCTACGAAATGCCAGTCCACTCTACGACACGCCAGTCCACTCTATGAGATGTCATTCCATTCTACATCATGCTACTCCACTCTATGCCACGCCACTCTATGCTCCTTCACTCTAAGACACTATGCAAGATGACCCTCTACTTTACACCATTCCACTCTACACTACTCCAAAACACTCCACTCTATGCCACTCTACTCTACAACATTGTACTCCACTCTACACCCCCAATTTGCACAACACCACTCCATTCTATGACACTTTATGACTAACCACTCCACTCAATGACACGAAACTCCACAACAGTTGACACTACTTTACGATACACCACTCCACTCTATGACACTCTTCTCTTCTCCACTCAATGATATTTTACCCCATTCTATGCCAATCTACAACACTCCACTCTACACCACTCTATGCCACTCCACTGTATGCTACTCCACAACCATATACTCCATTTTATGACAGTCTACGCCACTCCACTCTATGACATTCTACGCCACTCCACTCTATGCCATTCTACTCCCCTCTATGGCCCTCCACTCTACAACATCCTACTCCACAGTATGCCACTCTACAACACTGTACTCCACTCTATACCACTCTATCACACTCTACTCAACTCTACGACACTCTATACAACTCCTTCTATGCCACTTCATACTTCTTTGCTCCCCTCTACTCTATGGCACACTACTCCACTCTGCTCCACTCTACTCCACTTCTCCACTTTATGCCACTCTACTCCACTGTACAACACTTAACAAGACACCAGTCCACTCCACTATACGACACACCACTCTATAACATACCACTTCTCTGAACGACACAGCACTCCACTCTACACCACTCCACTCTATGCCTCTCCACTGTAAGACACACCACTCTGATGTATGACTCACCAGTCCACTCTACGCCATTCCACTCTATTCATCACAGGCCACTCCACCATGCACCACTCCACTGTATGCCAGGACACCTTACACCACGACACTCTATGCCACAACACCCTATTCCACAGCTCTCTAAGACACAACACTGTACATCACTCTACATTACAACACTCTGAATCAAGCCACTGTACACTAAACCACTGAATGCCACTCCACTCTATAGCCTTCTACTCTACTCCATTATACAACATGCCACTTAATCCTATGAAACGCCACTCCACTCTACGATACTCCACTCCAGTCTATGACACTCCACGCCAGTACACTCTACGGCACGGCACTCCACTGTCAAACACGCCACTCCAATCTTCGACATGTCAATCCACTCTACAGACCTCTACTTTATGCCTCTGCACTGTGATACAACATTTTATCAGAAGCCACTCCACTCTACTCTAAGACACGCTACTACACTATACGCCGCTACACCTTACTCTATGACACACCACTCTACGGTATGTGACTCCATTGTATGCCTCTCCACTGTACGCCATGACACTCTATGCCACAACATCCTATGCCACAAACTCTATGTCATGACATTCTATGTCACAACACTCTTCAACACATCACTTTACTACACCCCACTCTATACCACTCCACTCTACGCCACTTCACTCTACACCACTCCTTTGTATGACACGCCACTCCACTCTACACCACTGCTGGTAAAATGCAAATGTTTTGCAACCACAATTGAGGTCACAAAACATACATACATATCGATGCGATTCGTTATTAGGAAGGGACACCCTAAACACGCACCTTCCTAATACCCAATCGCAAACCCATTGTTAGATTCGGTAACAGGTTACCAAATCGCAAAATTAGGTTTGCTGCAGCAAAAATGCAATTTTTGCGTCCGCAAATGGGCAGATTCTGCGAATCTGCCCTTTGGTGAACTCAAAAATGCTTGATACATCTGCCCCTATGTCCTCAGACTTTTTTAAAAGGTTGTATGAAAATGTACATTAGAAATACCCTACAAAAGTGTCCCGGGGGCTCAGGAAGGATTGGAGGCTCGACCACTGGAGCGGGAGGGGCCGGCTCAAAGAGAAACACTGGGTCTTTGATTAAAGGTTTTAAGGAGGGCTTTATTGTTATATACGTTTTCTTCATGAACAGGTAAGTAGTCTTTAGTCTCTGGGTTTCGCTGAATACCGCGGTGCCTTCTGGTCGTGGAAGTCTTTATCTTGATACGCCTCAACGACAGGATTCCACGTGGTACCGGAAAGAAAAGGAAATCAAGAGAAGGCGAATTACTGCCTGCAATCTGGTTGGACACATACAAGGACCGGGAGTGAGGGATACGCAAACCCCGTGAAGTGCTCCAATTAACTACGGGAGTGACGGAAGGTGCTCGTGCTCAGGTAAGGGTTTGGTTGCAGGAAGTGTTACGCCGGGGGCTGTCTCCGCCTCCCAACCCAACCCGCGACCCGGCCCCGTACCTCTTTAAGCCACGCTCCTCCCGTGGGCGCGTGGCAGGGCGACTCGTCCGACCGTTGGCCTCCTGGCTTGTCGTTTCCGTCTGCTTCTCTTCCTGGACTTGGTTCCGTGCTGCTCTTCTCCTCGATCTCCTCCTCGGGGAAAACGCCGTCCGTCCTCGATGCTGTGCTTCCTCCTTTTGTCGTCACTAGGGGCGTGACTCCACAATCCCAGCCGTCGGCCTTAAAGGAGCCGTATACATTCATACCTGATGGCCATTCCGTGTCGGGGTCTCCTTCTTCCTCATGCCACGTAGAAGACTGCGGCTGTTGAGACAAGACGCAAGGTGAAAGGGGGGTGGCGCACCACCAGTCTTTAAATTCAGATGTCTCTTGACAGTCAGACCCGTGACACACCTCCCCCCCTGGCATCTCCCGATCGGGGAGAGGAAACACCCGGGATAAAAAGTCTGCATTTGCATTGTCTCTTCCTTTGCGGTGTTGCACAGTAAATGCATAGGGTTGTAAGGACAGAAACCATCGCAACACTCGGGGGTTGTGGCTACTGTTTTGGTGCATCCATTTTAGGGGAGCGTGGTCAGTATGTAGAACAAAGGGCTTGCCCTCCAGGTAGTACTTTAATTTGTCAATTGCCCATTTGATTGCCAAGGCCTCCTTTTCGATGGTAGAGTATCGGCACTCCCTGGGGAACAATTTCCTACTGACGTATAGTATCGGATGTTCAACGCCCTCTTTGACTTGTGATAGTACCGCACCAATCCCCTGATTAGAAGCGTCCGTGGACAACACAAAGGGTTTGCTGTGATCCGGTGATATCAAAACAGGAGCCGTTGTCATCGTAGACTTAAGACGGTGAAAAGCCTGTGAGGCCTCTCTCGATGGGTTACTAAATTCCTTGGCCTTGACGTCTTTGCGGAGCAGATTGGTTAAGGGGGCTGCTAACTCTGCAAAGCCTGGAATAAAGCGCCTGTAATAACCCACCAGGCCAAGAAAGGCTCTAAGGTCCCTTTTGGTATTGGGGAACGGAACTGCTGCTATCGCTCTTACTTTTTCGCTTTGGGGAGCGATGGTTCCTTCACCCAAGACGTAGCCCAGGTATTTCACACTTTGAAAAGCTGCTCGAGATTTTCTTGCATTGATGTGTAGACCTGCTGTTTGTAGGGCTTCCAGAATGGTTTGTAAGTGTCTCAAATGTTCCTTCCAGTTCTGACTGTAAATGACTATGTCATCCAAGTAAGCTGAACTAAAGCGTGAATAGGGTTGTAAGACTTTGTTCATCAGACGCTGAAATGTTGCCGGGGCGCCGTGTAATCCGAAAGGCAGGACGGTGAACTCAAAAGCACCTTCATCGGTTACAAATGCTGTTTTCTTTCTATCCTCCTCCCGAAGGGGGACCTGCCAATACCCCTTCGTGAGGTCAATGGTGGTAATATATTTGGCGTCTCCAATTTTTTCAATCAAGTCATCGACTCGAGGAATCGGATACGTATCAAAATGCGAGACAGCATTTAATGCACGAAAGTCCATACAAAACCTTTTTGTGCCATCAGGTTTAGGAATTAAAACAATCGGGGATGACCAAGGACTCTGTGAAGGGCGTATGACTCCCAATTCGAGCATGTCTTGCACTTCTTTCCGTACAATCTCTTTTCTTGCTGCTGGAATTCGATATGGTCTTTGTTTGACCACTTCCCCAGGAAGAGTTTCGATGCAGTGCTCTGCTAACTCCGTCCTTCCTGGTAAGTCGGAAAACACTGCTTTATACGGGGTTAGAGTCTCTGTTAACTCCTGCTTTTCCTGGGGAGTCAGCTCGGGGTTCACCACCAACTGTTCTAGAGTAGAGTCATGTCGGACATCCATCTGCCCTACGAATTGTCCCACCCGGGGTAGGGGTCCCAACCACTCTTTCAAGAGATTGATGTGGTAGATTTGTGATTTGTGAGGGGTTAATCGGAGTCTATAGGTAGTGTTTCCGATTTTTTCCGTGATCTGATATGGGCCTTGCCACTCATGCTTATTCTTAGTACTGATGGAAGGCAGTAGCACTAGAGCCCATTTTCCTACATCCAGGGTTCTTAATCTTTTACCTTTGTCATACGATTTCTTGTATCTCTCATGTTGATGTTCCATGGATGTATAGGCGAGTTCTCTTAATTTACCCAGTCTAGTTCGGAGCTGAGAGGTATATTCCAACATGGATTTTTGCTCCTGGGACGTTTCGTTTTCCCACATCTCTTTGGTGATGTCTAGGAGACTCCGGGGCATCCTCCCATACAGTAACTCAAACGATGAGCATCCTAGGCTGCTTTGCTTTTGGGCTCTGATCACATAAAGGGCGATAGGTAGGAGCCGATCCCAGGCGGGCCCTTCCGCCGTCAGCATTTTCTTTAGTGTTTGCTTCAGAGTCTGGTTGTATCTTTCCACCAAACCATCAGTTTGGGGGTGATACACCGAGGTTTTCAAGTGTTTTATGTCCAATGAGGCACACACCTCCTTCATTAATTTTGAGGTGAAGGGAGTCCCCTGGTCGGTCAATACTTCTTTAGGAAATCCTACCCTGCTGAAAAGTTCCACAAATTTTTCAGCGATGGCCGCTGTAGTAGTGTTCTTTAAGGGAAAAGCCTCCACAAATCGAGTGGCATAGTCCACGATTACCAATGCATATAGAAAGCCTCTTCCCGTCTTTGGTAGGGGCCCTATCAGATCCATGCCCACTCGCTCGAAGGGGACACCAATTAAGGGCATCCTTTGTAGGGGGGCAGCCGGAGGGCGCTGTGTGTTTCTACGTTGACAGACCTCGCACCGGGCACAGAATTCTTGAACATCTTTGTAAATACCCGGCCAATAGAAGTTGCGCAGGATACAGTCAGTGGTTTTTTCCTTGCCGGCATGTCCTGCCATCAAGTGGGCATGTGCAAAGAATAGCACTTGTTCTCTGAAAGACTGGGGAACCAATAGCTGCATCTCTGCTTCTTGGTTGGCTTGTCTGTATAACAAATCGTTTTTGATCAAAAAGCGGGGGAATACTGGAGGGGTCTGATTGTCTGAGCTATGGGCGATTTCCCAGGCGTTGAAAAGGGATCTGTCTTCCGTCTGGGCAAATCTGAAACTGCGATCAATAACCCAGGGTTCGGGGGATAGGTAGGATGGTATATGCACCCCACTCCTGGTTGTGGAAAGGTGTTCCTTAAATAGGGACAGGAATTCTGGATTGTCGGTCCCCAGGATCATATCTTCGGGCAGGGAATCAACTACCCCTACGCTAACAGTACAGGGGTCCCTATCCTGCGGTGTGAGAGTGATGGAGGCCACGGGGTAAGGCTTCACGTCCCCATGGACGCACCTGATGTATACGGGAGTTTTATGATTCATCTGATCCGGGGTTACGAATCTGGACTGTACCACAGATTGCCTGCACCCTGAGTCTAACAATGCTTTCAATTGGAACCCATTCATCTTTATACTCACGTAAAACGTGCTGCCCATTTCGGCGGAATACATCACAGTCCGGGGTAGATACCCGACCTCCATGGGTTCCTCATGGCTCTTCCTTTTGGGACACAACCTGGCGATGTGGCCCCACTCGCCACATTCGAAACACTGAGGACCTTTTGTTGGAGGAACCATCATACCGGGAGGTCTGTAGGGTCGGGGAGCCTCGAGTACTGGTTTTGGCTTTTTGTCCGTTTTGATGATAGGAGTACCTTTGGAGTTTTTTTCTGGCTCCCACGGTATAGACTTGGGTTGGGCTCTGGCATATTGGGATGCCATCTCAATGGCTTGTTCTACGGTCAGGCCGACATGCTGTTTGAGCCAACGCTGGGTCGCATAGGGTAACGCCTCCATAAACTGCTCTACATAGATTTTATTCAGTATTTCTTCCTTGGTACAGACATCAGGGCGAAGCCATTTGTCAGCCGCCATTTTTAGCCTGAAGAACAGTGTTTTCGGGTTTTCCCCAGGAACCCCTTTTTCTTTTCGGAAACGGACCCTATAGGCCTCCTGGTCCAAACCTAGATGGTCCAATATGACCATTTTAATGGTCGCATATGGGGTTGTCCCCAGGGGATTCGCCGCTTGATATGCAGATTGGGCTTCGGCAGTCAGTAGAGGGGCGAGAAAGAACGGCCATTTTTCTTCGGGCCAGCTCATAGCCCGAGCCGCCCTTTCAAAGTTTACCAAAAAGGCGTCAGGATCCTCACCGGGTACATATTTTTGGAGGGCCATCCCTGACGGATGTGGCGTGTGTACACGTCCTTCGCCCGTGGCCGCCTGTTGGACAGAGGGTATGGACTTAAGACCCTCTACGTGTGCGGTCATTGTTTTAGTAAAAAGTTCTCGGTCCGCTTGAGCAATGGACAGCTGGTTCTCCACGGCCCATCCTAACTTCTCCTGCCCTTTTATGAGGTGGTCGATCAGGGTCTCCATCTTGATCTCTCTGATGGATGATGAAGTAGATCCCACTTCTGACACCACTTGTCCCGGGGGCTCAGGAAGGATTGGAGGCTCGACCACTGGAGCGGGAGGGGCCGGCTCAAAGAGAAACACTGGGTCTTTGATTAAAGGTTTTAAGGAGGGCTTTATTGTTATATACGTTTTCTTCATGAACAGGTAAGTAGTCTTTAGTCTCTGGGTTTCGCTGAATACCGCGGTGCCTTCTGGTCGTGGAAGTCTTTATCTTGATACGCCTCAACGACAGGATTCCACGTGGTACCGGAAAGAAAAGGAAATCAAGAGAAGGCGAATTACTGCCTGCAATCTGGTTGGACACATACAAGGACCGGGAGTGAGGGATACGCAAACCCCGTGAAGTGCTCCAATTAACTACGGGAGTGACGGAAGGTGCTCGTGCTCAGGTAAGGGTTTGGTTGCAGGAAGTGTTACGCCGGGGGCTGTCTCCGCCTCCCAACCCAACCCGCGACCCGGCCCCGTACCTCTTTAAGCCACGCTCCTCCCGTGGGCGCGTGGCAGGGCGACTCGTCCGACCGTTGGCCTCCTGGCTTGTCGTTTCCGTCTGCTTCTCTTCCTGGACTTGGTTCCGTGCTGCTCTTCTCCTCGATCTCCTCCTCGGGGAAAACGCCGTCCGTCCTCGATGCTGTGCTTCCTCCTTTTGTCGTCACTAGGGGCGTGACTCCACAATCCCAGCCGTCGGCCTTAAAGGAGCCGTATACATTCATACCTGATGGCCATTCCGTGTCGGGGTCTCCTTCTTCCTCATGCCACGTAGAAGACTGCGGCTGTTGAGACAAGACGCAAGGTGAAAGGGGGGTGGCGCACCACCAGTCTTTAAATTCAGATGTCTCTTGACAGTCAGACCCGTGACAAAAAGAAAGATAAAATACATTTTACTTCTCCTTGATATCAACATACAAATATAAAAAACAATGTTTGGACCACACTGTCAACCCAGTAATGATCTCAGGCTGCCCCAAAATTATTTCATCCTTTGGGTGAACAGAGCACATTGTACAGAGGGCAGAATGAAGTGTATTTCACATTTTTCGAATACCTTAGGGCGGAAATCATGGGTCTCATTTAAAATTTAAATGAATGTGTACTCTGGCGAAAATATCATGGAGTGTCTACGCTCTCTCTTTAGAGTCAGACGGATCATCATGTTTCTGCTGGTTGAAACTAGACTGATAGCTTGACGGACTCAGGGTCGTCAGTGTAAGTAGATCAGACTGTTCTCTCTATTTAGGGCACATGGTCCGATGTATGTTTTTTATTTTAGGGCCACCATATAAAGCCTAGTGGTTCCGAAGAGAAACAAATGAAAAATTACTCCCAGCACCCTAGGAGAAAACTTCTACGATGTCATGGTCATTAGTATTTGTTTTTCAAAACCAAGTTCCTACTTTAGGAGGTTGCGTTTTGAAAAACAAGCAAGTTTGCGGAGAGGACTCTTTAAACTTGGAGGCTGCTCCTCAAACAATCAGTACCTTCAGAGGAGCTGTAATCTGCCAGGGCAGTGGAGTACATCACTTTACCTTCCTAAAAGAACAGAGAGTACAACTCTCTAGGTTCACAAATAAGACATCCCTCAGAGCATCGGAATTCATTAGAAGATCAACTGTAACTCCCAAGCCAGAACTCTGGGTACATTTTGGTAAATTAACAATATTAAAACTATCTTTCAATAATTCCACACATGACAAAGGCTGGATCATAGACTCAGTGTACTGGAAAGAATTGGTTAAATAGATAGCCCAGTAATGGTCGACTGGTCAGACTACCAGAAAATTCTCTTTGCAATACTCTTCTTAAGCTCTACCGTGTGAAGTCAGCCTGATGCATCTCTAACTTTGAGCAAGAATTGGAAAAACAAAGATGCAAAAATACATATATATGTAGTAAATGAGTCCACGATGAAGTAAGGTTCCAAGACCAGATTTATTCACAAGGAAAGACAACTTAATATCCACAGCGGAGAGTAGGAATAAACAACCGTTCTCCTCAGTAACTCCACTTCCAACTCCCACACATTCCACCATGACCACATACCATTCTATAATGACCCAAGTATGGAATACCACACACCTCCCCCTTTTAAAGAAACAAAACAAAAAATAACAAATTGAAACAAAACAATACAAAACAAACAAAACAAAAAAAAACATTAAAAAACGAACAAAATCTTTAAATTTCACAGGAGTATGTTTTTCACGTAAACTCTTCCGTGCCAAAACAGAATCCTGATCAAAGT
Source organism: Lissotriton vulgaris (assembly GCF_964263255.1). Classification (NCBI taxonomy): domain Eukaryota; kingdom Metazoa; phylum Chordata; class Amphibia; order Caudata; family Salamandridae; genus Lissotriton; species Lissotriton vulgaris. The sequence continues at coordinate 1,954,187,284 of NC_141691.1, read as the reverse complement.
CAGTAGAAACATTGTCAGAAATGTCATCATGAACAGTATTCTCTTGAACATTAACCTCACCTTGAGAGGCAAGATTAACAAAAACTTCATGTGTGCCAGAAAAACCAGAGTCATTGTCCACGACTAGCTGATTTTCAGTAGAATCAAAACTAGAGTACTGTTGAGAAGATGTATTAATATCCGACTTACACACTGAAATACGCCTAAAATTCCAAATTTTTCCACCTTCAACCCTTACAGCTTTACTAAAAACTTCTGCAACCATTGCAGAACTGGACCATCTAGATGCTCCCTTGTTAATTTGTCCACCAAACTTCACTTTCACCAAATCTCCCACACTCAATTTTGAAGTATTAGTTTTCCTTTTAGGATTCTGCAACATTTTCTCTTGCTACCTACCTACACGATCCCTAACACCCTTCAAATCCAATTCCAAATTATAACCATTCTTTCCTTTTAACCACCAAGGCATAAGTTTAGAACCTGGCTTCCTACAACGCAACATCTCAAAAGGAGACAAACCTGTCACAGAATTAGGAGACATGCAATAGGTTAAAAGAGTAGCCTGCAAAGCCCTCTTCCATTTCAAACCACTCCTTATAGCTAATTGACACGATTCCTTAATCACTCTATTTAAACGTTCAACCTGACTGTTGGCTTGTGGAAAATAATTTGATACTCTTTTATGCACAATACCACAGTTGGATAGAAAAGCTGCAAAGTCATGCTGAATCTGGCTGATAGTCAATTAAAACCACTGCAAACATATCTTTACCAGGTTGATAATTAAAAGGACCAATAATGTCAATGCCCAATTTTCTCTACGGGCCCTGAGCAAATTCAACAGGAGTAACACCCAGAGAAATAGGTTTCACAGATTTATCACTCATTGCACAAGGAGCACAAATTCTAACTCATCTGTCTACCATACAATCCATACTAGGCCACCAATAAAACTCTCTAATACTTCTCTTAGTTGTCGACATTCCCATATGACCTTCATGGGCTAGTTTACAAATGGATTCTCTAACATTTTTGGGAGGGACAATTTTGTCAGCCCTTAACAACATGCCATGATTTTCCATCAACTCGTCCTTCACTTTAAAATATGAAGCCAATTCACCACACAATTTCCTTTCTTCAGGCCAACCTTTGTTTAAGAAAGTTCTTACCTCCTTAAGAACCTCATCCTGCTGCATAGCTTGTATCCAAACAGCTTCAGAAATGAACTCAGATTGATCATTCGCAGTAATTAGATTCACATCACTCATGGTATAGGCAACATCACATTCTTCAGTACACACAATTCCCGTACTATCACCAATGGGAAAACATGACATGCAATCCGCATGAACATTTAAACGTCCCGGAACATAAACCACTTCACACCGATATTCCTGCAGCTTTGCAGCAAGCCTTGCTAATCGAGCAGTGAGCATCCTACCACCACCTGCAGACAACATACTCACAAGTGGTTTATGATCAGTTCTTAATGAAAATTTCATACCCCAAAGAAATTGACGAAAATGTTGAATCGCCCAAGTGCACGCAAGCAACTCCTTTTCTATAGTAGAATAATTGAATTCTTCATCACGTAAAGTTCTAGATGCATATGATACAACATATTCTCCATCTTTGTCCTTTTGCATTAAAACGGCTCCTAAACCTACATTGCTTGCATCAACACATACTATGCATTCTTTACCCACAGAAAATGGTTTTAGGAAAGGAGCATCCACAATTCTACTTTTGAGAATATCAAAAGATTCTTGTTGATTCTTGCCCCACAAAAATGTTACCTGTTTCTTCAACAAAGATTGCAGAGGATACACAATTGTGGAATAATTTTGAACAAATTTACCATAGAATTCTGTGAGCCCTAAAAAGGACAGCAACTGTTCTTTTGAAGTCGGGATGGGAGCCATGGTGATACTCTGAACGTGGTTAATTTTAGGCTTAATTCCGTCTTTCGAAATTTAATGACCCAGATACTCTACTTTAGATTGCCTAAACTTGCATATAGAGATCTTTAACGTAAGACCTTTCTTTTGAACATTACTTAACACAGAAAGTAAGTTACTGTCATGTTCATCAAAAGAATTTCCAAATATCAGAATATCGTCTTGAAACGCTATGGCCCCTTTACAATTCTTGAGTAATTCTTTCATTAAACGTTGAAAAACAGATGCAGCACTAGCAAGTCCAAAAGGCATTCTCAAAAATTGAAACATGCCTTCCGGAGTAACAAATGCAGTCAAATTCTTAGACCCCTCATGCAATTCCACCTGATGATAGGCGCTGGCCAGATCAATAGTTGGGAAAACAGTAGCATCTGATAAGGTGGAAATCAATTCATGAATATTAGGTAGGGGATGTTTATCAACCAATATTTCTTTATTCAAACTGCGTAAATCCACACATAAGCGAAGATCTCCTAAACTTTTAAGTGATAAAACAATGGGAGAAACCCAAGGGGACGACTCAATGGGTTCAATAATCTGTTTCTCCACTAAATCATCTAAAATTTCCTTGAGTTTACCCCTATAAGCCAATGGAACATTCCTAACTCTGTGTCTGACTGGAATTGCCCCATCATTAAGAATAATTCTATGCTGGAAATCCGAATATTTTCCTACGGTTTCCCTAAAAACATTAGGATAACTTTTCTTAATGTTGTTTACAAAAACAGGATCCTCACTAACTTTTCCTGAATCAAGAATATTCATTACAACTAACTAATCCTCATCCGTACACACCACACACACTGGTGGAGTAGCATTAGGATCAAGCTTGATGCCTAATTCTCGCTGATGTGGCCATCCAAGAATAGCTACCCCTTTAGTGGCTACATACACTTCCCCTTTGGTAATTCTATCTTTGAATTGAATGTCAGCTCCAAAAAAAACTTCCAAGTCTATTTTATGTCCTGAGTAGCCCCCAGGTTGAATGTCTGGGACTAACAATTCTTTTTTTTTCCATAAATTATTTAACAACTTCATGTCAATAATGGTATACCATGAACAAGAGTCTACCATTAATTTAACTGGTTTGTTATCCGTTAAGGTGGAACATGAGGGATATTTTGTATGCTCAACCTCGTCCACAGACAAAATACAATTTAAACTGTGAAGTACTTCATCTTCTTCCTGAGAAATATAATTAACTTTTTGAAGAGAACGCCAAACATTGCCAAAATGCCCTTTCTTTTTACATTTGACGCACACTTTGTCCCAAGCAGGACACCCTCTATAATTGCCAACATGGTTAAAACTGCCACATCTGTAACAAGTAATGGTGTTTCTCTTGGATAAGTTCTTGTTCTCTGCAACTTTCTTTTCACTATCCCTTTTAAATGTACTTTTAGTAAAAGTGTTGGAATTAGTTTGATTCCTAACTAAAGAAACTTCAGGTTCGGTGTTCTGTGGCTTAGATACTTGACCTCTGATCTCAGACACAAATAATTCTGACTGTTCAATTCCTTTGGCAATGTTAATGACAGCGCTGAGAGAAGTTTCCGTGCCTAACCAAAGTCTTTCGTGAATTTTCTTGCTCTTAGTCCTCATCATAATCTGATCTCTAAGAACTTGTTCGTAAGAGATGGTTTCAAACGCACACGAACAAGCTAATGAGCGCAGAGCAGAGACACAATCCACAATTGATTCATCTTGTTTTTGGACATGAGAATAAATCTTGAACCTTTCCATAACTGTATTTATTTTCCTTCCAAAGTGAATTTTCATTTGTTTAGTGGCTTTCTCAAAAACATCCATGTCTCCAGCGTCATCAATAGGAGGTAAATTGTCAAATTCTTTGATGCCTGCGCCTCCTAAACAATGTCTTAACAAGGCTAATTTCCTATTGGCAGAGCATCCATCTTTTTCAAGTACGTCCACATAGGCAACAAACATTGGAAACCATAAATCCCATTCAATGTTAGGATCACCAGCAGTTTGTAAAAAATGTGGAGGAGCAGCGATATTTGATATATTTCGTAGTAAATAGAATATTTGTCCTTCACTTCAAAACAAAATGGGTAACAAAACAAAAGAAGAAAAGAATGAAAATACCTGACTCATAACGTTCTCACAGTTTAATACCAAGTTGATGATTCACCGATCTCTTCAAAACAATTATTCTCGCATATAATTCCTCTTTATGTGCAGCCGATATTAAATTCAATTCCTCCGTGTAAAATTCTGTGTGAAGGAGCAGCTGTAAATATCCAAAATGGCGGCACATAAATGACGTCAGCACGTCACGTAAGGTGAAAGGTGGATCCCACAATTCTTTGCGGGAGTAACAGCGTCGTACAGAGGAAGTTCTACTCGCAGAAGTGTCGCATGCACATAGTTCTGACCAGAGCTCGCACGGAGTTTTAAAAAAATGCAGGGTGCAAACGGCATTCAGATTAACGTTAGGCTCAGCCAGTGCAACAAAGTAAGTAAACACTTTAAAATTATCGATCTCGACCATACAATAACGTAGAAATGGCGGAAAATGACAAGGTCTCAAACCGTCAGTGCTGAGAATAAGTAAGCGCTAGGTTGAAATCTAAAACCGTCAACGCTGAGAATAAGTAAGCGCTAGGTTGAAATAGATTTTCCGACAAAGAAAGAAAAAAATAATAATTGCCATAGAATGTACGTTACCAGGAGGTCGAGAAATATAAGTACAAATCCTTATTTGGTTGCGAGGTTCAATGAAACTTCCTTCAGGAAAGCAAATGAACGCTGCCTTCACTTGAAAAGCGAGTGAACGTTGTCCTCCATAAATAAATCCAGAATCCCAAACGTCGCCAAGGAATGTGTAGTAAATGAGTCCACGATGAAGTAAGGTTCCAAGACCAGATTTATTCACAAGGAAAGACAACTTAACATCCACAGCGGCGAGCAGGAATAAACTACCGTTCTCCTCAGTAACTCCACTTCCAACTCCCCCATATTCCACCATGACCACATAACATTCTATAATGACCTACGTATGGAATACCACAATATAGAACACCCTAAATCTCTAAATACCTAAATCTTACATGTACCTCTAAGAACAAATATGGAATGTGCAAGTTTCTTCTATGTCAAAATGTCATTAATGAAATACAGAAAGACTTAAGCAATATTTAAGCGCAAAAGGAACAAGAAAACTTCATCATACACATGAGATCTTAGAAAATTCCACAGCAAGCACCATAGAAAAAATAGTGATGAATCTCAGACTCTTTCCACATTTTTAGGACCCTACTCCAGACATTCAGAAGATATTGCAATCCATGTTTTTACCTGTAACAGTTCTCCATTCCTAGAAAACATCCTTTAAAGATTATGCCTGTTCAAATAACGAAACATCACACTAAATACACCCTTCCAGGTGTTAGGCAAGCAGCCTTCAGGAAAGTGTATAACACAAAAATGGTCATTGTAATTGTGATCCATATTTTCATCAAAGCTCTACACAAAGTCAAATCTTGCATTTTGTTACCACTAAATCTGACACTGACATTTGATGCAGTTGCCATTCCACTTTTATCAACATCCTTGAAAATCTATTGGGCTAGGTGGCACTCCAGCTAACTAGGTTTAATTCCACATAACTGATGGATTGAATATGTATTCACAACGTCAAGAAATCTCGTTTACCTTTACATACAAGTGAGACTTAATTGACATTGCCAGCAGCGGCAGCTCCTCCCCAATGGCGGAGGAGCGTCGCCCCACTAGCTCTGAACCAACCACTGAAAAATAAAACAATATGCTACTAACTGCCGGCTGTGAGACGGTGTGTGCAGGGAGCGCGGTGACAGGGCATGGGAGGGGTGGAGGAGGAGTGGTATGTGTACTTTTAAGTGCGCATTTCAGTTTGTTCAGCCTTCTCAGGCCGGCCAAACACACATGCGCACTTTGTTTTTTCCAACCAGGCTGTGCAAAACAGCTGGACTGCACTGAATCCCTGTGCCTGAGCGAGTGTCTTTTCAGCCCATTCAGGCCAATCCTCATCCTACTCTCTTGCTTGAGAGCAGCGCGTGTAATGGATGTGGAGTCCGATGCTGTCCCAGGGACTGCTGGAACCAGGAAGATAGGAGCAGGAGGTGTCCGGCACCACAAGATAAGTCTTGTTTTTCTAATTTTGATTATTAACCCTCCCCACACTCCCCCGCGTGGTTCCCGCCGGCTCCCTCTTCCCACCCGTCAAACCGATCTTTGTGTCTCCGTCAGCAGCCAATGATTGACAGTGCTTGTTTAAAGCAGCCTAGCTTACCCGTCGCGCGTTGCTGCAATCTCAGAAGAAAGGAAATTTAAGCAAACTTGTTATGATAACATTCAATTTATATTGTGTCATTTTTATCGAAACGTATTCATTTTAATATGGAAAACATTTTAAAGTGTTGTTTTAATTCTGTTTATTTATTCGAGTGCTTGTGGATACACGGTATTTTTTGTTTTCCGTCTGGTGTGTACACGAATAAATCAGAAGGTTTTCCGACACTTGAGCTGGCCACACGGATTCTCCAAATCTAGTCCACACACTTGCAGCATTGTCCTTGTGCTTTGTTGATGGTCATTGCAAAAGCGAGTCACACTGGAAACTGTAAACGTTTAGTATTGGAAAGATTATGAGGGCCCTTGGGGGCCGATATTTAACACATTTTTATTTTATTTTCTTTTATGCCAGAAACCTTCGCGGGAGTGTACTCAACAACTTTTAACAACTTTTTTTTTTTTTTGCCAGAAACCTTCACGGGACTGTACTCAACAACTTCCCAAAGTTTCATGCCAATCGGATGAATGGTGTAGTAATGCATAAAGGACAAACAGACAGACATACATTCGTTTTTATATATATATAGAAGATAGATTTTGATGCCTGTTCTGCTGCAGTTTGTTGCTAGTGACCATTAGGTGGCACTGAAAGGCAATGAATTCATGTTTAAACATGGCTTTCATTTCTTAGACGCAATGCAGTTTGAAGCAGGACAATGCTGAATCTCCCAGTAGTAACATGAAAAAGCTCCTGTGGTCAAACAAAGAAAGGCAGGAAAGCAAATGAACGCTGCCTTCACTTGAAAAGCGAGTGAACGTTGTCCTCCATAAATAAATACAGAATCCCAAACGTCGCCAAGGAATGTGTAGTAAATGAGTCCACGATGAAGTAAGGTTCCAAGACCAGATTTATTCACAAGGAAAGACAACTTAACATCCACAGCGGCGAGCAGGAATAAACTACCGTTCTCCTCAGTAACTCCACTTCCAACTCCCCCATATTCCACCATGACCACATAACATTCTATAATGACCTACGTATGGAATACCACAATATAGAACACCCTAAATCTCTAAATACCTAAATCTTACATGTACCTCTAAGAACAAATATGGAATGTGCAAGTTTCTTCTATGTCAAAATGTCATTAATGAAATACAGAAAGACTTAAGCAATATTTAAGCGCAAAAGGAACAAGAAAACTTCATCATACACATGAGATCTTAGAAAATTCCACAGCAAGCACCATAGAAAAAATAGTGATCAATCTCAGACTCTTTCCACATTTTTAGGACCCTACTCCAGACATTCAGAAGATATTGCAATCCATGTTTTTACCTGTAACAGTTCTCCATTCCTAGAAAACATCCTTTAAAGATTATGCCTGTTCAAATAACGAAACATCACACTAAATACACCCTTCCAGGTGTTAGGCAAGCAGCCTTCAGGAAAGTGTATAACACAAAAATGGTCATTGTAATTGTGATCCATATTTTCATCAAAGCTCTACACAAAGTCAAATCTTGCATTTTGTTACCACTAAATCTGACACTGACATTTGATGCAATTGCCATTCCACTTTTATCAACATCCTTGAAAATCTATTGGGCTAGGTGGCACTCCAGCTAACTAGGTTTAATTCCACATAACTGATGGATTGAATATGTATTCACAACGTCAAGAAATCTCGTTTACCTTTACATACAAGTGAGACTTGATTGACATTGCCAGCAGCGGCAGCTCCTCCCCAATGGCGGAGGAGCGTCGCCCCACTAGCTCTGAATCAACCACTGAAAAATAAAACAATATGCTACTAACTGCCGGCTGTGAGACGGTGTGTGCAGGGAGCGCGGTGACAGGGCATGGGAGGGGTGGAGGAGGAGTGGTATGTGTACTTTTAAGTGCGCATTTCAGTTTGTTCAGCCTTCTCAGGCCGGCCAAACACACATGCGCACTTTGTTTTTTCCAACCAGGCTGTGCAAAACAGCTGGACTGCACTGAATCCCTGTGCCTGAGCGAGTGTCTTTTCAGCCCATTCAGGCCAATCCTCATCCTACTCTCATGCTTGAGAGCAGCGCGTGTAATGGATGTGGAGTCCGATGCTGTCCCAGGGACTGCTGGAACCAGGAAGATAGGAGCAGGAGGTGTCCGGCACCACAAGATAAGTCTTGTTTTTCTAATTTTGATTATTAACCCTCCCCACACTCCCCCGCGTGGTTCCCGCCGGCTCCCTCTTCCCACCCGTCAAACCGATCTTTGTGTCTCCGTCAGCAGCCAATGATTGACAGTGCTTGTTTAAAGCAGCCTAGCTTACCTGTCGCGCGTTGCTGCAATCTCAGAAGAAAGGAAATTTAAGCAAACTTGTTATGATAACATTCAATTTATATTGTGTCATTTTTATCGAAACGTATTCATTTTAATATGGAAAAATTTTAAAGTGTTGTTTTAATTCTGTTTATTTATTCGAGTGCTTGTGGATACACGGTATTTTTTGTTTTCCGTCTGGTGTGTACACGAATAAATGAGAAGGTTTTCCGACGCTTGAGCTGGCCACACGGATTCTCCAAATCTAGTCCACACACTTGCAGCATTGTCCTTGTGCTTTGTTGATGGTCATTGCAAAAGCGAGTCACACTGGAAACTGTAAACGTTTAGTATTGGAAAGATTATGAGGGCCCTTGGGGGCCGATATTTAACACATTTTTATTTTATTTTCTTTTATGCCAGAAACCTTCGCGGGAGTGTACTCAACAACTTTTAACAACTTTTTTTTTTTTTGCCAGAAACCTTCACGGGACTGTACTCAACAACTTCCCAAAGTTTCATGCCAATCGGATGAATGGTGTAGTAATGCATAAAGGACAAACAGACAGACATACATTCGTTTTTATATATATATATAGAAGATAGATTTTGATGCCTGTTCTGCTGCAGTTTGTTGCTAGTGACCATTAGGTGGCACTGAAAGGCAATGAATTCATGTTTAAACATGGCTTTCATTTCTTAGACGCAATGCAGTTTGAAGCAGGACAATGCTGAATCTCCCAGTAGTAACATGAAAAAGCTCCTGTGGTCAAACAAAGAAAGGCAGGAAAGCAACAAATCAGAGCAAGGCAACTGAGAGTGGCACGAAAGACATCCAGTCTTGAGCAAGGATTGGCTTTGTCGGACAATTTGTACAATGCTTTCTTCAACAGACAACTGATGTCTGTAGAGAGACTGCAAGGAAGTAAAAATTGGACATTACACTGCAGAATTCATATCTTTTCCCCACGAAGAGGATCAGCTCTATATTATCGCCCCTCCAATCTTATACTTATATGTTGATCTCTTAAGGAAAGTATTAAGGAGATTCCAACTAAGTATACACAAATAAGCTGATGAAACTGAGGTCTACCTAAAATTCTCCTCTGAGCATCACTATAACACTGCAAAACAAATATTGGGAAAGCAAAGCTAATAGGTCTAGCTTCAGTCTGTCAATGCATGCAAACTGCATCTGTGAATTCCTGTATGCACATGTTAGCACATTAAATCCAGATCTATTGGCTTTGGTTGGCAGTGCTTGTTTTTTGTCTGTTTGCTGTGAACCATCGTGAGTGGTTCGAGCAAAAGCAAAGGGATTTTCCTCAGGAGGTACGGAAAAGGCATTTCCAGACTCTTAAAGCCCATAACAATTTCGCTATTAAAACAACTACAGCATAGAGCCAATAAATATTTACTAGGATATAAAAATGTTATAATGCAATGCAACAGTCGAAGTTCTCTTGTTGGACAGATACTTTTTGCGCCTTCGCTCAGTCAAGATTTCTGCCTTCTGAATTAGCCTCCTTTTTAGCACTCAAAAACCTTGAGTGGGACAAGTCTGGAGGCAGTAACTAGGCGGGTTATCTCTAAGCTGGATACCTCTGCCATGAGGATCAGCTGAAGTTGGACAGATCTGAGCAGGACCAAACTGATATTCCTGCCTGTCGTAATTGCACCTGGAGTGGATAGTCTTGGGTGATTAGTCATGGAAGCACTTCAGCAGAGGCCACTGGCAGAGTCCAGTGAGGGTCTACTTGCCACTGTTCATGCTATGAAAGGTCTCTTCATCTTTTTGGTCCCTGTAGCTTCACAAAAAGTCAGGAAACCATCCCTTCCTAGTCCTCGGTAGAAGGGGGCAGGGCCAGCCCTTCAGGACTCCACACAGGTCGCAGACAGCAGATCCAGTGCATTTCTGTTCTGCCACATGTCCACAAAGTGTTCAGAGGTGCTGGGAAGGAGATGCTATTTTTGTTCAGTTCAGTAGCCGGTTCACTAGCGACTGCGGAACATTCCCTGACCAATGGATAAAAAGTTTCCAAGGGCAGTCCTTCCCACTTTTGTAATACAACCTGTTTGCCTCACTGAAAACGGTCCCAAGGTGCACAACTCTCAATGAAATCCAACATAGCAGAATCATTCTGCCCCTGGAAGGAGCTTGTGGCACACCTTGGGGTGTCCAATGCAAAAACAACAGTTGATGGACAGAATGCAGAACAATGTCATACATTCACCCCAGTACAGAGATCTGGGCCTAAATCCATCGTTTATTTGCACTCCACACCACCCCAGTTCAGACATGGCCACATGCAAATCAGCCTTGACCCTGTGCCTCATGGGAACAGTCCAGTCCGAACTGCCAAGCCATGTCTTTCCTGGACCGGAATCAAGCATCCTAGGACCAGTTTCTGGCTATCAGCCATTTTCACACCTTGGGGTGTGTCTACAGTAATAAGCAGGCCCACTCAGCCACTCTAAACTGGTACTGGCGCCAGCTCACTCCTCCATGGAGATTCAAGCTATGGAAGTTGAAGTGTATCCCGGGATCAAAACACTCATTTTCCCCAGGCTTCCCTTATCACTAAACTATAAATATACAGGCCTCCCCATGGTCATTTTTGTGTTACGGATGTTCCTGGACCCTCCTTAACTGCCCTTCTTGGGTTAGACTGTATCACATACATCACCCAAGCCTTACTGCCGACCCAAGCCACTGTACCTGCCCGCAGGGGAATATTTCACACCTCATCAAAGGCAGCAGTAACAGGCCAGCTGCAGACAGTCTAATAAAATAGCAGGGGTATTTTGACCAGCACATCTGGAGGTTTAAAGATGCTGCTGTCAGGTTACACATGTGGGCCGAAACCACATTTTACTTGCCTGGTTGGTGGGTTCCAGTCCACAAGTGACATTTACTTTTCCATGCCATCGGTGTATTTCCCTGCACCATGTACCACGGTCTTACTGGGAAGCAAAATATTCCAATTTGGGATTAGCCACTTATAATCACAAAGAAGGGGCGAGGGTTAAAGACAATTTATACTCCGCCACCCCGAAACCCCCGAGAGAACATTAGTGTACACACGAAAGGGGTGGGAAGAGTCAATATTAATACCGTATATACTAATATGGTAAAGAATAGAGTCAGCCCCAATAGGGCAAATCGCTCTATTTGGAAAAACTGCCCTCACTCACATACCGAGGTATGTGACATGCTTCATCATCGGGCCTGCTTACAATACGCCCTGGTGTACCCCACACAGGACGGAGCATAATGGAGGGGGAAAAAATAATAAATTCCACTTCACACAACATATAATCAAACAAACTGGACAGACACAACACTTAATACAACCACTGTGGTGATTAGCCACTTATACCATGTTTTCGGAGTCGGAAAACATACAGTTGAGACTGGAAGGCACTACCTCAGTGCACAGAGTTCAGAAGCCAGCAGAATCAGTCCTCAAAATTAGAGGATGTCTATGCATATTCTCACAGAGGGGCAAACACAAGAATGGGGTTGAAAGCCGTTGAATCAAGAGCAGACACTTGAGAAAGAAATAAAGCCATCCAATCATGAAGGAGCCCATTCTAAGCAATCATGTAATGTATTGGGAACAACAAAAGTGTCTACAGATAACTTAGCTGTCTGTAGCTGAGGTCTAACAACAACCAAATGACATAACACAAGGAAAAAGGGTTCCAAACTATGACATCAACCAGAGTATTGTTAGAGTAGTACCAAGTAGGGACGCTATTGATATATACATATTGGATACCTTCCAGGTTTAAAGACTCTGCAGAAGCCTTAAAGCTGCCTCTCGAGCTCTTAACAAAACTCATAAATAAATAAATTGATGTTGTGGGCAAGAGACTCATTTAAGTAGATGTTTCCTGAACATATGAATTGACTATATGCCAGGTTAAAGAACTGAAGGGAAGTACAGTCAAAGAGTACAGTCAGTGGCCTGATACCAACATCAGGATATGGCAAATAAAAGAGCATGGTGAGAGGCAATGACCCTTTCCAAGAGGATTGTGTTTCTAAAAAGTATTAAGCCAAATGTTGGATATTAAAGCATAGCTTTTTCACATATATTAGCTAAAAATATATAGGTTTAGCCGGGAGATCTAAATGTAAACTATATAACATTATATTTCATGACCAAGAGCCATATTTCTCTACAGATGCACTTTATGATTGTACCAATTGAAAAGATTTGCACCTTACATGAAACACTGAATAAGAGAAGCAGTTCCCCTATGATATATAGTGTAACCCAATGGGCAAAATGCCCATTATAAACCAAGGCCATGAGAAATAACAAAGTATTATGCATACAGACTTAACGTTGCATAGAGCCTAATTTAGATCTTTGCAGACGAGTTACTCCGTCATAAAGAGATGGATAACCCGTCCGCTGAATTATAAATCCCATAGGATATAATGGGCTTTAAATTTCGTCGGACAGGTTATCCATCCCCGTTGTGACGGAGTAAACCTTCCGCCGAGATCTAAATCAGGCCTATAGTCACAATGCTAGTGTGTACATTACCTTGGTATATAAACACCATAGCCATGCCAGGAATTCTTACTACACTCATATTTAAAGAACCATAGCCATGCAACTAATAATCATTACCCACACGTATGCCAGTAATCCGCATTGCTTATTCATCCTGCACCATCATGTAAGATACCATTGCAGTAACCACTTGATCCCACATTGGGGGCCTCTCTACAGGAGGCTGCACACCTCCTGTAACATCTGGAACAGTCATACAGAGTAGTGCCAGACGGTCATCTTAATTTGGACAGAACTAAGCTCACAACAGCTGCTGCAGCAAAAAGTTCTGTTGAGGCCCACTTTCTGTGGCCTGACACAAAGGAACAGTTTTACTAAAACATTGTGCAATGCAGTGCAGCAAGCACGTTGCTGTGTCGCATTGCACAAGGGGTAAACTGATGCAGTGACGTATCAACAGAGATACCTCACTGCTGCACTCATCCCCTGAGCTTAGCAACACAAAGGTGTATGTGATGTTTAGCATATGTTTTGTACTAGAAGTGTTGCTCTCTACAATGCATGTGTACACTAAATCCTTCAGATGTGTTGTAGGGGAAGCAGCATTGTGGTAAGTTTAGTTGAAACTGTAACATAGTCAGTCATTTAGTATGCATATACCATGGGCCAAGAGAGCAACCCTTATGCAATAGGAAGAATAAATCATATGCTGTAATTATTATAGATGAACTCATAATGCCTCACAAACTCAACGCTGTTGCTATTAATTCATATTATCGTGACATCAGCTCTGAACTTATCAAAAGTCTTCACAATGGCAATAAACATGTTCTGAAGCAACATTGTACTGATATATTGATCTGTTTCTTTTTTAGGTGATTCAAGTTTTTACTATGCAGACCACATCGACCGAAAGGCCAGATTTGACCAAAATGACACATGCCGTGCCTCAAAATGACACCCCCTGCCCCTTCCTGAACACATTGGCCCACTTGGACACTACACTCTACAATACATTTTATAAGCTGTGGATAGCCCTGATGGTGATGAACTCCATAATATTCCTTGTGGGCATTGTACTGAACAGTTTGGCCATCTATGTTTTCTGCTTTCGGACCAAGAACAAAACGACTTCTGTTATCTATACAATTAACCTTATCATCACCGATTTACTGGTGGGATTCTCCTTGCCGACACGCATCATCATGTACTATAGTGCGGGGGACTGTAGCTCGTGTTCCTTTGTTCACATCTTTAGCTACTTTGTGAACATGTACTGCAGTATCCTCTTCCTTACCTGCATCTGTGTCGACCGCTACCTGGCCATTGTACAAGTGGAAGCCTCGCGGAAGTGGAGAAACCCAAACTTTGCCAAGGGAATGTGTGTGTGTATCTGGCTCTTTGCCATCATTGTGACTTTCTCCATTCTAACATCAGCCATCAATGTTTCCTCTTGTTGCCTCTTCCAGCTCTTCGTCCTGACGGTCTTTGAATATTTCCTCCCGCTCATAATCATCACCATCTTCACCATAAGGATCATGTGCGCCCTGTCCAAGTCGAGCCTCATGCACCAAAGTCGCGAGAGACGGATGAGAGCTGTCCAGCTCCTCATCACGGTGCTTATCATCTTCACCATCTGCTTCACTCCATTCCATGTCAGCCAAGTAGCCATCTGCGCCAAGCCAGACACGCCCCGCGACGTCAGCCTGGTTGTCTATCATGTCACGGTGACACTGAGCAGCCTCAACAGCTGCATGGACCCCATTGTCTACTGTTTTGTCACAAACAACTTTCAGTCCACTGTGAAAAACATCTTCAGGAAGTATGAGCAGGAGCAAATTAGCGGAGATATCATCAGCATGCAGAAGAGCTCCAAAGGGTCGGGCGCCATAACGGCGATATCAAACATTATAAGTTCTCCAGTGAACCTTCCTTTGCCCAGTAATGTCCAGTTATAGCCAGCTAGAGGACTCACATCAGTTCAGATACATTATGGTACTATGTGGCATGGGTTCTGCAAACGGTACAACAATGGCTGCTCTCTGGAAGGCACTGAAAAGGCTCTCAACGCTAAATTCAAGTCTTTGGAGGTCTTGCTGAGATTTGGAAAGAGAAGCCACAAGTGGGCATGAACAGAATACAATGCCTTTTCAGCATTATACGGCATATGTGGCACATCCAAAATGGCTGCCATGCTCAAAATGATCAAAGATCTATTTTAGTCTGCTTCCTCAACCAAGTTATTGTTTTATTGTGATGAAAAGTATGTTCTGAATTATTCGCATACTAATAGGAAAAGGGATATGTTGAATGTGAACCATCTCTGTTTCAACTGCATTTATTATGAGCTTCATGTACTCTTCAATTGAGGTCAGTAGGACAATTTAGTGTTATGCTGGGTGTTTCCGTTACTAAAATTGTTGATTTGATGAAGAAAAACTGAGTATTGAGTACTGCCAACATTCCACCACCACAATGGCTCAGGCAGAAACGAGAAAGGATCATTCTCAAAATGCATAATTTGATTCAGTGGCACATCAACAAAGATCCACTTTTGAAGAAGACTTTAAAGTTAAAAAAAGTCAGACATTTTTATGAACTGTTTTTTTTTATTTAATATTCCTGAATATTCTTAAATACAATGGATAACTTTGCAATCTGTATAAATGCAGATTCTTAATGATTTCAACTCTTTTTTAGTATTAAAGAAATGTTTATATATTACATCGTTGAGTGTCAAAGTTCAATACTCAGAAAAAAGGTGGCCATCTTTACTGGGGCTATCACAGTCATAGGATCACATCCTGAGCCAGTGAAGGAGGCATCTGAACTGAACAGAGTAACATACCTTTTTTGTGTGTAGAGTATCAAATGAGTAATTTGATAAGTGGCATTACTTGATAAGCAATACGTAAATTTGATGAAGAAGACCCACAAAAACAGAAGACCAAAAGTGTGCACATGTAATATTTGAGTCGACCGGTGCAAGGTAACCATGATAATCAAAGATACGGTGTGGTCATGCATTGGTCTGCAAAGTAATGATGTTCTTCAGTACAACACAAAACATGTTTATTGATTATCTATTAAAAAGCTAACCAAAGAGTGTGTGAAATATTACTGTGGGATTATATGTAGTGAAAACTGAAGAAACTGAGGGAACAGTATTCAGTGTTTTTTTCTCACACAAATAAATTATTTTTAGGTAAATAAATGTTCTGTAAAGTATGGTAAGTAAATAAAATGTATTCATGTTAACAGGCCAGTCTTGAATGATGTTTGAATGTTTTTTGATCAACTCTTCTTGCTAAGTGTTTCACATTTCTAGATTTACATTTACACACCCCAACCACAGCCCAAATGGATTTGTAGATGGAACGGGCAGCAATTTGTATCACTCTTGGACACAGTTTATGTTGCAAAATAACATAGGGGCATATTACCAACAACTAGCGATATTTTTGTCTCTAACTTGTTTAGAGACAAAAATTATCGCCGCACATCGGCGATTTTTATCGCAGATAAACCTTGCTATTAGCAAGGTTTATCGCAAATGCGATAAAAAACGGCTGCAATGCATGAATATCGCTGAAAAGTCAGCGATATTCATGCATTATCGAGCAAATGCTCTTAGCCATGTTATCCACCTCCCATTGGATAACATGGCTAAGAACTGCTCAGGGCAGGTGTTAGCTTTTGGAGATATTCGCGCTTAGCGCGAATATCTCCAAAAGTTGGTAATAGGAGATAGCGATGTTAGCGACTGTTTTCAGTCTCTAACATCTTGGCACACCCACTTTGCATCTCATTAGTGATAAATATCACTGACATGCAAAGTGGGGCCCAAGATGGTCGCTATCTCCTACTAGCTGTCACTAACTGGTGTTAGCGACAGCTTGGTAATAGGGAGATAATTTTATCTCCGCTTTCTTGGCTTTTAAAGCCAAAAAAGCGGAGATAAACCCCCTTGATAATATGCCCCATAGTCCTGCTAAAATTATTGACAAAACTATAATTGCATTAGTTATCGCCATTTTTACCAGCCTGGTTTCAGGGGCTTCTAAAGAATTTGTAATTGAGCTTGCTGTATGCAATGATTATTGTTCAATAAGTATTTACAACAACATACCCTCAGCCGCGGTCGGCAGTAGGAGTTCCTGCAGGGGGGTGACGTGGGGAGGCAGAGGGGGAGGGGCAGGGTAGGGGGCAGTAATGTATGGATTACGGAGCTTAACAGTAAGTAAACATATAAATAAATAAAACGAATTTCGTTGCGTGCACTGCATCACCAAATGCGATGCAGTGCGCGCAACGAAATTCGTTTTATTTATTTATATGTTTACTTACCTGTTAAACTCCGTAATCCATACATTACTACCCCCCACCCTGCCCCTCCCCCTTCCCACGTCACCACCCTGCAGAAACTCCTACTGCCGACCGCGGCTGCATACCTTAACTGAGAACTACCAACATTTCAAGTATTTACTTTTTTAAATAATATATGCGACCGAGGCATCCCAAAAAGGTTATTACTGTCTGTAGTTAGAGTTGAAAAAAATCAAAGAAATGTAGTTTCAGCATATTTGGAGGCATGATCATTTTATGCATCTGCACTGGAAATTCTTCCAATTTCTTCTCTACTTTTTGGCCTACTGGAAGCCTTTCTTCCAATTCTAAATTATTTCTTAATTGTGTACCATTTATATCCTGCCTGTGATTTCTTCATTTCAGATAGTACAGTTATATATTTCCCTTGAAACTTTTATAGTTGGTGAGAATACACAATTTTTCCTTATTTCCTACCAACCCAATTGCTTCTCCATTTATTTCCCCAACTCCCCTTTTATACACAAATAGTGCAAAAAATAAATTTTGCATGGCATCGATATGCCATGGAGTATGAGATAAGACACCACCTTTCTCCTTACACAGTATCCCTAACATATGAATAACATCTGAACTTATCTCAAAAGATACGTTTGGCAAATGTGTATATTCCAGCAACTGGGTGCTCCATCATATCCACAGGATCTGTTTCACATTTCACATCTCTAAAGAGTAAAATGAAAACAAACTTAATCAGATGCCACAGTATGATGGGTAAGACCATTTTTATAATCAATTTGGAAGATATACTATAGGAAGGAGGTAAACCGTAAGATGCACTGGGTTACCCATTCTACCCCCAGAACCATCTCCATTCTCTTTAGAACTTCTGTTTAACAATAGTACAACCTCTCATCACTTTGGGTCTACTTAACTGTAAGTAATCTACGTGTTTTGGTACCTCCAGAGACTTCTATTTATCGCTCTTTGTAAATATTATTTTTTAATTTGAGTGTTATTGATTTAACAGTTTCATCAGTACATGGTTTTTATATCCCAAAATAAAAAATGACTAACAGGATATTCTTCAACCATTCACACCACTGCATCAGCTGCATGGAAGTCATCAGTTTTGAAGTATAATCTCCCCGTCATACAGGTTCCCTCCCACCCTCCAAGTCCCCCTGAAATGGGAGGCATACGTTTGCCACTCCGGGGATAGCTCATCACAATGCAGATTTGAAAAGAGTGAAAATCAGAAAAATGAGGGGCTGTGGTCGGTCTGAACCCAGAAGTGAGTCCCAAACAAGTATGGTCTCAACTTCTTCAGTGCCCCGACCACAGCAAATGCCTCATGCTCAATTGCACTTCATCTCTTTTCCCGTGGAAGTAACCTCCTTCTGATGAAGGCTACAGGTTGGTCTAGGCCCTCTTCATTATTCTGTGATAGAACAGCCCCCACACCACGCTCTGAAGCGTCTGTCTGTACAATGAATTATTTTGAGAAGTTGGGCGCCTGAAGCATGGGTGCTGTGCACAGGGCAGACTTCAGGGCGTCAAAAGCCTTCTGACAGGTGTCAGTCAAGTTCAATTTCTGGGGCTGCTTCTTGGAAGTCATCTCAGTCAAGGGTGCAACAATGTTGCCATCCCCCTTGACAAACCTCCTGTAGTACCCTGTGAGTCCTAAAAAGGCTCTCACCTGTGTCTGAGTCTTTGGGGGTTCCCATGCCAGGATGGTATCAATCTCGGGTTGTAGGGGCGCCACCTGGCCGCTTCCTACCTGGTGACCCAAGTACACCACGGAACCCTGCTCGATCTGGCACTTACTCGCCTGGATCGTGATTGGGCAGTGCCATCATTACTTCCAAGAGGTGCTGCAAATGTTCTTCCCAACTGGCGCTGAAATGTCACCCAGGTAGGCGGCACTGAAATCCTCCAGCCCAGCCAACACCTGGTTGACCAACCTCTGAAAGGTTGCAGGGGCATTCTTCATCCCAAAGGGTATAACCCGGAATTGGTAGTGCCCATCTGGTATGGAGAATGCTGACCTCTCCTTAGCCCCATCAGTCAAGGCGATCTGCTAGTACCCAGACGTCAAATCAAACATGCTGAAGTGCCATGCTGCCCCTAGCCGATCAATAGGCTCATCAGCTCTGGGGATGGGGTGTGCGTCAGTCCTGGTGACCGAATTGAGCCCTCTGTAGTCCACACAGTACTGGAGTTCGGGTGTTGTACCCGGCGAGGCAGCCTTTGGGACCAAGACCACTGGGCTGGCCCAAGGACTGTAGGAGGACTCAATGACCCCTAAAGCAAACATCTTGGAGATTTCCTCCTTAATGTAAGCCCTAACCTTGTCAGTCACTCTGTAAGCCTTGTGCTTCACAGGAGGACTGTCGCCAGTGTCCACATCATGGATGCACCACTCCGCGACACCAGGAACCAAGGAAAATAGATCAGAGAATTGCCCCAACAGCTGGGGACAATCTTGCTGCTGATCATGGGTCAGTGTGGTAGAGAGGCTGACACCATCCACTGACCCATCTTGCTCTGTTGCAGACAGGAGGTCAGGAAGAGGCTCGGTCTCCTCAATTCCATCATCTGTCGCTAGGAGCATGCCCACTTCGGACCTTTCTAAGTGGGGTTTTAGGAGGTTAACATGCAGGACCCTCAAGGGGTTCCTGGGAGACCGCAAGTTCACCAGATAGGAGACATCACTCTTGCGCTCCACCACCTCATATGGACCGGTCCACCTGACCTGGAGCGCGCAAGGCTCTGCAGGGGCCATGACCCCAACTTTCTGTCCAGTCTGAAGCTCATTCAGAGTAGCATTCTAATCGTACCACTGCTTCATTTCCTCCTGGCTGGCTTCCAGATTCGCCTGAGCGAGATCTCAGAAACGCCGAGTCTGGTCCCTGAAGGCCAGCATGTAGCTATATGCATCCTGGGGAGGTTTCCTGGGAAATTGCTCTCAGCCTTCCTTGACCAAACTCAAAGGTCCTCTTAAAGGGTGACCATACAAAAGCTCAAAGGGGCTGAACCCTAGAGACTTTCAGTGGCCTATTCGCCAATATTTTAACAAGTATTTTTGCTTCAATATTAAAAAGGGAAATTGGGCGATATGAAGAGTGGTGTTTGGGTGGTCGACCTGGTTTGGGGAACACAACGATTTTGCCATGTTGCCAATCTGACGGGAGTCGTGCCATATCTTTTGATTCAGTTATGGTACCAAGGAGATGTTGGCCTAACTGTGTTATAAATGTTTTATAAAATGCACTAGGAAAGCTGTTAGAACCAGGGGCCTTGCGGGTCCGCAGTTCGGCAACAGCAGTTATGACCTCTTCTAGTGTGATAGGTGCGTCTAGGGATTATTGTGTATCCTCCAAGATTGTGCGGGTGGTATGTCAACTAGAAATTTCTCTATCAAAAGACATGTATCACATCTTTTGGTTGGTATAATTCTTCATAGAATTGCGCAAAGCTATTGGCGATATCGATGGGATCCTTAAGGGTTGTCCCTTTTATATCCTGAATAGGGGGGAGGGGTATGGATAACATTGCCTGTCAGCATAGTTGATACGATAGATTACTAGATTTGTTGCCCCATTGATATATTCGACTCTGGGATCCCAACCACATTTGTCCGGTCTCTTCCATTAACATGCTTTGGTATTGCTGTTGAGCGAGAGTTAGATTTCTGCGTAATATAGGGTTTTTCTGCTTGTGACATTGCTTTTCTAAGGTCATAATTTGATCTTCTAATTGTTTAAGTTTATGTGTCTTACTTTTGCCGGCTGCGGTTGTGTAGATGATGTCAACACCACGTAGGTGTAGGCTTTAGGGCTTCCCATAGTACTGTCGGTGAAGACAAGGTGCACTCATTATGACGGAGATAGTCTTCCACTGCGTTATTGATATGTTCCTTATATTTCTGGTTTAGCAGGTGCCATGTGGACATTCTCCACCGAAATGGTTGTCTATGTATGCTGGTTGTGATTGTGGCAGTAGAGCCCAAACATTGATAAAGATCTCAATAAACGTTTGAGATGGTGGGGGAGGAGTATATGTACTAGCCAATACAATGTGCTCTCCATTAAGGGAACCATGATCTATAATTTATCCCCCATGGACGGCTGTCCAGTGAGCTATATTTGGGAGCGATGTTCAAAGATGAATTAAAAGGGCCACACCCCTGGAACCTCGAGTAAATCCCACGTGATACACATGGTCGTATCCATAGCGGGCTAAACATGGTGTTTTAGTGCCCCTAAGATGTGTTTCATGTCACATGACAACGTCTATTCTGGACCTTTTTGCCTCGCTTAATCTTGTTGAGTATACCTCTAACATTCCAGCTCATAGTATGTATGTGCCTGGTGGGGTCTCAGCCGCTGACATCAACATTGTCCTGTACTAAAGGATGTGTTGTGTAGATTTGCACAGATGTATATCTATCTAATATGACATTCTCTAGGCAATGCATATGAAAAACAAAACACAATCAAAATAATTAATTATCAATTAAATCATTAATATTAGTTACCAACAAATTATAAATTATTTTAAATCAAATTACATCCCATCCTGTACCCCTATGAGCCCCACAACCTGCACATAAAATAAACAAATTGTAAAAAATTGCACAATTAACATAATTAATTATCAATTAAATAAATAATATTAATTTTAAAATAATCATTAATTTATTATAATTAAATTACTTCCCAACCTGTATCCCTTTAAACCCACAACCCACTACGGTACAAAAAATCATAAAAATGAATTAAATAAAATGTAATAACTACTAAAAATGTAACAACTATATTAAAAATCATAAACAATAATTATACAAAACATTTACATCATATACATTTAAAATACATACTAAAATGCATAACAATAATTAAAAAATAAAAATGAAATTAAAACCAACTAGCAGCCCGCCCTAGCTTTGCCTGGGGCAGAAGGGGGCTGGGGGCAGCATTTCAGGCTTGCGTGCACTCCCGCCCCGGCCCCCGCCCGCCACGACATTTCCACTCCTCCCCGCGCTTCACTCAGCTGCACATTTTCCGCCTTGCGTGCACTCCCGCCCCGGCCCCGCCCGCCACGACATTTCCACTCCTCCCCACGCTTCACTCAGCCGCACACGTTCCGCCTCCTCCCAGCACTCCCGCGCTTCACCTATCTCAGCCTGACTTCACCGCTCCTCGTTCCGCCTCCTCACATCAGCCCGACTTCACCGCTCCTTGTTCCACCTCCTCCCATCAGCCCGACTTCACCGCTCCTCGTTCCGCCTCCTCTCATCGCTTCTCTGAGCCGCACACGTTCCGCTCCTCCCCGCGCTTCATGTATCTCAGCCCGACTTCACCGCTGCTGTCCACCGCTCCTCCCCGCGCTAGATGATGTCAGCACGCACGTCCACGTTGTTAGCGCACATGGCCGGCGCTACTTCTTAGGGACTACTTTTTTTTATTGTTTATTTTTTAAATAACGTTTATTTTTATATTTTTTATAGCCTATGTCCATCTACAGGACCCCCCCTTTCCAATGCTGTATTGGGTCTTGCGATTGGTGGTGTACTTTTCGAGTTTACCTGGCTCAAAGGATACAGTTCTCTCTTTATAATAGTAGTATAGACTATATTTTTTGTAAGCGATCCTAATGACTTCGATATTTTATAAAATATTACTTACCTTAAATTCAATATTCTTGACAACGATATTCTTGCTGATGATATTACCATATCACTATATTTTTGACTCAATATTTTGGTAAATCGATATTTTGTCTGAACACCTCACCGGAAATGGCAGCTTTGTTGCACCTCTGTATGTAAGAATGCTTGATTCAGAGGCAGATTCAATTCTGCAGCATCTCCTGATACAGAGAACAGAGAGAGATCAAACAGCACCTACGTAACCAGAACACATGAGCAGCACAGTAGTGTCTTAAAGGGACTCAGCACAGTTTGCAGTCCCTGTCTATGCAGAAGAGGTGCTGAGCTCAGCGACAGATCAATCTGCGCACTCATTGACCAGTCCAAATGCACACTCAGCGACAGGGCCAACCACGCACTCAACGACAGAGCCAACTGCGCACTCAATGGCAGATCCATCTGTGCAGTCGGCGGCAGATCCAACTCCACACTTAGCAACAGAGCCAACCGTGCAATACTTCTTTATGCAGAAGTGACACACCTGTCTCGAAATCTAGGTTGTGGGCAGTACAGGTACAGATCCAGCCAGGTATTATGACCTTATCTACTAGAATTAAGGCATCGTTGCTGGGAAAAGCTGACCCTGACCCATTAAAAGCACAGCAGCCCTACAGAGGAGTGCCTGGACATTACCATTAAAGGTGCGGCACTCCCTGCTGCTGCCAATCAATTGTACCTACAGAAGCCTGCTGAGAAATGCTAATAATCCATTCCAGGAATAACAACAACGCTGAGAAGTGTCACGTACCTGCCATTGCAATCAGGTCAACACCTGCTTAAGATTACTTTTAATGTACCAATACATGCAGTCTGATTTCAATAATAGCAGCATTGATAAAATATACCTCAACTAACCCAATAAAAGAATGGAAGTTTGGCTTCGAAGTGATAATAGAGGCCCCATTAAAATAGATACTAAGCTGACAAATGATGGTATACCACCTTGTAAATTCACTGCACCTCTGCTGTGACGTCCACGTGTTCTGACTGCATTCAAGACGTGCAGGTACAATCCTAACAATATTTACAAGCCACATTGAGAAGTGCAGCTACTGTCCTATCAATACTTTACCAATGACGATGAGAAGTGCAGGTACAATCCGATCAATGCTTTACCAGCAAAGCTGAGAGGTGTGGGTACTCTTCTATGTAAATGTAAATTGATACTTGTATAGCGCACTACTCACCCGCAAGGGTCTCAAGGCGCTTGTACAAATACCGCTGTGGAACCCATCCTGGCTTTCCCTGTGAGGCGTCCACTCCTGGGCACCCCCAAGGTGGAGGCCAAGCATCCTTAGCGTTGTGGGGGCCGTTGTGGAGATTAAGCAAGCTATTGCCCAGAGTTGCAGAGTGGGACTCCATGATTGGAATAGGCACCGAGGCAAGAATTATCAGGTCCGTTGAATTTTTGAGCCCAAGACCCGCCGAGGCGGGGAATTGAACCCTGATCCCAGGCTAGACCTCTGCATCAGGGTCTGCCGCTCTAACCATTGAGCCACACTTCTCCAGTATCAATTCTCCAGTAGCCATGCTGAGAAGTGCAGGTACAAATCTATCAATATTTTACCACCCACGCTAAGAAGTGCCGGTACTATCTGATCAATGCTTTACCAGCCATACTGAGAAGTCTGGGTACTATTCTATAAATACTCCAGCATCTATGCTAATAAATGCAGGTACTATCCTATCAATACTTCGCCAGCCACGCTGAGAAGTGCGGGTACCATTGTATCAATACTTCACCAGCCACACTGAGAAGTGTGAGTACTATTCTATCAATACTTTAGCTTCCATGCTGAGAAGTGCGGGTACTATCTGATCAACACTTTATCAGCTAACCTGAGAAGTGTGGGTACCAGCCGATCAAAACTTCTCCAGCCAAGCTGAAAAATCTGTGTAATATCCTATCAGTACTTCATCGGCCGTGCTGAGAAGTGTGGGTACACTTCTATTAATACTTTACCATCCATGCTGAGAAGTGTGGGTGCTATGCTACCAAAACGTCACCAGCCACACTGAGAAGTAAATATAAATGTAGTGTAATTTGTACTTGTAAAGCGCACTAATACCCCAACTGGGGTGTCCTGGCACTGTAACTCATACTGCTATGGAACCCTTCCTGGCTTTTCCCTGTGAAATGTCCACTCCTGGGCACCCGCAAGATGAAGCCAGGCATCCCAGCGCTGTTGGGGCCATTGTGGAGATTAAGCAACCTAGGCGAGAATTATCAGGTCCGAGGAAATTGAGCCCAAGCCCCGCTGAGGCGGGAATTGAACCCTGGTCCCGGGCCAGACCTCTGCATCAGGGTCTGCCGCTCTAACCATTGAGACACACTTCTCCAGTACCACAGTGTGGGTACTGTCCAATCAATACTTCACCAGCCATGCAAAAAAAGTGCTGGTAGTCTCCTATTAATACTTTACCAGCCACACTGAGAAGTGTGGGTACTGTCCTATCAATATTTCACCAGCTACACTGAGAAATGGGGGTACTGTCCTATCAATATTTCACCAGCTACACTGAGAAATGGGGGTACAGTCCTTTCAATACTTCATCAGCCATGCTGAGAAGCGTGGGTAAAATCTGACCAATGCACTACCAGCTAAGCTGAGAAGTGTGGGTACAATCCATTCAATACTTCACCAGCCATGTTGAGAAATAAGGGCACTCACCGATTAATAATTCGCCAGCCAACCTGAGAAGTGTTAGAACTGTCCTATCAATACTTCACAAGCCTAGCTGAGAAGTGTGGGTACTCTCCTATCAATACTTAAAAAGCTATGCAGAGAGGTGTGGTCGCTATTTTATTAATACTTAACCAGCCACTCTGAGGATTCCAGGTACTCTCCTATCAATACTTTACAAGTCACGCTGAGAAGTGCCGGTACTATCCTATCAATACTTCAATAGCAATGGCTGGAAATGGGCAGAACTCAAGAGTGCTGTATCGTTCCAGGAATTGAAGAGAGGGTAGGGAACGATCGATAGGGCTAGAGCATGGGAATATCTGGTAGATACACCAAACAGTTCCCTTCGTTCAGCGAAAGATGCAGAGGGTGGAAGCATCTGAGCACCCTCTGACCTTGCACGGGGCACCCTGGGAGGGATTTGGAACTACAAGTGAGAACTCAAGATCTTACTGGCCATTAAGGAACTCTACATATGACAGCCTGGCAAGGGTCGACCGAAGATGGGGGAGTTGGATGAGGGCGTTTGTTATGCACTTGGACTGCACATGTTAGAATGACACCATTAACCGATTTACTCTGTACTTCCCCCATGCATGGATAATTGTCTACTTCTGATGTAATATGTCCTAGA
Organism: Lissotriton vulgaris; assembly: GCF_964263255.1. Lineage (NCBI taxonomy): Eukaryota > Metazoa > Chordata > Amphibia > Caudata > Salamandridae > Lissotriton > Lissotriton vulgaris. Next base: position 1,954,160,833 of record NC_141691.1, on the reverse strand, counting down.
AGCTATTGTTTCATGTCATATGAAAACAATAAAATGTTGTTTAAAATAAATAAGCAATGCCGGGAAGTGGCAAAACTGTCCCAGTGAAAGTTGTGTAGCTGTGTCAAGATAGGGAAGGAACATTCCGGTCAGCTGTGATTACAATTTATAAAGGGCTGTTTACATGATGGTCTCTAGAGCAGGTGCATTCACCTTTTAAATTGCCCTAGTAGGAAAAGGAGGTGAGTTTTGAGTAGGTACATTAATCAAGCAAAGTATATTTCCTAAAAGGCCATGGTCCCTGTAAAAGGCCCATACACATATCTGCTACTCCCCATGTGCCAGTAACTCTGAATGGTAATTGGTTTCGGACAATGTCACCTACTTATTGTTCATTCATGAGAGAGTCAAAAGGCTGCTGCAATGAGAACAATTTGGCCCTCATTTATGGCGATTTGGCATAGGGCAGCGCAGCAAGTCTCCTTGCTGCACTATCCTACATCAAAGTAAAAGGGCAGGAATTCACAGTATTTATCCAATATGGTGCATGCCTGTCCTTTCCCCCTGTGCTGGCACCGTTGTAGCAGCCTAGCGCCAATGCAGGCACCCGTGCACTATGATGTAAGGGTGCCTGTGTTGCCGGCAGGATTGTTTAAGAGCAGGAAGGGGCACAATCTAATTTTACATGGTCTTGTAAATCAGTGGAAGTGTCAAAATCTATGGGTGTTGCATTGGAACACCCACGAACGCCCATGGAATACCTCCCGAGCGCATAGTTAGGCAACTCAGTGATTTGCGCTCCTTGCCTTACTCCATATCTATTAGGCCAGCGTTTCCCAAACTGTGGTCCGCGGGCCCCCAGGGGTCTGTGAGACATTCCCAGGGGGTCCACAGGACCCAAGTGCCTGTTGTCGTAGTGAAAAATTAAACGCCCATGCGTCCTCACAGCACACAATAGCTGTGAATGTTGGCGCTGGGGCAGCGAGACCACAACAATACAATCGGGAGTCGGGGGCAGCAAATGGGCAGTCGGGGGGCGGGCCGCAGGGGACACAACAGCTGGGAAAACGAGTGGAACGGAAGGCTAAAAGGGGCACAAAAACAAGGAAAAAACGAGTGGCAAGGAAGGCAAAAGGGCACAAAAATGTGTGGAACAGACGCAGAAGGGCACAAAAAACGAAGGAAAAATGAGTGGAACAGAGGGCAGAAAGGCACAGAAAACGAGTGGAACAGAGGGCTGAAAGGCACAAAAAACTAGGAAAAACGAGTGGCACAGAGGGCAGAAAGGCACAAAAAAAGAGTGGAACAGAGGGCAGTAGGGCACAAAAAACGAGGGAAAAACGAATGGAACAGAGGGCAGAAAGGCACAAAACAAGAGGGAGAAATGAGTGGCAAAGAGGGCAGAAAGGCACAAAAAAACGAGTGGAACAGAGGGCAGAAAGGCACAAAAAACGAGGGAAAACGAGTGGCACAGAGGGCAGAAAGGCACAAAAAAACGAGTGGAACAGAGGGTAGAAAGGCACAAAAAACGAGTGGAACGGAGGGCAGTAGGGCACAAAAAACGAGGGAAAACAAATGGAACAGAGGGCAGAAAGGCACAAAACACAAGGGAGAAACGAGTGGCACAAAGGGCAGAAAGGCACAAAAAACAAGGGAAAAACGAGTGGAACAGAGGGCAGAAAGGCACAAACAACTAGTGGAACTGGGCAGAAAGGCACAAAACACGAGGGAAGAACGAGTGAAACAGAAGGCAGAAGGGCACAAAAAACGAGTGGAACAGAAGGCAAAAGACGCACAAAAACGAGGGAAAAACAAGTGGCACTGAGGGCAGACGGGCACAAAAAACAAGTGGGACAGAGGCAAAATACAGAAAACAGAAATACAGGGGCAGCTAAGAACAGAAGGCAGAACGGGCAGAGAGGCACGGGGCAGTGAGGGGAACAGAAGGGAAAACCGGGCAGAGACACGGGCAGCGAGGGGTACAGAAGGAAAGACCGGGAAGAGAGAGCATGGGGACAGCTAGGGGAACAGAGAGAAGAAAAAGGGGCACGGACCACGTACAGGCAGCGGGGGAAGATAGACAACAGCAGTCACAGACGCAACAATGAAAATACTGGCAATACAATAAAAGCAATAAAGCATTGAAAGGCACATGTGTATAGGTTACCGTTACTTGGCAGGTAGGTAAAAACAGATGCAGCCAGGATCAGCAGTAGGATTTTCGTGCTGCTGTGTGATTGCTCACTTTCCACAAGCCCTTGGGTGAATTATATGTGCTGTCATTCTTTCATATATCAGACATATCAAGCTCTCATTCTGTGTAGCCTTTGCAGTTTGTTGTTGGCAAGGGAAGGGGTAGTGGACATCCTAAAAGGAGAGGGTCATGTCAGGTGCCACACGAGGCCTCTCTGAAATATGCCTTAACTGCACTGCCCACCCCTTGGTGGTAAAATGTTGTTCTGCTATCTGTGACTAAAGATTATGTCTAACAGGGGTTTATGGTAATTGGCATAGCATTGTTCCATGATCTCGCTGAAACAATATGTCTCCTGTGCAGATACCTTCCTGCCATCTCTTGCACTTCCATGATGAACTCCTAATATAGTCCTTGAATTTCCTCTGTACACTGGACTCATCACTTTGTGCACTATCTTGTTAGAATTTTCACAATATTCCTTGCTCCTTGGGGCATGTCTTTATTATAAAATGCTTCATAATTTTAAAATATTTTAGACCTTCTTAAACTGTGACTAGTTAAAAATGCTAATAATTCACAATCATTCAACCTGTGGCTGTAAGGAAGAGTGACCACTCCAAGACTCTGGAATGAGAATGTAGAGGTGCTGCTATGGCTGAGAGCAGGAGACTTGTACCACTAAATAGTACACTGCTGTATGCATACATGTCCATGCCAATAGACCCAATTCAGGCAGTCTCCATCTTGAAATTGCCTTGGCTTCAAAACGCGTTTTTAAAAAGAAATTTAAATAGTACAAATTGCTTGGAGGTCCCCGGCGTCCAGTAGTGATTCAGTGGGGGTCTTCAGGAGTCAAAGGTTTGGGAACCACTGTATTAGGTCATTTGAAGCCACGCAGTGGCTTTCCATGGCCTCATACATATATGATTGGGTGGTTTGCCTCGCCAGAACATCACAAAAATTAATGTAATGACAGCACAAAGGGCCTATAAATATGCCCATGTGTAGGATATCCCACATAACAGTGCAAACTTCTGACACTGTCACGTGTATCACATCTGCGCAACAGGCTGGAAGGGGTCAGACGAAGCCCATCTGATCCAGGGGCCATTAGTTGGTTTCATGGCATTAAAAGCACATCATTTCTTCTAAGAAATGCTAGAACTGTCCTATAATTAGCACAGGAGCCAGTTGAGTGGTGCTGCCACTAGCCTTTTAAGTAACTGCAGCCTTGATAAGAGGTACTTGCATTGACCAATTAAAAGTAATACTGCCTGCCTCAGAATTGGTGATTTATTTGTATTAAATAAGCATGGCAGCAAGTTTAAAGAATTCCAGTACTAAGTCTCGTCAGGTGTGCTGAGGAATGCTGGTGTGGTGCCTTTAAAATTTGAGACGGCCTTAATGAATTGAGGGCCCGATTCACAGAATGAACTTAAGACTCAATCCTAAATTTACTACTATTTTGGTATTCACAGAATGCACTTACTACTTTTGGCATTCACAGAATGCACTTACTACTTTTGGCATTCACAGAATGAACTTACTACTTTTGGTATTCACAGAAGTTAGGATTTTGTCTTACGTTTGTCTTAAGACAGACTTAAGACAGACTTAAGACAAACTTAAGACAGACTTAAGACAGACTTAAGACAGACTTAAGACAAAATCCTAACTTCTGTGAATACCAAAAGTAGTAAGTTCATTCTATGAATACCAAAAGTAGTAAGGGCATTCTGTGAATGCCAAAAGTAGTAAGTGCATTCTGTGAATACCAAAATAGTAGTAAGTTTAGGATTGAGTCTTAAGTTCATTCTGTGAATCGGGCCCTGTGACTCTATAACAATTGTGCCCCAAACCCCAACTGCCAAGAGGTATTATAAATGTTAATTTCTAGTCTGGTCTGATAGCACAGCTATCTGCCACAGCTCTTCTCCTTACTCTTCTAAATATACACACAGGTTTGTTGACGCTTGACCTATTTATGGTGGCTGCCTAATTGCTTTTTGTGCTCATATATCATATTTTAAGACTGCTTGAATCAGAATCAGAACAAGCTTTATTCGGGTGTAAGAAAAACAACCATAAAAGCATTATAAAACTCATAGTACAAAAATGTTTCAGTAAAATTTCTTTTTCGTTAAAAAGACAACTAGCAAAACAGAGATGAACATACTGCAAAAGTTAAAATTTTGTACTGTACATCAAGTGTTTTCATTGCAAGTATAATACAGTTTCACCCAGAAACAAGCTGTTAGACAAATAGGTACAATAGGATTTTTGTGTCAGGGAATAATTTAAATCCCCCATATGAATAAATAGAGAAAGACACTACTAAAATGACAAACGCTAGGATTCTTAACAGTACTAGCATAATAAAAAATACATGGCTAGTTAAAAAGAAGTTTATAAAATATCAGAAGTTGGCTCCCTATATGCAAGTTACTATATTAACAGTAAATAGGGAAGGCTAGCTGGCGAGGGAGTACAATCCTAGTTAAGCCCAAATTCTGCTTATGTTTAATGACTAGCTTTAGAAAAATCACTACCCTTCTAGCGAAGGGTTCAGCGTCTAAGAATTGCAGAGCAAGGTAAGCTGGGCGGCACTTGCGTAGGCCCATAATCTTGAGGATTGGCAAGTGCCAATAATACCTCAGTTCCTGATAGAATTTACAGAAGAGCGTAATATGAATTGTCGATTGGGGGGAGCTGCCATCACAGGGACAAGCTTGAAGAGGTTTTTTCCAGGTGTTGATTTGAGGAAAAGTAACCAGATGGTGAAAGCTGTCCAGTCTGAACCTAGTTAATAGGAATCTTTTGTAGCCCGTGAAATTATACGTTAAATAAGGCTGAACCATGGGTGTTGTTTGGATCTGTAGTGAGTGCTGGACCGAAACTTTTGAAATCTCACTAACAAGTCGAAGAGATTCTAAATGAACCAGACAGATCTTTTCTAACTTCTTACCTAGAATTACAGCTATTGTGGTGGGGGATTGATAATACTGTATCATGCCAAGGCCACTGAAGAATTTTCTAATATAAGCAATCCAGCTAATCTTAAGTGACATATCGAGGGAGATGCAATCCTCTATGATTTCCCTGGCGAGAGTCGTCTTGTGTGCTGTCCAAATGCGATGCCATAGGAGGAGGGGTTGAATCCGGATCAGATCTAATAAGTAAGACATACCCACCTCCAAGTGGCAGGCATACGTGGATGTACCCTGCGGTACTGTCAGGAGGAATCGTAGGAAGGTCTTTTCTACTTTTTGTACCTCATCGATTTTGGCATGTCCCCAAACACCCGCCCCATAAAGTGCGCTAGATGTGCATTTAACTCTGTAGATTTCTAATAATTCTGAAGTAGGGCGACTGCCCAGTTTGTTTGCAAACTTAACTAGCGCAGCAGTTGTTCTGATAAGGGAAAGTTTCCTGGATTCTATGGCAGGTTTCCACAAGCTATTCTGGTCAAATATTATTCCCAAATAAGGATACGGGGATGTGTTCTCTATCTTTTGTAAATCGACAAACACTGGCTTGATGTTGTTGACCCTCGATCCTGCCGCCATGACAAATGTTTTCTTAATATTAAACTTTAGGTTGAGGCTAGCCATATATGTGCTATATCTTGTGAGAGCACGCTGTAGTTCCATGGGGGTGCGAGCCAAAATTACCGCGTCGTCCGCCTAGAGTAAGACCGGGATTGGGCGATTTTTTATTGTGGGGAGGTCCCAGCTTCCCGTCAACATTGCCTTTTCCAGGCCGTTTGTGTATAAATTAAATAAGAACGGGGCCAGGACACAACCCTGCCTTACCCCTCAATCTACTCTGAACGACTTTGTTAGTTCGCCCCCCATGCCGTATCTAACTCTGGCAGTTGCGCCTGAGTATAGTTCACGCAAAAACATTAAAAGGGGGGACTCTATACCCATATCTGCCAGGATTGACCAGAGCTTATTATGATTGACGCAATCAAAAGCCGCGGATAGGTCGACATATACCATGTAAAGTGCCCCTCCCTTGACTCAAAAATGGCTGCCCCAGCATCTCCCTTCCTTAGTACAGCAGATTATGGTGTTCTAGGTTTCTGTTCTACCCTGCCCTCCTCTTCACCGCTTCACTATGGATGAGTACTCCTGACTGCTGAATCCTCTTCACAAACAAACTTACAGAATGATACAGACAACCAATCATGAAAGACACACACCCATAAGTTGAACAAATCTGTGTTTTACTCTCTGCTGGGTCTATGTCTCACTTTCCTTGTCTTCTCATCTCTCATTGGTTTCCCTAGAGGGCATGTATGCTTGGAGCTGGGCCGATGAGAACAGACTTCGTAAATGTATATCTGTGCCTCTGATTCATGCATAGAAAATATTAAATATAGCGCCCACAGTGAGACAGTTCGAAAGATCAGTAAGAGAAACATTTTCTGGACCCTTGTGGGAGAAGCTACTCCCTTCTAATCGCTGAGGGAGTGTTAGACCTGGCTCCATTAGGTGGGTCTCCCTTGCATTTTTGCTGTTGCCTCATGTATTTTTACTGGTGTTAGATGCTTTGGGCACTGTGCCACTGCTATCCAGTGCCACAGTGCAAGTGCTCCCTATTGTAAATTGATGTATTGATCAGTGGTTCCATGTTTGGCTATTTGGTTTACTTGTCAGACCATAGTCTAGTGCACTGAGTGTGCCCAGGGCTTGTAAATCCAAATGCTGCTGGTGGGCTTGCAGCACTGGTTGTGCCACCCACAGAAGCAGCCTTGTAAAATGCGCCTAAGTCTGCCATTGCAGAGCCTGCATGCAGTTTGGTACTGTCATGCTGACTAGGCAAGTGCAACCACTTGCCAGTCCCTAAACCTTCCCTTTTCTTCATATCAGTCAACCCCATGGTAGACCCAAGGGCAGGGTGCATTGTAAGTATAAGGTAGGACAAGCCCTGATGTGTGTAGCATGTCCTATTAGTGAATGACATAACAGCCATTTTCGTTTTCACTTTTGCAAGGCTACCTGTTCTCCATAGGCCAGAATGGGCCGTTAGAGTTATTACATTTTATAATCCTAACTGTCTCGGAGAACATGGTACAAAGTCTAGTTTAGTATGCCTGAACTATGAATGATAAAATACATCTTTTAGTGAAGTTGGTTTTAACATTCTGTGTTTGCAAATACCACTTTTAGAAAGTAGGTATTTGCTTGTCTAACCATTTAAACCTGCTTCTGCTAGGTTGTGTATTCCTTTGTCTGGTTTTGTGAGTGACGGGCTGGGGGATTCCAAGAGATTCCAAGAGATAGGCTGAGTCACCCAGTGGTGAATAGAGAGATCTGCATCTAGTTGGTAGGGAGGAGTTGCACCTGAACCTTGAATAGGGTTGTGCCTGCCTTCCAAAATGCTGGCTCCACCTCCTGGGGAGTGGCTGATGTCCCTGCCCTGCACACTGAAAGAAGAGAAGGAGTCCTGTAAACAAAGAGCTCCAGGACTGTACTTGCCTTCCACAATGCTGGCTCTACCTCCTGTGGGGCGTCTGATGTGCTTGCCCTGAACTGTGAAAGTAAAGGAGAAGTCTGGTAAACAGAGTGCTTCAGAACTGGTTTGGACTGGGCAAAGGCCCTTCTCCCCTCAGAGAACAAAGGATATTGGGACCCTGATCCCATGAAATAAGATCACTTTGGACTACAAGAAGAAACCTTTACTAAGGAGAGGAACCTGAAGAAACCGAGGTGAGACTATTCCCAAGCTGAAGTGATGCTTGGGGGATTGGCCTGCAGTGGTTGCCTTACTACCAAAGGAAGGAGAAAGGAACTTTGTGTACTTTACTTTCAACGTGTGAAGGATCTCCAAGGGCTTGGAAAAGAGCTTGCCTCCTGTTGAAGTCTTAGGGACAACGGAATTCAACCCCCAGCTCCCCAGAGTTCTTTGGAAGTGCTTGCTGCTGTTTTGGGCCTTCTGAGGGACTGCGTGTCGCAAGGAGCTGGAAGCGCGACTCAACAAAAAGAAGTGTGTCACCGTCGCTGTGCCTGCTGTCGCAACTCCGAAAGAGGGTGTCGCCGCTGGAACTGTGGCACTGCACCGCAACGGAGAGAAGCGTGCCCCAACAAAGAGGAAGCGTGTCGCCACCACTGCTGCTGCCGGCGCAACTCCGAAGGAGGGTGTCGCTGCTGGAGTTGTCACACTGCACTGCATCGGGAGAAGAATCTCACAACAAGGTCGGAGCGTGTCCCTGTCGCTGTGCCTGCTGTCGCAACTCCGAAGGAGGGTGTGCCGCTGGAACTGTTCCACTGCACCGTATCGACCAAGAGCACCTTGCAGCCCCGAGAAGCACGCCGCCGTCGGAGCTGCTGCCGTCGCAACTTGGATATCGCCGCTGTAGTTCTCGCATCCAGCGGAAGCTTCACGCTTCGTGGGAGAAGAGCGTCGCCACTGGAGCTGCTGTCGTTGCATCGTAAGGGTGTCACCGTTGCGGTCCGCGCATGAACCGAGAACTTCTCGCATCCCTGAGAAGCGTGCCGCATCTGGAAGATCTTCACATCTTAATTTCTTTGTATCTGAACTTTGCCGCATTTCCCATTGCTGCTACATTGCTAGTCGTGGTAGCGCAACGCAACCTAAGGTACATTGACGCAGAGTGCCGCATCTAAGAACTGAACTGAACTAAGCTTAAATCTACCATCTTAAAGTAATCGTATTGTGTATTTTTGTCATTTATAGTCTTGTGGTAACTCTTTATAAATTCTACTTATTTTTTATATAAAACCTGTGTGGTGTCCATTTGTAGTGTTGTCCCTGGGTTACTGTATGTGGTCACAACTGTTTAACTAACAACACCTCTGAGATAAGGCCTTTCTGCTCATGCCAAGCTACCAAGGGGGTGAGCAGGGGTTATTTTAGGAGTGTAATCCCCTCATCCTGACTAGAGGAGAGGGTCCCTATTTGTCACACGTACCTACCTGTGCCAACTAGAGACCCCCAAATCTAACAGGGAGTATGACACAAAATATGCCCATGTCCTTTTTGTTTAAGATATGCTGAGGCAGGCTGTAAGGTACTGCTAGAGTTCCAGGTTGAAATAAAGAGTAAACAATAATACCTTATGTCTCCTACATTTTGAAGTTCAAAACCCAGAGTATTGCAGCCTCCCTACCCGCGCACACAAAATTCACCAGGTTTTACCGCACAAATTTTAATCCCAATGCGGGCACAAACTCTAGTGTGCATCAAGCCGGGCACTCAGAAAGAGGCTGCACAGAAGGAGGAAGCCCGGGCTGCCACGCACTGTCCAGTAGGGGCTGTATATGTTCCTATGATGACGTGCCATGATGTATAAATGCACTTGCCTGCAGAGTAATTAATGAATGCATCTAAGAGCACTTGTAAAACATGTACATCTAAACGCTGAATTGCACATCGTGAAGCGCTGGGATCAATCCCAGCTTCCCTACGTAACCAAATTGTGTGATGCTAGGCAATTGTTTTATTTCACTTTGCCTCAATTTTCTTCAACAGGTGGTTGGTTTACTAAACTATATTGTTGTCTATGGAGAATAGCAAACCAGGCCACCCAGAGGATGCACATAACAAGTGACTTGCCTTTTAGTTCATCATTTGCTTTGTTGCCAGGGTGGTTGGTGAGGGGAAGCATGAATGGTTCTAAGTTTATGTTTGTAAGCTATCACTTAAAAAAATAGGTACCTGTCAATGCACTAAAATAGCCTGATGATCCAAAGTGAAACACCTCTGTACGGTAATAAAAAGCACTTTTTACATTTTGAAGTGGCTTTTTCTTATTTGTTGAAAGATGTCGTTAATAACGAAGGAGCTCCTATAGTTAAGTGGTGCAGTGCACCTTAATTCCTTTCTTTAACTTCAGTTGACCTGTAAATGCATTCTCGCTCTTTTATTCAACATCTTTTAAGACGAGAAAATAGCAGCACAGTGATGCAGTTGACCATGACCATGAGGGACGTATCTAAAGGTCAAGAGGGCTACAAGAGGCCCCCCACGCCTACTCTGAGTATCACTGCTCTAGGTGAAGAATGGAAAGGTGGTACTTGGACGAAATAATTTTCACAACTTGCGTAAAGTTGCGCAAAGTTTTCATACATCTATGCGTAGTTTGAAAAGTTTCTTGCATTGGTACATGAACACCGTGAATTTTCCACATATACTTCTCTAAAACGCTTAATTTGTAAATAAAGTCAATAAATAAATGCAAGGGCCAACGTTTTTCTTGCGATAGCATCACCAGGAGTGATGTGGTTGCTGAATATCAAGGCTGCGTAGCCTCGCTTCCACCTCATAGCTCTTCCACTAACCTACATTACCTCCTTGTAAGTCTTCCTCGCCACATGAATAACAAAGTGAGCTTCAGCTCCACACCAGAACCCTCCAAAGCAAAAAAAGTTAGCCTCCCATCCCTTCCCAATATGGCCGACCCATAACACCCTTGACCTCTATAAGAGGCGGACCGGCCCAACCCATCAGCCTGTTTTTTTGTTTCTGTGCGCCTTGACTCTCCAGTTGCACTTCTCAGGTGAATGGTTCCTGCAGTAGCAGGAGCATGGGTCTGGGGTTGGTGGTCCTGCTCTAGTGGGCCCGTGGGATCTAGGACCCTCCCCGCTTCCTTCCCCGGTGTCCTGCAGTGCCGGTTTGGCTTTGCCTTAGCGGGCCAAGGGTTTACAGGGGGGCGGCCGGGGTGGTCTGGGGCTCTACCTGGTGGCTCCTTCTGACCCCCGTCCATGTGGCCCCTGGTTTTGGTTTAGCCCACACTCTCTGGGCTTCCACACAGGGCGTTTTTTACCCTCGTCTCCCATTTGCTACTCGAGGGTGACCGGTGGGAGTAGTGCCTTTGATCGTGAGCGGCAGGATTCGCTGTTGTGGTAGCGGGTTCGAGTCTCAGCTGGATGCTCATCTCTCCGTGTTGGTGGGCATGTCTATTCGTCTCCCATTCCTTTCGTGAGCTACTGGTGCTTGTTCTCCCTCCCCGGGGAAGCGCTCTGTTCCCTTTGGGTAGGGTCCAAGCTTTCGGCGTTGGGGTTGAGTGGGGGGTCCCGCCCACCGTTCTCCGGTCTCCGGCAACGCCCCTAGTTTTCAGTTGTGTTCCTTCGGGTCCGGCATCATCAGAGCTCATGGGCTTACCTTTTGGTTCCCAGTCAGGCGCTCGCTTGTTCATCGGACCTCTGCTGCAAGTGCCTCCGGCGGCTGCTTTCCTGGTCCGGCATTCATGGGGCAGGGCTGGGTTGATCCGGTTTCCTGCGCGGCCGCTTCTCTCCCCTTCTCAGGGTTGGCCGCCACCTCGCTCGGTCCTCGAGTTGAGGCTCTACCTCAGCAGTTCTTCCTGCAGCCGTGTGGTGCATTTCAGCGGTCGAGTAGTGGGTCGCATTCCCAGGATCATGCTGTTTTGCATCCGTGGGCGTACAGCTTGTGTATTGCACTTTGTCCGTTGTGTGACGCCATGCCTTCGGGGGCTTTTCTTTCTGCAGCCTTTCAGTAGCTATGTGTTGGTGTGCTGTCCCCTTTTTTTGTGGTTTCTTTGGGCCTGGATGCTATAGCTCCTTGGTGGGTGTCGTGCCTCTGAGGGCGCAGGCTCGCGCTGGCCTTGGGTTCGGCTCCTGAGAATGATGGGGCATATTAGCAAGGAGGGCGATATGAAATTATCGGCGCTTTTGCGGCCGTTTTCGGCCGAGAAGCGGCGATAATTTCATCACCCTATTAGCAAGCTGTCGCTAACAGAAGTTAGCGACAGTTTGTAGGCGATAGCGAGCGGTTTGGGGCCCGCTTTGCATGTCAGCGATATTTATCGCTAATGACATGCAAAGTGGGCGTACCCAACCTGTTAGCGACTGAAAGCAGTCGCTAACATCGCTATCGCCTATTATCAACGCAGGCGTAGCGCTAAAAGAAATTGCGTTAAGCGAGAATATCGCTGAAAACTAATGCCTGCTCAGACCACTTGTTAGCCTGTATATCCAATGGGAGTTGGATATTCAGGTTAAGACCCTATTGACGTTAATGCCTGAATATCGCTGGATTTCTATCGATATTCACGCATTAAGCCGCTATTGCTGGATATTTTATCGCATTTGAGATAAACATTGCTAATAGCACGTTATCTCTCCGATAAAATTCAGTGATGCAAGGCGATAGAAAAAATTACGCTAAGCTTATTTAGCGATAAATATCACTAGTTGTTGATAATATGCCCCGATGTGTCTTGTGCATGCACAGGGTTGTGCTCTGGCAGCGCGATGGTTATCCTGGTTTACAGCTGGCTGTGCTGTGTGCATGTTCTGTTGGACTGTCAGGGTGGCCAAGTGGTCTCTGGTGCCATACTCGAGGAAGGTTGCTCTTCTGTATGGCTGGGTCCTTCCGGTCTCCTTATTGGGGTGTGGGTTCTGTCCCCTCTTCTGCTGGGTTTCCGTCGCCCGTTGCGGCGGTAAGTCTGGGTTTGCCTAGTGGCCGTCTTAGGGTCCTGGGCTTCGCTGTGGCCTGGTGGTTCCGGTCTCTGCCTCTTACTCCTAAGGGAAGGTGTTCGCATCCTGGTGTTTCAGGGGTTGTGCTTTTTCAGTTGTTCAGGGACGTGTCCTTCCTGTCTAGGTGCAGGTAGGTCTGTGGTTTTGTCGCCCTGCTTCGGTATACGGTGTGACTGTTGGTGCCCTGTTCGGTGCTCTTCATGGCACAACATTTATCCCTTCTTGTTGTCTCGGTCTTTCGCTCTTTTGTTGGTGCCTTTTGTGGGTTCTGTTGGATTGACATTCTCTCTTCAGGCGAAGGCTGTGTGTTTTGCTATTCAGGTCCATCCTGTTGGTAGCACGCATGTCCACCATTTGCCCTTTGAGTTGGGGTTGTCTCGCAGGGCCGCAGCTTCGGGTTAGCAGTGTTGTCCCTGACTCCTTCTCCCCTTCCAGGCTTTGGGCTTCTGGTCCTTCCACCCTGTCTACTTCTGTTCCCACCTGCTCTCTGTTTTTGTGCAGGGGCTGGTCTGGTTGGTCCCTGGTGGGTCATCCACCTGGGGGCTCCAGCCCTGTTGTCTGCTGCGGGTCTGGGGGGTGGTAAGCTGTTGGCGCCTGTTCGTCCTCCTCTGGGCTGCTTCGGTGGTCACCATGTGGACGTTTTGCTTTCCCTTCTGGGGACTTGCCTTTTCCAGTCCGGCGCCACTATCGTGGCACCCCCTCCTCCTCTGGTTCTCTGACTCTGGGTGCTGCTCCTGCACCCTCTTCCTGGTCATGCTTCTCCTCGCTTCCTGGGTGGGCTCCGTCTCGTTCCTTGGGTCCTGCCAGATGCCGGGCCGCACCGGTTGTGGCCAGTTTTCGGTTGCGTGGGCACCCCTTCTCGTGTCCGTGGTCTGTGGCTCTTTGTTGTTCTGCTGCCGATTTGGGTGGTGGCAGCTTGGTTGGGCCAGGGAGTCATGGCCTCCCTCTGCTGGGGTGTGAGTGTTGGCCTGTTTTCCTGAGGGGTCGGTTCCGGTTTGTCAGTGGGGTGCTGGGGCTTCCTCCTGCGGTTTCTGATTGCCGGTTTTTGGTTGCAGTCCTCCTGGTGCCTGTCCCCCTTCGGCTGGTTTTGTGTGGCCCTCCGGCTGTTAGTGTCAGGGTTGTCTCCCTGGGTGGGGTCTTCCTCAGGGGGTGTTTTGGGGTGTCTTTGTTCCTTGTTGCCCGGCGGTGCGTTCCTGTCTGTTGGGGGGCTGTTGGGGAGCCTCCCCGTCCAGTTGGTCTCCGTGCCTCTGTGGCTGCCTTGGTTCCCGTGCCTTCCCGGATTCCCGGGGGTTTCTCTTCTCTTGCCCGAGTGGTTTCCTCCCGCCCTGTCTTCCGGTGCGGCCGGTGGTCTTCCCAGATGCTGAGGTTTGCACCTTTGGCTTTTTGGCACGGATGGGTTTTTCCTGGCTTGCGTATCTTTTGTTCCTGTTTCGGTCTGTATCCCCGGTGTTGGCTCAGACTCCCTTCTCGTCCGGGTTCCCGGCTTGGCGCTTCCTATGGTCCTTTTCTTTACGTGGGTTCTGGCCTTGTTGCCCTGGCTGGCTCTTTTTGCCCTGTTGGTGGTGCTCGCCTGGGTGCTTCTGCCTTGGTTTCTGCTACGGCGGTTATTGGTCCTTGGAGCAGTTGCTCGATGATCCTTCTTGTGCTCTGGAACACGGGCTTGCGCCTGGCAAGGGTTTGTGTCCTGCTGCTGCTTTCTGCTTTTCCCGGGGTGGTATTGGTTCGTGCTGGGTCTTTTCCCGGGGTGGTATTGGTTCGTGCTGGGCTTTTTCTTTGTCCCAGTTCTCTCTGCCCGGGCTGGGCTCTGTGCTTCCTGTGGGGATTTTATATCCTCTTCTTCTATGTGCCTGGTTTTGGGGTGCTGGGGCTTGCTGGCTCGGGTTTGCCCCATGGAGGTGTTTGCATTGCTCGGGCTCGTTTCGCCCAGCTCTTCCGTCCTTCACACCTTGGGTATGTTCTGGCTGTGGCCTTACCTCCTTGTGCGCTCCTGTTCCTGTCGTCTCTTTGTTGTTTGGCTGGGTCTGTGAAACAGGAGCCCAGATTACTACCGATGCCCAGGCCGCTGGCGCAAACCGCCTCTTAGTTCCCATGTCGAATAGTTACCAAATAAAGAGACGGGCGCTGGAAGCAGGAATCAAGAACAGAGTTTATTTCTCATGAGGAGAGCCAGTCATTTCGGACACGAAACACAGTGTCTTTCGGGAGTTGCTCTAACAAGTGAGCTGAGACTCCGTCTTTTATACTTTACAAAACACTTGACAGTACAATCAGGACAGTGTGACGCAAAAGAAAAGACATCCCTATAATCCTCGTGTCAATCCTACCCCACATATGTTCACAATAGGGACCCTTGACCTGCTGATAAGAGAGGAGGGCAATCACGCAGCTAAGTGTTCCGTCAACCGTTTAGGATGTGTGCGCTTGATCATAGCCCAGGGGGTGGGGTGGCCAGGATCAATAGTGGGTCCTTTGAAGAGGAGTGACTTCATACAATAAGGGCAGTAAATGGTATCTCCCGGCTCAGGCGATGGCCTCGGACATGTGTGGTCAGCCGGACTCGGGGGAAGGGGTCATCAAAGGAGTGGTATTCATGCCGCGTGGACAATCGAGCGCGGAGGGAAGGCTTGTCAACAGAGGGGCATTCATGGAAGGAAAGGAGGTGTTGGTCAGGCGCGGCCGTGGCTTCCAAGGACAGGGTCTTGCAGAAGAAGAAGGTTTATGACTTGCCCATGTGAGGAGAAGGGAGGGGGAGCCAGGGTGGACACAGGGACAGAGTCACATAGAGAGAGAGAGAGATCTTATGACCCGTACATGAGAGAGCGGGGGCAGTCAGGTGCAGCTGGGGAGGGCTATGTCAGCTAAGGCGAAGGATGCCTCTTCAAGAGGGAATGGGGGGTTTGTGCGGGTCAAGCAGAAGGGTTGCCTTTCACAGCAGGGTCGCGCAGAGGGAGAGGGTTTCATGGTCTATGCATGAGAGAGGGGGTTTAAGATACGCGCAGGA
Organism: Lissotriton vulgaris; assembly: GCF_964263255.1. NCBI lineage: Eukaryota > Metazoa > Chordata > Amphibia > Caudata > Salamandridae > Lissotriton > Lissotriton vulgaris. Next base: position 1,954,145,193 of record NC_141691.1, on the reverse strand, counting down.
GGGAAGCCGGGGATTCCAATGGGTAAAAGGGCCGTGGTGCCTAGAATGGCTGTACATATGCATATGGGTATGGGCTCTTACTGGCAGAGTGATACGGTCAATAATTTACGGTATTCATGGTGCTCACAGGGAGAGGAGTGGGAGAAGAAGGGAAATGAATGCTGTTTATGTACATCAATTTCTTCAATTTCCACAGTCGCCCCTTTTTACATTACAGCGTTCATTTTTGCAATTGATGGGGTTACAGATAGACAGGCATCGTTGAAGAATTAGCATTCGTTGATACTAACATTTGGCGTACAATCATAGACAGTTGAGGTGATGGGCAGAATGCAGCACATAGGAAATTGCATTTCGTTGAGTTCCTAACAATTAAGCGCACTACACAGCATAAATGTTTCTGACTTAAAAATGTGACCAATGAACAGTTTTGACCAGGTAGTTGAGAGCGGAATTCAGTTCAATACACAAGATTTCTTCGTCACAGTGTCTTTTTATCAGTGAGCCATCACTGGTAGGCTCTAGTCTGTGTACTTTCGTTGGCGCTGTTGAGCACCGGCGGTGGAGCTATAGGTCCAGCTCGGTTCTATCCTTACGTGTTGCAGGGTGCGGTCAGTCCTCTGCTGTTAGACCACAGTCCTGTTCCCTAAACAATCCGTTTGGCGGCGCCTTATGCTCGGCACCTATATTTCCGTGGCAACACCCTATTCCCACTTGAATGCAGTTCTTCCCTTTGGCAAAAAGTCACGTGGAAAAGAGGGTGAGTGTGGTTCAAATAGTCGATAGGAGGGAGGGCGGAGTTGGGTCAGAGTTCCTGGGACACACAAAAGGGACCAAGGGAGCAAAGGATAACAAGCAGGCAGGCCCATCAATCGGGCCCAAAGAAGGGGAACGGAGACTCCAGGCACACGTGGGTTAGCAGACGGAGGGCTTCAAGGCGGCCCGTCATTTTTCATTTTCCACGTTGAAATTGCGGTCTCGTCCCGTATCTAGTTGCTCTGCAGCTCCACCTTTGGTCGAGGTCACACGTGTCCCAAGATCGGCAGCCAGGCTGTACGTCACATCTGAAAAATACCTCAAACGAAACAATTCCTGGAACAACAATGTCCAGGCAACCAATCAATCAGTGGGGAGAAAAACAGGCATGACGGATTACAACGGGGACAAACGTCTGCATTACCTGCCCTTCGCTATCCAGAAAGGAAGACAGAATATTTCTACTCGTCTCAGTTTGTAGACAGGGAAGATCTCAAAGAGCAACAATCGATTATTAATCGATTTTCAAACAATCAGTGGGGAGAAAAGTAGGCATGACGGATTACAACGGGGACAAAAGTCTGCATTACCTACCCTTCTCTATCTGCAAAGAGGGACGACGTTCCTATTCGCCGCTGTTTGCAAACAGAGAATGTCTCGTTCTCAAGAAGAGAACCAATATGTCAAGTAGCATTCAAAGCTAAATGAACCAATACCAACAATATCAGTATAAAAATACCGATTCCAATACAATCAATCAATCAATCAGGTGGATAGAACCACCCTACCAATCAGGCGTAAAAACACCCTACTTAATCTTACCCGGACCGGACCATACGGACAGTTCTTCGTGTTCCTCCTCCAGCGCCCGATCGTTCTCTTACTCCGTGTGGCATTCCTGTGGGATTCCAGTCAGGACAATAGGTCACTCAAGAGAGGTCCGTTCAGAATTGGTGAAGTTCTTTCGATCGGCAGCCGGGCGAGGGCCCTCTCAAGGCAGGTATACTCCGATCATTTTAGATGTTCACTTCTTCGTCTGGATCTCTCTTACCGGACCTTATGTCACTGATGGACCCCGCGTTGGGACGCCAATTGTGAAACAGGAGCCCAGATTACTACCGATGCCCAGGCCGCTGGCGCAAACCGCCTCTTAGTTCCCATGTCGAATAGTTACCAAATAAAGAGACGGGCGCTGGAAGCAGGAATCAAGAACAGAGTTTATTTCTCATGAGGAGAGCCAGTCATTTCGGACACGAAACACAGTGTCTTTCGGGAGTTGCTCTAACAAGTGAGCTGAGACTCCGTCTTTTATACTTTACAAAACACTTGACAGTACAATCAGGACAGTGTGACGCAAAAGAAAAGACATCCCTATAATCCTCGTGTCAATCCTACCCCACATATGTTCACAATAGGGACCCTTGACCTGCTGATAAGAGAGGAGGGCAATCACGCAGCTGAGTGTTCCGTCAACCGTTTAGGATGTGTGCGCTTGATCATAGCCCAGGGGGTGGGGTGGCCAGGATCAATAGTGGGTCCTTTGAAGAGGAGTGACTTCATACAATAAGGGCAGTAAATGGTATCTCCCGGCTCAGGCGATGGCCTCGGACATGTGTGGTCAGCCGGACTCGGGGGAAGGGGTCATCAAAGGAGTGGTATTCATGCCGCGTGGACAATCGAGCGCGGAGGGAAGGCTTGTCAACAGAGGGGCATTCATGGAAGGAAAGGAGGTGTTGGTCAGGCTAGGCATGAGCGGATTTTGCGGATTGGCAATCCGCGAATTTGCGGATTTGCGAACTCGCAATCCGCAAAATCCGCGAATTCCCGCGAATTTGCGGATTTTTTTTTTTTTTGTGTTCGCCCGTGTTTCTGCCAGTTCGCGAGGGTTTTTACAATTTCGCAATTTGCGAACTTACCTGTCGGGTCGCAAGTTTTGCGAACTTGTTGTTTCTACGTGTCCAACCTGTTTGGGACACTCTTCTTCATCACTGCCACTCTCTGTCACCACTGCCACTCTCTGACTACTCATGCCACCCTCTGGCCCACCCATGCCACCCTCTGTTTCATCACCACACCCTCTGGTTGTCCAGTGTACATTATTTTCGGCAAAGCAAAGCACACCTTCCCTGCCTCAAGTGACCTGAATTAATTTGGGGCTGATTAATGTGTCACAGAATATTTTTTTAGCTGGCACCTGCTTCCTTAGTGCGCCCTGATTAGTGATCTTTTGCACTTGCTAAGTGCTTTCATTGTTGCAAAATTAGTTACAACACCTGCCCTGCCCCAACTGACAATAATGAATTAGGGGCTGATTAATGGATTTTAACTTCCAGCCTGGCTCCTGCTTGTCTCCCTTAGCTGTAATTCATGACCTTTGTGGCATATGTGTAACTATTCTGAGGTTCAGAGCAGGGTCACATAATAGTTTCAACTGGCAACTGAACTCTGGAGGGGCCCCTCAGGAAGCACTACAGGAAATGGCTACTAATGATGTGCCTGAACTTTTGAACCTGGTAAGTAGTTACTTTCAGTTTTGCTTAGATCGTATTTCTGCAATTTCGCACTTATTCGCGGGGCGCGAACTCACGCGAACAGTGCGAGCAGTGCGAGCAAAATCCGCTGCTCGCGGATTTGCGGATTTTGCAGGAAATTCGCAAATCTCGCGGATTGCGGATTTCCCGAAAATCCGCAAAATCCGCGAGCGGAACGGATTTTCCGCCCATGCCTAGGTCAGGCGCGGCCGTGGCTCCCAAGGACAGGGTCTTGCAGAAGAAGAAGGTTTATGACTTGCCCATGTGAGGAGAAGGGAGGGGGAGCCAGGGTGGACAGAGGGACAGAGTCACATAGAGAGAGAGAGAGATCTTATGACCCGTACATGAGAGAGCGGGGGCAGTCAGGTGCAGCTGGGGAGGGCTATGTCAGCTAAGGCGAAGGATGCCTCTTCAAGAGGGAATGGGGGGTTTGTGCGGGTCAAGCAGAAGGGTTGCCTTTCACAGCAGGGTCGCGCAGAGGGAGAGGGTTTCATGGTCTATGCATGAGAGAGGGGGTTTAAGATACGCGCAGGAGGGAAGCCGGGGATTCCAATGGGTAAAAGGGCCGTGGTGCCTAGAATGGCTGTACATATGCATATGGGTATGGGCTCTTACTGGCAGAGTGATACGGTCAATAATTTACGGTATTCATGGTGCTCACAGGGAGAGGAGTGGGAGAAGAAGGGAAATGAATGCTGTTTATGTACATCAATTTCTTCAATTTCCACAGTCGCCCCTTTTTACATTACAGCGTTCATTTTTGCAATTGATGGGGTTACAGATAGACAGGCATCGTTGAAGAATTAGCATTCGTTGATACTAACATTTGGCGTACAATCATAGACAGTTGAGGTGATGGGCAGAATGCAGCACATAGGAAATTGCATTTCGTTGAGTTCCTAACAATTAAGCGCACTACACAGCATAAATGTTTCTGACTTAAAAATGTGACCAATGAACAGTTTTGACCAGGTAGTTGAGAGCGGAATTCAGTTCAATACACAAGATTTCTTCGTCACAGTGTCTTTTTATCAGTGAGCCATCACTGGTAGGCTCTAGTCCGTGTACTTTCGTTGGCGCTGTTGAGCACCGGCGGTGGAGCTATAGGTCCAGCTCGGTTCTATCCTTACGTGTTGCAGGGTGCGGTCAGTCCTCTGCTGTTAGACCACAGTCCTGTTCCCTAAACAATCCGTTTGGCGGCGCCTTATGCTCGGCACCTATATTTCCGTGGCAACACCCTATTCCCACTTGAATGCAGTTCTTCCCTTTGGCAAAAAGTCACGTGGAAAAGAGGGTGAGTGTGGTTCAAATAGTCGATAGGAGGGAGGGCGGAGTTGGGTCAGAGTTCCTGGGACACACAAAAGGGACCAAGGGAGCAAAGGATAACAAGCAGGCAGGCCCATCAATCGGGCCCAAAGAAGGGGAACGGAGACTCCAGGCACACGTGGGTTAGCAGACGGAGGGCTTCAAGGCGGCCCGTCATTTTTCATTTTCCACGTTGAAATTGCGGTCTCGTCCCGTATCTAGTTGCTCTGCAGCTCCACCTTTGGTCGAGGTCACACGTGTCCCAAGATCGGCAGCCAGGCTGTACGTCACATCTGACCCTTCTCCTTCGGTGATCGTGAATCTTTGAATAGGTACAAAACAAGCTTTAGAGAACTGGTCAGGGGAAGACATTTATGCATGTGAATTCCTCCCTCAATCCAACGCACTTGGGAGATACGCTCATTGGTCACAGTCAGAGGTTCATTTACCAAGCAGTGCATATGTCGGCATTCCTACTGAGTTCATGCCAAGTTTTATTCATTGTCTACACAGGTCACATATGGAGGAAAGTCAGACTCTTATCAACTGTGTATTTCATCAAACTCAACATTTCGGAGCCTCCAGGGAGACTCGTCTTTCTAACCTGAGCCTTAACAGTCTAACATTTCCCTTCAAGGCTGGCTAACCTTTTCAAACAGGGCGGGGGCGCTATCATCGAGAGTCAGGGTAAAACAGGGTTTTCTCGAGGGACGACAGTTACTCATGGTCATCATGTTTATATCCGGGACAGCAGCTGGGGGTCAATCAAGTGGGGCGGGGATGCTTCGGGTATTCGCGCTTGGGTGCAAAGGGGGTGGGGCAATCTGGACGCTGGGGGTCAATCTAGGCGCTGGCGTTCGTCTCTGATGAACAGAAATAAGGTGCCATTGACATACAGTTCCCCTATAAATGGCCAGATTTGGGGGACCTTAGTCGTCTTACCTGTCCTTTCCTTCTCAGCCAATTCAAGTTCATTCATTTTGCAGAAAGGAGAGGCAGTAATATGGCGAGATACAATCATTTTAGTTTCGGTCAATTTCGCTGAACACCTTCGCGTTCAATAAGAATCCAATCAGACTGGTGCCGGTGGGGCACAATTTTACCGCAAAGAGGGAGAGAAAATAGGGAGACTCTCATAGAGAGTGAGAGTCGTCCGCAATCTAAACGAGCCATTCGGTACACGTATGACATGTAGAGAGAGAGGGAGAGAGGGAGGGAGAGAGAGATAAGGGGGTGGTGAGAGAGAGAGAGAGAGAGAGAGAGAGAGAGAGAGAGACGTGTACGAAAATAGGTCATTTAGTGCGCTCACAATCACAGAACAGCAGAGGTCAGGTAACACGCAAATACAGACAGAGGGAAGACATAAATCCGTACATCACATACACACAAACTCAGACAAGGAAGACAGCACATGCATTACATATATATAAGACATTCACGACAAAACAGAAAACAACAGGTGGCCAACAAAATCCATATTATATCCTGCGTATCTTTACTATCCTATTTATGTACGTGCTTAGCTTTTTCTACCCTTCCCTCCTTTTCCTTCTCGCTTGTTATCTTTGCGAGCGTTCTCAATTGCCAATACTTACACCTCGGTTAGTCGATCAGAAATTAACCTGGTCGCGCTATTTACCCATGGTTGGATCTTAAACCATTTTTCAGTTCCTTCCTTTGGTGGGAAGTTCTCCAGGCTGAGGCAACGGCAAGTATTGATCGGGAGAACAGTCGGACAGCTTGGCTATATTTATAAGAGTGTGAGAAAAGGGGGCAGTGCATTGAACATCAGCAACATTTCTAACTTCCCAGACGGGTGGTGCCGTGGTAACCCTTACCCACACACTTTTCCTTGTCCTTTCCCTACCTAGTCAAACGTCTAGTTACATTGTCTAACGTGTTATTTCTAGTCAATTTTCGTCATACAGTACCCGTCCAATTTCTATGTCAGTCCATCCTCCCAGTCGCTATGTTCTAAGGAGGAACAGTCATGTTTAAGTCTACGTCTTTTTGAAAACTTATCGTCATAACGACTACACACATATTCCCTCTTTCCCTTTTCGTCGGTGGTTTGACCATCGCTCTCCCACACTTCAGCCGACGTTCTGACGTGACCTGCAGAAGGGAGGAGAAAGAAGGGGTGGGGGGCAGCATTCAAAGCACATCAGCATGCAGTAGTCCGAAAATGTTTTTACCTACCACTTACTCGACCTATCTCCGCGCACTGCATTTCTTTACCATCTCGGCGTTTAAGCCCAGAGGGACCAGTAATGTCAGATAGATAATCATTGACGATCTGCGTATCTACATGAGTTACTTGGTCGCAACCCTTTTTGTTGGGATGCAAGGGTGACGGTCAGGTGGCATTTCTGTGGTGTCGTTTTAAGGGCGTCTAAGACCTTTCCGGCTGACTATGACACATAATGTAGCTGCCAAACATCTGGTCCCTTTTAACCTTCATCTTTCATCATACTTATTCTTCGCTCACAGTAGTAAAACATCCAAAACTCATTAATGCGACCGCTACAACTATGCTTTCTTTTTCAAAATACTTTTAATAAAAAAGTGTTGATGTATAAATACAGGCCTACAACCCAGTGGACCGGCCACGGAGCAGGTTGAAACTGTACATAAGAAGAACGAAGTTGGTGGCAGTTCATTGCATAAAGTGCAGCAGTGCAATAAAATCGTATTAAACTTCCCTACAGAGCAAGCATGATGCATGTCAGTAATTCAGTTTTAATTAATTCATAAATTCATTATCCAATGCTCATTCTTTATCTAAATTACACCAATTCATTCTCCAAATCATAATCAGTACCCACCCTAAGTCAGTTCATTGTTCGAGCACATACTCAATATCCTTCAAATCTACTTTCATTATCCAAAAAACTGCATACATATCTCGGGACAAAAAGCTGCGCGGTCAGGGTGCAACAAAGTTTATTCAAAAAGTCTCATTTTGTGTCGGCGCCATTTTGGGCGAGGTCAGGCTGGTTCCAGCATAGTCAGAATGTCTCCAATGACTCGTGGTTGGACCAGAATCTTCCGTTGGTAGTTCAAAAAGTTTTGTGCTATGTGGTTAACAGTCTAACAATATGGACCATTAGTCAAAGAGTGGGGAGGGCGGCAACAATTTTCCTACCGGGTCATTCTGGGGTTCCACCGGAACTGATCAAGTCTGTGCCGTGGCTGTATTTTAGCCATTTCCAAACCGAGGCTGGCGCCGGCAGGAGTGCACCGATGTCGCGGTTCCCAGTGAGGGGGGCGGGGGCGCCCATGCGGAGGGATCGGGGTGCCCCCCGGCTCTCATAGAATCTTCAAGGTTGAGGAGAGAAGGCATGGGGCGTGTGCCCTTCCTGGGCAAAAGACCGCTTTTCGATGTTGACCCTCTTTAAGCAAAGAGCGTTGGGGTGCCGCTGGAAGCCTCCACCTGGAGGGAGGTGGGGGAGGCTCGTTCGCGCCGCCTCCCCCTTCCAGCGACCCCGCGCCGTTCTTCGGCTCCAGCGCTTCGGTATTGGCCGTGCCAGCCATTGAAGATGGGGGGGGGGTCGGTGGCTGAGGCAAGACATCCCCCCCTTGACATGTGGCGGGACTACCTGCAACTATCCAGGCGTTGGCATGTGGCGGGACTACCTGCAACTGTCAGGCGTTGGGTGTAGTTGCAGCCATTATAGCTCAAAGAAATGCCGTCATCCTCGCTTTGGCTTCGGCCTTCGACGAAAGCCGGATCGGGTGAGAGAGAGAGGTGGTCGGTGGCCGAGGCAAGACAGCCCCCTCTCTCCCCGCGGCCTGCAGGGCGGCAGAAGAGGAGAGATGGAGAGGTCCTTATCATTCTTTGGGCCGCCTGCCCAACAGCGTCTCCTTCTGACCGCGGCCAGGCGAGCCCCGCATGCCTCGAGGCCTCGCCCTCCGGATGGGCGTAACCGCGGACCTGTTGCACTTCGGGAGCTTCCGGAATGGGGGTAGGTACCTATTGAATTGTTTCTATTTCGTGTGACCGTTATTTGGGCGTGGTGGGCAATGAGGCAGACATGTTGGGAGCAGGAATAGGCAGTGAAGCCTAGCTACCTCGTGGCTATTTTTGCTGTCAAACTTTTCGCCATTTTATATTTCTTTTTACGAACTGTTTCTAATGTTTCTTATTTTTTTTTTAAGTCAAAAGCTCATCAGGGGGTTACTGACTTAGCCTGATTTCTTTTTATTTTTCTTTCTCTTCCTTAGCGTGTTTCGAGCTAAAGTTTTCTGTTAGTAGGGAACGGTGATCACTTCATATTTTTATGTGTCCTTTTCACTAGGGGGTACTTCTGGACGGACCAGACGAGTTCCCTCCAATAAATGGTCCGGGGTGGAACGAGATTATCGATCAAAAGGGGAACATATATTCCTTCATTAGGGTATCATCCTGGACAGACCAAGCGATGTACTTCCACTTACTAGGGTAGCCTCCTGGACGGACCAGATGGTCTACTTCCACTAAATGGCCCAGGAGCGGGGAGCATATGTCCTCCATAAGGGTAGTCTCCTGGGCGGACCATGCGAGCTACCCCCCAAATAACCAATCAGTGGGGAGTGGGTAGGACTGACGAATTCACAAAGGGGCATAACCTACCCTTTACTACTTGCAAAGACTAAACAGAATATTTCTATTCCACGTTGTTTGCAAGTAGAAAATACCTCAAACGAAACAATTCCTGGAACAACAATGTCCAGGCAACCAATCAATCAGTGGGGAGAAAAACAGGCATGACGGATTACAACGGGGACAAACGTCTGCATTACCTGCCCTTCGCTATCCAGAAAGGAAGACAGAATATTTCTACTCGTCTCAGTTTGTAGACAGGGAAGATCTCAAAGAGCAACAATCGATTATTAATCGATTTTCAAACAATCAGTGGGGAGAAAAGTAGGCATGACGGATTACAACGGGGACAAAAGTCTGCATTACCTACCCTTCTCTATCTGCAAAGAGGGACGACGTTCCTATTCGCCGCTGTTTGCAAACAGAGAATGTCTCGTTCTCAAGAAGAGAACCAATATGTCAAGTAGCATTCAAAGCTAAATGAACCAATACCAACAATATCAGTATAAAAATACCGATTCCAATACAATCAATCAATCAATCAGGTGGATAGAACCACCCTACCAATCAGGCGTAAAAACACCCTACTTAATCTTACCCGGACCGGACCATACGGACAGTTCTTCGTGTTCCTCCTCCAGCGCCCGATCGTTCTCTTACTCCGTGTGGCATTCCTGTGGGATTCCAGTCAGGACAATAGGTCACTCAAGAGAGGTCCGTTCAGAATTGGTGAAGTTCTTTCGATCGGCAGCCGGGCGAGGGCCCTCTCAAGGCAGGTATACTCCGATCATTTTAGATGTTCACTTCTTCGTCTGGATCTCTCTTACCGGACCTTATGTCACTGATGGACCCCGCGTTGGGACGCCAATTGTGAAACAGGAGCCCAGATTACTACCGATGCCCAGGCCGCTGGCGCAAACCGCCTCTTAGTTCCCATGTCGAATAGTTACCAAATAAAGAGACGGGCGCTGGAAGCAGGAATCAAGAACAGAGTTTATTTCTCATGAGGAGAGCCAGTCATTTCGGACACGAAACACAGTGTCTTTCGGGAGTTGCTCTAACAAGTGAGCTGAGACTCCGTCTTTTATACTTTACAAAACACTTGACAGTACAATCAGGACAGTGTGACGCAAAAGAAAAGACATCCCTATAATCCTCGTGTCAATCCTACCCCACATATGTTCACAATAGGGACCCTTGACCTGCTGATAAGAGAGGAGGGCAATCACGCAGCTGAGTGTTCCGTCAACCGTTTAGGATGTGTGCGCTTGATCATAGCCCAGGGGGTGGGGTGGCCAGGATCAATAGTGGGTCCTTTGAAGAGGAGTGACTTCATACAATAAGGGCAGTAAATGGTATCTCCCGGCTCAGGCGATGGCCTCGGACATGTGTGGTCAGCCGGACTCGGGGGAAGGGGTCATCAAAGGAGTGGTATTCATGCCGCGTGGACAATCGAGCGCGGAGGGAAGGCTTGTCAACAGAGGGGCATTCATGGAAGGAAAGGAGGTGTTGGTCAGGCGCGGCCGTGGCTCCCAAGGACAGGGTCTTGCAGAAGAAGAAGGTTTATGACTTGCCCATGTGAGGAGAAGGGAGGGGGAGCCAGGGTGGACACAGGGACAGAGTCACATAGAGAGAGAGAGAGATCTTATGACCCGTACATGAGAGAGCGGGGGCAGTCAGGTGCAGCTGGGGAGGGCTATGTCAGCTAAGGCGAAGGATGCCTCTTCAAGAGGGAATGGGGGGTTTGTGCGGGTCAAGCAGAAGGGTTGCCTTTCACAGCAGGGTCGCGCAGAGGGAGAGGGTTTCATGGTCTATGCATGAGAGAGGGGGTTTAAGATACGCGCAGGAGGGAAGCCGGGGATTCCAATGGGTAAAAGGGCTGTGGTGCCTAGAATGGCTGTACATATGCATATGGGTATGGGCTCTTACTGGCAGAGTGATACGGTCAATAATTTACGGTATTCATGGGGCTCACAGGGAGAGGAGTGGGAGAAGAAGGGAAATGAATGCTGTTTATGTACATCAATTTCTTCAATTTCCACAGGTCGGGCCTGTTTGTTGGTTGTATGATTGCCCTTCTGGGTGTTTGCTTCAGCAGCTCCTTTGCTGCTTGTGCTCCCTGGTGGGGCCGGTTTGCATGGCCCCTGCATTGAGCTGTCTCTCTTATTCGGGCTGCGTTCCCCTTCTTTCGAGGTTCTTTGGGCATTCTTGTGTGTGGTGGCCCCTGGTGGACCTTCACGGTCCTATCTGGACTTGGCCTTGGGACTGGTCCCTTCTGCTCTTCCGCCTTGTGGATTTTGGCTTTTCCCTGTTGGCCGGTTGGGGTCCCTTGGTGGCGGGTCGCTTCAGTGTCGTTTCTGCAACCTCCTGGTCCTGTTTTGCCTTGTGCCTGCCTGGGTTCTCTCTGTGGTGTCGCGGTCCCTTCTGGGGGGTCCTTGGTGCGGCTGGGGTCTGTGTCCCACCTGCTTCTCTCCTTTCTGGTGGGGTTTTGGTGGCCTTGTTTTCATTGTTCGGTTGGATTGCTGGGTTCTTTCTGCACCCATGTCTGTTCTTGCAGCTGTTCGGTGTTCCTCTGCTGTCTGCTGGAGTACCTGCTGTGCGGTGTCCGGGAGGAGTCCCGGGGTCTTCTCGCTACGGCGGTTCCTGCCAGTCTGGTTCCTCTGCTTCTCTCTTTGGTTTCCGCCAGGCCTGGTGGGTTTTGTCTCCTTCTTCCCCTCCGGTCATAGGTTTTGGGGTGGTTTGGCTCTCTCGTTGTTGGTGGTCCAACGCGGTCTCCATCTCTTTGCTGCTGTGGACTTATTTCACTGTGGTAGGGGTGCCCTTTGTTCTTCGGTTTTGGAGTTAGGGCTTTACCGGTAATCTTCATTACTCCGAGTGTAGTCTTCCTTGCCACATGAGTTCCCATCCCTCCCTCCCTGTCTGGCTATCGGCTTCATGTTTCTGCTTGGTAGTTTCAGGCTGATGGGTTGGGCCGGCCCGCCTCTTATAGAGGTCAAGGGTGTTATTGGCCTGCCGTATTGGGATGGGATATGAGGCATGGGAGGCTAACTGGTTTTGCTTTGGAGGGTTCTGGTGTGGAGCTGAAGCTCACTTTGTTATGCATGTGGCGAGGAAGACTACACTCGGAGTAATGAAGATTACCGCTAAGTAATCGGGGCATTTCCTCACTCTTAATCTCTCTTGAAGGATGTTTTTCATCCATGTTTCCTCCCTTTCTCTCTGCTTTCCTATCTTTCCCTTTCTCCTTTCTCCCTTTTCTGCCTTTCTCTTTTTCGCTCTGTGTCAAAGCCACAAATTATAAATAAAGTTCTGATGCACACCCATAGGAATTATCAGCTCAAATTAAAGAGATGTTTGTTTAATGTTAAAAAAGCATTGGCGATACCAATAGCACTCAGCTGTAAATTATATTGGTATACCAGTACTTATTGCAATCATAAATAAAAGCCAAAAATGCACACAACAGTTGTCTTGGAAAGGTATTTTTAATGAATTAATGCATGAAGGATAAATAAATTATAAAGATAAAACAATAGCACCAATGATTGATGTATGCGATTATATTTTCAGAGATGAATACCAAGAGCTTAGAAGCCGCATGAACATTACTTAAACACTGTGCATTAAGTATATAGAGGCTGCTAAAACTGCGATAATGGGCTCGCTAATATGTGTTATAAAATTCCAATAGAAGCCCAGGTTAGATGTGCAGGACATCTAACCTGGGCTTCGATTGGAATTCTATAACGTATATTAGCAAGCCCATTATCATCGTTTTAGCTGCAGTTTCCTGCCGCTAAAACTGCAATAATTTTTACGAGGTTATTGCTAATATGCCCGATATGGACCTCATAGTGCTCGCGAAAAAACAGTGAGAGTTTCATGTCAAACATGTGAAAAGGCGAAAAAGGCATGCTTTTTCATCAGAAATCGGAAATCCACAGACCTGTGTCGAGGGCGTTTCGACCTTCATTATTTAGATGTCATCATCAGGAAAAATATTTCAAATGCATAAATGATTGCTACCTTAAGGTAAAAGAAAGACAGGAATTTAAAAGAGGGACAGATTAAAACAGTGTCTTAAAGAATAAAAGGCCAATTGTTGGTTACCTGGTGGTTACCCAGGAATCTATGATTGAGAGAAAAAGGATGACAAGGCTGAGTTTAGCCTTAATGTGGAAGGAATGTGAATTGATTACAGTAATCAACCCTCAGGTCTCTTGAGGAGAGCATCACAATCATGTTCTGTGTATGTCACAGTGGTGTGCCAGAGCACAATTGGAAGCAGGACACTCCACGAGGTAAGCGTGGTATTCGGCAAGAAGGACTTAATCCCATGACAAGGAGCAATGGTGTTGGGTGTGCCAGCCGGTCACACTATCAGGAAAGAAGAATATTGAAACAATGTAAAGATACAATATTTGATACTGTTTTAACACAACACGCGGTGCATGGTGGCCACCACTATGAAGGGGTACTTTATCCAATGGCTGCAGCACACATACAAATAGGAAAATGCCTTAAAGAACAAAAACTATGCTGAGTATAAGGCAGACACCCATGCACTATGGCAGCCACAAGTGCACAAGCGCAGGGAGAGCAACAGAACTGCAACACTTCTAAGTAGTTATGGTACAGTTTTGCTCTCTTCTGTTCACACAACGCAGCTCAGCAACTTTAATTGCTGCGCTGCATTGCCTGAACTCTTTGTAGATATGAAATGCAGTCCATTCAAAACGCGGCAGCCAGAGTCTTGCTCGGCATTCCCAAACATCATTCTACCTCTTTGGCAATACGCCATCTCCATTGGCTACGAGTCAGGAACAGGATCACATTTAAGGCACTCTGTATCGCCTATAAAGCCATTTGCAGCCGACCGCTTTGCTTTCAGAAAAGTGCTTTCGAGCAAGTAATTTGTTTTTATTTACTGCTCCAAGGGGCATCCACCATCAGTAGATGCAGTCATGCATGGTGAACCATTCACGCTCACAGGCCATAACGCATTTGCATACCCACTAAATGATAGGGCACAAGCAGCGTCATAATGTGTATGTGCTATGCGCTTGTCAAGTCATAAAAGATTTTTTTGCTGGTGGATCACAGCATTGGATAAAAGCATTTTGATGATGCTGAAACGCATCACCAAAAACCATTGACAAAGTCTATAGGTCACAAAGGCGAGACCTATTCACTTCTCCAATATTTGTTTTGAGGGCATTCTGGATTTTTAGTACTGTTCAACCTATTAAAAGGACGGACTACAATTCCTAGATTTCAAAAAATATTACTGGACTGGATAAGAAACTAGCTCAAGGAACTGAGGGGCATATTACCAACAAGTAGCGATATTTATCGCTAAACAGGCTTAGTGACGATTTTTTTATCGCTGAGCATCGCCGGAATTTATCGCTGAGATAACGTGCTATTAGCAACGTTTATCTCAAAAGCGATACATTTTCCGGCGAAATGCGTGAATATCGCTGAGAATACAGCGATATTCACGCATTAGCGACAAAATGCTCTTAGCCATGTTATCCACCTCCCATTGGATAACATGGCTAAGAACTGGTCTGGGCAGGTGTTAGTATTTGGAGATATTCACGCTTAGCGTAAATATTTCCATCGCTACGCCTGCCTTGCTAATAGGCGATAGCGATGTTAGCGACTGTTTTCAGTTGCTAACAGGTTGGGTATACCCACTTTGCATGTCATTAGCGATAAATATCGCTTACATGCAAAGCGGGCCCCAAACCGCTCGCTATCACCTAAAAGCTGTCACCAACTACTGTTAGCGACAGCTTGCTAATAGGGCGATAGAATTATCGCCGCCTAGCGGCCGAAAACAGCCACTAAAGCGGCGAAAATTCCCTATTGCCACCCTTGATAATATGCCCTTTGGAGTCTTAAGAGTTGTTTTACAGTCGTGTTTATTCTTAGTTGAATGCAGATTTCACTCTCTTTCTCAGGTTTTTCTTAGTTTCACCTTCACTTACAACAGAGAACAAAACTGCAACATTAAAGACTATAAAAAAGTGAAAATAGTTATCTCACAATGCTTTAATTTTTAGCACGAAAGGAACCACAGAGTTCTACTGGAAAAGGATGGTTTAAAAAAATTAGACCATTTACTTCATATCTTTACATACATTTACACTGGCATTTTCTGTTTCGGTTATTGTTAAAAATAATTTGCATATCTTCATATAAATAATTTCGCATCCAAACGTTTGTTATATTAGCCTGTGCACACATCAATGCGTGCTTCCTTGATCCACTTCACCATATGCCGTTTCCTGCTAATTAGGTTGACCGCTCCTGACACACATAACTTTGCGCCCTCTGCTGGACAGGGTTATGTACGACTGCTGGTTCTACTGCATGGGTGATAGTTTCTGTAAATGGGTGTCTGTTGGTGTGTTGTGGTTTGGTATGTGGTTCTGTCTGCCTGCACAACAAAAACATTCAGACCTACTATCCTTGGTCCATCTAGTTTGTATATGTCATTATTTGCTACACACACAACGCACTTTATTGAAACCCTTGTTCCTAAAACATGGAGTGCGGTCCTGTACTGAAGCTATGAAACTTCTTTTTAATCTGGAGACTCCAATGGAATTGACAAGGTTTGCAAAGTTTGCATATAAGGCTAAAGAACTCATAGGCAAAGCCGGTACTTCGCATCTTTGAAATGAAATTACTTGGTGAAAAGAACTCATGCTTCATTTGAATGAATGAATGAATGAACTCCGATTTATAGAGCGCACATAGCTGCCCTGAGGCGTCCAAGCGCTAAGCATACTATCTGAGGTTTGGGTTCAAAGAGGCAGGTTCAGCTTCATCATTGAGTAGTGAATAGGAACGTTTTCAGCTGTTTGCGAAAGGAGAGAATATTAGGATTAGATCTAAGATGCTGGGGCAGAGCGTTCCATCTCTTAGCTACATTGTAGGAGAAAGAGCGGCCACCTGACCTTGGATTGTACATCTTTCACCTTATTGAAATGAAATTACCTACGTATATTTAGTACTCAGTTTATTTATGCCACTGTCAGGTTCATGTATTTTACAATAACATTGAAACTTTTTATTTAAAATAGGGTTTGAACATTTCCAAGATTATTAGGAATGCATTTTATAACTCGGTAACTCCAACCTTCTCCTGCAAGACTCGCAAAGCGTGCACATAAGGTGAAGGACCCTTCAGTATTGAATTGATTTATTGGTTTTATACCAGTACCTTATAGATTGTACCTGTTTTTAAGTCCCGTTTGTAAAAATCATCCTTGTATGCTTTAGCAGATATAACATATCAAAACTCGCTAGGTATGCATTAATTGTAACAAAGTAAGTGAGATTTTATTTGGATTTTTTTGTATCAATTTTTATTAATTGACACAATAAACTCTTTCTTCTTCTTCTTCTTCGGGCTGAGGTAACCAATTTGTCACTGTCTAATTTTTTTTAATGGAACCATGTGCAATGGCACATTTTGATCGCTGTAGCTGAAGGAGGAAGACATATGGGAGTTGAAGGGGAACTTAGGCATTACAGCAAGACGTGCCCAGTGATGTTTTTAGAAAGCATGTATTGGTAAAGCCAACCAATCTGTTTTCCAGTTGAATATGCTTTTCGGTGATCTGCCAGTTTGGGTGTAGGGTTGTATGGCTAGCAAGTAACATCAGTAACACAAGGACCGGTGCCTTTCGAAGGAACTTTGACGAAGACCCCTGGACGGATACCATACCTGTGTGTACTTACCTCGGAGCCCGAGCAACTTTGGCCGATGCGTCGTGTAGCTGTCCTATGCAGCTATAGAGGAGTTTTAGCTCTGGCTTACCCCCTTTGCCGACACCAACCCAGCCAGACATCTGACATTGTTTTCCTGGTCGTCCCGTTGTGCTTCCTTCCCTCCCCCGCATCTCATGTTATTGTTTTTTCCTATGTTGTTGGAACTCGAGGCAGCATCTGTGAGGCCTGCACAAATAACATGACTACATTTGTCCTTCACTGTCAACCAAACACCCAATTGTAGTGCCTGAGTCTCAGAGGGTAGAGTTGCAGAGCAGTCTGAGGCTTACTCAAGGGAGGTGGTGTGGGCTAGTAATCGTCATTTGCAGGTGTGCAAAAGTAACACTCAATAATTGATTGTCCAGTCTGTGCTTTGCTTTATAAAAGTAAGAGTACATTTATTAAACACACTCACTACTCAATACTATGCACCAATTTACAAATATACATGAGCTGTCGGAATTACTTTGTGACATTGCATAACATCTCCACCCCTCCCACAGGGGGTGTGGGGTCTAATACCACCACTCCCATGTATACCCATAATCTCTGTGTGATCGCTGACCGCCTGTAGCTTCTGCCTCCACGGCTGCATCTCATCCACTTCCGCTTCCGCTGACCTCTGACCCTGCCCCCGGAGTCAGCCGCCTTTTGGAGAGAAACGCTGTGCGAGGACGCAGAGAGGACACGGAGAAAGACGCCCAAAGTCGGGGAAGCCGTGAACATAGCGGCGAAGGAGAATAATCAGCCTGAGACGTGGCTGCAACGTAAAAGTAAAGAAAACAACGCATTTTGGAAAACGAAGCCGAAATCGGCTAAACTGTTTAAAACACAGAGGAGAGTACATTAAAGCAGGATAAAGGAGGACAGCAAAACGCTGGGAGCAGGGTGATCCCTGCACTAAACGGGCAGAGGAGCTGAGGCGCGAGGCACAAGGCATGAGGCACCTGGAAGGTCAGCCACAAAGAGGTAAGTGCGGAGGC
The DNA here is from genome assembly GCF_964263255.1 of Lissotriton vulgaris. NCBI lineage: Eukaryota > Metazoa > Chordata > Amphibia > Caudata > Salamandridae > Lissotriton > Lissotriton vulgaris. The sequence continues at coordinate 1,954,127,251 of NC_141691.1, read as the reverse complement.
TGTAAGGAGGCTGTAAGGTGTGGAGGAGTGTGTTTCTTTCTCTTATAACAGTCTTTACTTTAAGCCTGCGAGTTGAGGTGCAGGTGATAGACATTACACTATACTATATTGCTGATCTGAAACTACACCCCCTCTGAAGTAATCCTGAGAGCCTATCTCTCAGCTGGGGAGATAAAATACCAATGTCAAGGACTGGGCTATAGGACAACTGGTAGCTCCCTATAACACTGTCTCCCCCTAATAGCCGGGAGAGACTTCAGAGAAAGCGGCACCAGTGAATATTAACAGGGGGAATACCAGGGAAAAGCACAAGGATGGTCTCAAAAAAAGGGAAGAAACAGACAGAACATAACCCGAGGCCACATTTGAACGTTGCGAACGCTGAAAGCATGGGCTCCCTGGAAGGCACCGGCGGGAGCATAGAGCCATCACCAGTGAAAGGAAAAGGGAAGGGGAAAGGAAAAGGTGCTAAAAAGCCGAAAGCATTGGCTAAACCCCCTGGTAGAGCCACATCGAACCCAATAAAGGAGTTAAGTCAGCGCAAGTGCACGACCTAGAACTAGAACTAGAACGAGAACTAGAACTAGAACTCGAGCAAGAGCAAAAGCAGGCAAAGGCCATAACCAAACCAACATCTCCGAATGGGAGCCTATAAAGGGGAGAGATTGTATGCACCTCTTTACCAGTGGAGGTACACAGGTCTGACTACCTAATCTTGATCAATCACTCTCTACAGCTATTACTAGATCAGAATGGCCTGCCATCGCCTCGGCTGTCGTCATCACCGTACGACCGCTTCTCCTTTGACCTGGAGAGAGGGTCCCTGGATAGCCAGATTCCTGTGCCTGTGGTAGTGATGGAGAGAGGAACTGAAACCCCCTCAAGCAGTAGGACATGCCAGAAAAGAGATGGAAATAAAAGCTCGCTGGAAATTCGAGATACCACCTTGAACCAGGAAGATGATTTGAACAAGACACGGAGTTAAACCCAGAATTAAATTGCGACCTCTCTTCCCTGCATACTGCGTCTATGTTGGACTTAATGCTGATATTACAAAAAACCTTGAAAGGACTGCTTGAAGTAACTCTGTCTAATAATGCTGTATTAAAAAAACAGAAAATGTATTTAGCAAAAATAGAGGGGGAACTGCATGGGATAAGATCCCATATGCCAAATATGGTAAGACAAGTGCCTGACTGTGAGTCCCAACTACAGGCACAGGGGGAGGGCAATGGAGCGCTAATTGAAAGAGATCACATGGCAAAGATGGTAGATAAAACCCCATACCTAGACCCGCATATTCGTGGAAAAGGGCAGTCCCTAAATGATAAACAATCCAAAGAGAGCCACCAGGTATACATATCAAAGTGGCCTATGAGGGTAATAAGGAGAGTAGAGCAGACTAGACGTAGACAAACAAGTAGAGCAAGAGGAATAGGGAAAAAAGCAGTAAGGAAAGAGAGGAAAGCCACTGAGAAGGAACCGGGGGTGGAAAAGGAAAAAAGTACGAAAGACAAGGAAAGAAAGGAACCCAACCGCCCTAGGAGCAAAAACTCCAAAACGCCCAAAAACTCCAAAATGCCAAGTCAAATCTGCACCCCCACCCAAGATTATGAAAACCCATAGGAACTTAGATAGTATTAAACCCACAGTACAGCACAGTGGGGTGGGGAAACAACTGGGAGGAAATCTGCAGTCCTGGGTTACAAGGGAAGCACAACTTGTTATCCTATACAAACAAGCAGAGAAGGCCAAGATAATGGAACCTCCGTTAGTAAGTAGGACAAGGAATGAGAAGAACGAGAACATGGGGCTGTACTTTGAACAAATCCCAATCAGAACAGGGGGGGAGAAGCTAGGAAAAAGGCCACCCCTAAACAGGTCACAAATGCTGAAAGGATTTGCCAAATGCCAGAACCTGAAAGCAATAGGAACGACCTAAGAGTAGAGGGCTTCATACAAGCAAGAGAAGGGAAGGAGGTCACAAGAATCACACTATATTCCAATTTGGTAAAAGAAATGATCAAGAAAGCAGTGAAGGAACTCCAGAAGGAGGGGATTAGACTACTAGATGAGTATGAGGTGTTTACAGAGTTAGATGAGAAAGGCGGGCAGGGTAGAAACTTCCTAAAAAATCACGCAGGGTTAGGAAAGAGAAAGGTCATGCTTCGTGATCTCGAGGAAGAGGATGGAGCACCGCTAGGAAACATCCAAATAGTAGCAAATAATTCAAATATTGACCATTGGTGGGGAAATTGGAGTAGTGAGTCTGGACAGGAAGACCACTTAGTGAAAGCCATGGAAGAACAGGGGGAGGAAGGATGGCTAGATGACATCGAATAGGTAAAAGGTCAAACACATAGCATAAGATTAGTCTATTGGAATGTAAATAGGCTAGGAAAGGAGGAGAAACAAAAAAGCATAAGGGAGCTGGCGGGAAATACAGAGATTATATGTATTCAGGAGACCTGGCTATGTGGTGAGACCCCAACTTTCGACGGATTCTGCCAACTAAACCGATTAGCTAAGAAGTGTAGATTTGGGCGACCTGCAGGTGGAATAATGACCCTTGTGTCAACAAAAATAATGAAAAAAGTAATTGCACTACCCGTGAAATGTAAATGGCTGTTGGTCTGTAGAATACTGCTATCAGGATGCATAAATATTAATACAGTCTTGATTATAAATGTGTATATGCAATGGGCCACCACTGAGCTATATGGGGAGGAAATGGCTCTGTTTAAAGAGGATATGGAATTCCTGTAGGAGACATATTGCGAGGACATATTTATACTACTTGGTGATTTTAATCATAAATTGCATCCTAAGAATGTTGATTGCTGTTTCCAAGATATATTAGTGGCCTATGAAATACCAGAAGCTATTTTCCCATTATGTATAATAGGAGCAAAGGATAAGCAGTTGACGAATTACTTGGGTGCTAAAAATCTCTTCTGCTTAAATGGAAGAAGCGAGTTAGACTGTCCCGCAAAAAGAACCTTTAAACTGGGTGCTCAAACTTGCCCGATTGACTACATCTATCTGACTCCTTGGAACTTCCATCGATCCTCTGGGTTTAGGATTATAAATAGAGAAGGAAGTGATCACAACATGTTGGCTTTAGAGGTCCCCGGTGTTCAATTAGCACCTCGCTCACTAGTCTTGGAACAACAGATGGAGTACCCCAGACGTTGTACAACCAGGCTAACTGAAGAATATGTCTCAAGATTAATAAATTTACAACAAAATCTAGACCTTGAGACTGCAAGTGGACAATCTCTCGAGTGGTACACAAGTAAAATCGAGGAGGTAGTCCAAATACTCAGTAAGGGACTAAAAGTTAGAAACGGTGGAAATAACAAAACTAATCAGAGTAATAGGAAGATGGGGAAAGTAACTGGTTGGTTTACAAGGGAATGCTAGGAGAAAAAAAGAGAAATCAGGAGGATGGCACACTGTAACTCCCGAAACAGGGACCAGGATAGTAGAAAAGCGTTAGAAGTCCTAAAAAGAGAGTATAATATGCTAACCAGGAGGGTTAAAAGAGAATTTAAAGAAGGGTGCTGGTTAAAACTACTTGAGGCGATAGAAACAAAGAACCTACGCCAGTTTTGAAAACTAGTGCACTCAGCAGCAAACTGACAGCCAGGGGCAATGAATTGTATAGTGGAGGAAGCAGCTTGGGAGGAATATTTACATGACTTGTATAGCTCGGGGACAGAGCGGGAAGAAAATCCGTACACAGATTGGAGCGGTCTGGTAATAGATATGAAACCCGACTTCTCAGTCACTGAGGTTAGAAAAACGTTAATGGGCTTGAACCTCACAAGAGCAGCAGGCCCTGATAAACTTCGGGCACTGATAATTAAAGCACATCCAAACTGGTAGGCTAAATTCTTTGAAAAGATGTTACAAATTATTCTAGATACTTGGAAATTCCCTGATACCTGGAAAGGGGCAATAATATGGCCCATACACAAGAAACGGGACATGTATAGCCCGAAAAACTATAGATTAATTAATCTATTGGACATTGGGGATAAGATCTTTGCTAAAATAGTGCTTGGCAAACTAAAAAACTGGGTTGAAGCCAACCAAATCATCCCGGTAGAACAGGGGGGATTTAAGGAAGGGCACTCCACGGTGGACCACTGCTATGCACTGTGGGTCTTGGCACGGAAGTCAATAGAACAAAGGGGGAGTGTGTGGTGTTGCTTTGTCGACTTCAATGCAGCCTTCGACTCTGTGGAACGCGGGAAACTTTGGGAGTGTCTGATTAAATACAATATCCCACGGAACCTTCTAGAAATATTAAAAGAACTACACAAATGGAACTGGGCCCAAGTAATAAAAGACACCCAGGGGGCACTCACAAAGAAGGTAGACATAGGAAATGGGCTAAGACAGGGCTGCGTCCTGGCCCCGCTTCTGTTTTAGCAGATTTACCAGCAGTATTGGAAGTGGAAAAAAGTGCCAGCCCCAGAATGAGTGGCATAAAGATCTCATGCCTGCTGTATGCAGATGATTTGGTTATTACTGACCAGACCAAATTAGGGCTGCAGAGGAAATTAAATGCTTTTAATGAATACTGCAAGAATAAACTGTTAACCGTAAATATGGATAAGACAAAGGTCATGTGCTTCGGGAAAGGGTCAAAGAGCTTTTGCTGGTATCTTGATAAAATCAAACTAGAAATAGTAAAAGAATATAAATATCTGGGCCTATTGTTCGAGTCTAGTTTAAAATGGAACAAACATATGGAAAACCAGAATGCAAAAGCTTCCGCATCCATTTGTGGTTTGAAAAATTTTTATAAAAACTTTGGTGATAGGTCACACAAACCTATGCTGGAAGCCTTTACAGCCATGGTCCCCCCACAAGTATTATACGGAGCAGAGGTGCTCCTTTTTAGTGGGAAAGGTGATTGGGACTGGGATGAAAGTAAGGCCTTAAAAATGCTTCTGTCCCTACCAAAGTCTGCAATGGTGCAGGCGATCAGACTCGAAACAGGAATGATAGGGTGGAATACCCAGGCCAAAATGCTAGTGGCCAGATTCTGGAAACGCCAATCTCAGGGGGAAGACCAAAAGGTCTCACACTGGTGTAGTGAGGAGATCCGACAAAGTAGCCTAAGATGGGCAACCGAGGCAAAAAAGAAAATAAAGGAAATAATGTGCTGCCTAAAGGTGGGGGTAACCCAAAATTCCTTAGAGGTTAATTTCACAAAAAGCTCTCTAAAAGCACAAGGAAGGGAACTTTCTAGAACAAAAGACCTAATATATGTAAGAAATACAAAATCTGTCCATAACATGATAGAGGTATGGGAAGCCGACGTGGGGTATCCTTACCTGGAAGCCTTGCCAAACCATGGATTTAGGTGGGACGTCTTAAAAATGAGAATTGGCATTATCCCCTGGCGATTGGAGGGGAGAGTGATGAATGAAATGATGTACCCTGATGGTATATGTAAATGTGGGCTAGGGACTAAGTGCGGAACAGTGCACATATTACTGGATTGTTTTATGAGTATAGAAACGAGGAAACAGTTTCTGCGACCCTTATTTATAAAGTATGACATTAGAGCAAGAGCACAAGCAATCGATTTATTATTAAGAATGGAACATCTAGATATAGCAATTGCTCTTGGGTATTATTTGAAAGGAGTGAATGCACTGGCTAGGGAAAAGCTCAAGTAAGGATAGTAAACTCCCCCTGTAATCTATATTTAGCAATACCGGAAGGATAAATCATGGGTGTGGCCAATTCAAATAGATTTAATATTGTACAGCAAATGGATAAAGATTTGTTTTTCTGTTTTAGAATGTACATGAGTTTTTATACTTTTAAAGATTTCAATGACTCTCAGTAATGAAATCAAATGTTAAATAGAAGTAACAAGGCAGAGTGTATAGAAGGAATGGTTAGATTTTAATAAGGTTTATATTCTTTGTTTTTAGCTGATTTTGTATAGGGCTTTGAATTTTATTCGATTGTTTAAAGACTAAGGTCTAAATAAACAGAGTTTTTCTCTCTCTCTCCCATTATCCTGCCCCCAATTCAAACATTTGAACATATCCTGGAGCGTGGGCCCTGCGCATTTGTACCATCCCGGTGGCGCCCCTCCCCCATTACCTCATCAAGCATTAAACAGGGGTACACCTGCCTTGGTGACACATGACCCTGACTGAGCATCTCCTACTGACCATAAAGTATGCACCTCTACATCTTAAGGGCTAACAGTCTGGGGTCTTCACCTAAGCGCAGCAGCAAAAATACATGTTTACGCACACTTTAGAATGACAGTACTCATAACATTTGGACATCGTTAAAGACGCGTTGCAAATACAGCCCCTAAAGGCATCACAGATGATAATAGGATTATGCATATAAAGCCAAACACCGTAGCAAAATGTATATATATAACCCCACTTTGCTTATGCCATCACCTTGTACCAGTACTTCACTGTTACGCATGACCTTCAGTCCCTCCACAAGCATTTGTGATGCAATTAAACCTCTTCACCTCAAGGGTATGCCTTCTTCCAGACATCCACCACCTCAGCCCTTCACTCCATAAAGCCATTCATTCCAAAAATCTTTATTTCGATCACAAGATCATAAAAGATATACATAGTTTGTTAAAAAATACAAATATTTCATTTCATAGTTAAAAACGCATTAAACAAGAATAGTGATCAAAATAGATAAAAGTGTGCTGAAAATTCATGTCTGACGAGAGTCGTCAAGTCTCTTGATGCAGCAAATCCGGGCATACCACATTGCAGTTAAAAATTTAGATAAAGTGAATACAATAGTAGGGGCTAAGTCTGTCCTTAGAACTCTGTAGGCGGGTAAAAATGATCTGAATCCCAAATTTTTAAGTAAATGTACAAGCCAATATTTCCTACTTTTCTCATAGGCGTGACAGAAAAAGACCACATGTACATCGTTCTCCTTTCTGTGGCCGCATGCGGGACATATTTCTGCGGGAGGGGCGCAAGACCATGATGCGGTGAAAGATGCCAAGGGAAGAGTCCCATATCTCCATTGTAGGAATAATTTCCTAGTTAGTACCGGAGTCATGGCATCTAAGACACTTTCCAGATGATAGGAGTCTTTGATTTTTATAAATTGGTTGGTCAATGATCCATCACGAGTGCCCTCAACAGCTCGAGAGAGCATTAGATCGTAGTAGGCTCTTGTTAGCACCTTTCTGGGGGTCCTGCTGCTTGTATTTGCTGGATCCGACCATAGTTCAGGAAGCCCAATAGCCTCGGAAATGTTCTTAATATAATTTAACCAAGGTGTTCTAGTGGCATTGGGCAACAATAAGAATTCCATTAGCTCCGCTCTGTACGTTGAAAGGTCTGGGCTACTCCATAGGCCACGCCAGAATGCAAGTGGTTTAAGCCCCAACTCCTCCGTTATTTGCCGGAGGCCCATGTCCAGCCTCAGGGGCAGAATTGGAGTGCTCGTCGGAAGGGCGGTGATCTGCCTCAGGAATTTGTTCTCAGTGGTCGCTAATTTTGGCGATGGAATATGACCCCACAATTCGCCCCCATATATGACACCCCCCCCGAGCTTGCGCCTTATAGATTTCGATGACAGGGGTGAGGGGACGGTAGGGTGATTTACTCGCTATTCTCATGGTACCACCTGCCAACTGTGCCAGTTTGATGTTTGCTTTTAGCTGGTGTGCCGACCACGTTAAGTTTTCATTAAGAGTTATCCCCAGGTATTCAATTGTATGGACCCGTTCCAAACGGACTGTGCCCAGAAGGGGGGCCGGGCGGTTAAGTGGCATAGGGTTGAGGATCATAAATTTAGTTTTCTGGGGGTTGATCTCCAGTCCCCTTTCTGTGCAGAACTCCAGAAACCGTCCAAGACTCGTTGAATGCCCATCGAGGATTTGGACAACAGGGGGGTGTCGTCCGCAAACATGATTGCGGGCACCCTGCTGCCAGTCAATTTAGGGGCATCAGTGTTGGGGATCCTGGTGAGGTGCGCGATTACCCCGTTCACAAAGAGGCAGAACAGGGTCGGTGAGAGCACGCAGCCCTGTCTTACCCCTCTGCGAACAGGGAACATTTCGGTCAGATTGCCACCTCTGCCGCACCTAATGCGCGCAAAATTCTTATGGTGTAATCTCACCAGGATTGCCAGGATGTCTCTCGGGACATTCATCTCCTCCATGACCTGCCACAATTTCGCTCTTGGGACCAGATTGAAGGCGGCACGCAAGTCCACGAAAACCGTGTACAAGGTGCCGCCCTCAATCAGTGCTGTTCTCCAATATAATAGGTTCAGCCTAAAAATGTGGTCAATTGTGGATACCCCACGCCTAAATCCCGCTTGGTAAGGGGTCAAGATGTCAGTCTCCTCCATCCAATTCTGTAACCGGTCCAGGCTCAGTCTACCGAAGAGCTTTTGGGACACATCAATGAGACTGATCGGGCGATAGTTGACTGGGAGCAGAGGGGATCCCTTTTTAAAGATAGGGACCACCTCTGCTCCCAGCCAAGTATCCGGGACCTCCATCCCCCCAAGGACAGCATTAAATAACAGCATGAGGTAAGGGGCCCAAAACCCTGGTTCCTGCTTATACAGGTCACCTGGTACCCCGTTGAGCCCTGGGGCCTTCCCTGTTGACAATCGGGCAATGGCCACCCTCAGCTCTTTTTCTGTAAAAGGTTTGCCCTCATCCTCAGTGTCTCCCGTAATATGTGGTTCTTCCGAACCCCCTACCTCTGTATCGTACAGTGACTGGAAATGATTTTGCCATATACTGGGTGCAATATTGGGCTCAATTGCCGAGGATAAATCCTCCGTTCCATTAGACACTATTCGCCAGAATGTACTTGAATCTCTGATGGCCAGTGTCCTTGAAAGTTCCTCCCAGTAATGTTGGTCCCATTCAGCCTTGGCATTCAACAGGAGTTTCTTATGTGCCCTTCTCCTTGATTGAATCTCATCCCTGGGTTTGCGCGCCTTTATTGCTAATAGCAAATCGCTTTTGGAGTCCCTGCATGTGGCATTATACCACGTTCTCTTGGTAGTTAGACCGGTTTTGCCCTTCCCTTTTAAAAAGAGGTCCGACTCCAAGGTATTGATTAGATCTGCATGAATCTGGCCTAGCAGGTCTATGTTTTCCCCTTCACCTAAGTCCTCCCCAATAGAAAATGCCCTCTCTAAAAACGGGGTAATTCCGGCGTACAATTTGGGTAACTTGTCACCACTGGTAGCCAGTTTCGCCCACCTTACTCTCCTCCGATTATTCTCCAAGAGTAAGCCTGGTTTGTCTCTATTAAAACCTGGGCCTATGTCCCTAGTGCCTGGAAGAATGTATTCGAGCTCTAGGGCATTGTGGTCACTATCCTGTCTATCAATGACCTTGAAGTCAATGATTTGTGACCACAGTGATAATTTAAGGAGAATATAGTCTAGTCGTGATTCACAACCAGCTTTGTTGTATGTGCACTTACTTGGGATATCTGATTTGCAGCGCCCATTGCAGGCCCTTAAACCATGGTTTAGGGTAAGGGCAGTTATCTGCAGGGCAAGGGGTGTCCATGCTCTAGGTGGGGGTGCCGCCATGTCCGGAACCTGCCACTGTGAATCCTCCTCGCAGGAGGGTCCATCACGGAGGCCTGGTAGCGGCTCATAGTGAGAATTTAAATCTCCACCCACCACGTACTGGCATTCCCCTGGGATGTCACTTGAAAAAGCAGAGAGTTCCTCTATGGTGTTTGATTCACGTGCCATGGATACAGGTCTCGAGTACACATTTACTACCACCAATTTCGGGGAGTTTGGCCACTCTAAGAGGACAGCTAGTATATCATCTGAATCGGTTGTCAGGCGGCTAGCCTGGCAGCCCAGATCAGATGCTATCCAGGTTGCCAGACGGTCTGCCCCGTCCCCCCCACTTTGCTGGTTTGGAAAATACTGCAAACCCCTGAAACGCTAGTTCTTCTCGCGCCCAAGTCTCTTGGAAGAAGCATACACTTTTCGAATTAATGAAAGAACCCCACTCCTGACAATCAATTTTGTTTGCCAACCCAGCAACATTCCATGAAATCAGAATCAAAGATTTTGATCTAATAGGAGGTAACCCTATATCGGGGGGGTTAGATTCAATGGTCTCGTGGTTGGCTATACGATAAGGGGGCGACTGCCCCTGCACCAGCCCAGTGTTGGTATTAAACGCAGCTAAGTCCGCTAGGGGATGCTCTAGATCTTGGTAAGGCACTTGTTCTCTCTGTACCCATGGAACCTGCACTTGTTCACAAGGTGTGTTGTTTTCAGTCCGATGGAGTGGGAAGTGATCCCTCCCTTGTGACTCAGACTGTCAATCAACCATTTCAAGGCTACTAAATCTGTTGTTGGTTGGGAGGTAGGCTGGATAATGCATTCTATGAGGCCCCGGAACTGCTCTAATACCTCCCCCCCTTCCACCCCTCCTCCTGATGTTAGATTCCCATCCTAACTCCTCGCCATACAGTAAGGAGATTTCCGGGACTCTACTCCTGTGATGGTAAGGTTCCCTTCTCTCCCTACGGTCGCTCTCCCAGTCTTCCATCATTTCCTGATGTTGACTCCACCTCTGATCCTCTTTAGTGTATAAGTTCGAAGGATAGAAGAACGAGAGAGGGAGGGCTTGGATGTCACTGCCTTGATCTTCTGGGGCCCAGGTGGAGACATAGGAGGCCGTGTTTGGCTCTCTAAAGGTAACCAAAACACAGTCTCCTTTAATTGATTTTCTAGTGAATCCCACCCAGGTAAACCGTCTGGCCATAATAATATCACTGGTAGTACCTCGTGGGAGCGGCCTGTGTATAGACAGCCAGCTAATGACTTTGTTTTTAAGGGAAGGGATTGATTCTGTAGCGCTAGGTTTTAATTCAGGGACCCCTGCCAAGATCACCGTGTAGGGAGACGCCTCTGGTGGTAAGTTGGCAGGTTTAGTTTTACGGGCAATGTTTTGTTTTTTGCCTGGAGGTGTTAATTCTCTCTGAGTTACAATCGGGGTTGTAGTGGAGTCTTTGGGTTGTGCGATGGAATTTGAAAGTGGGATCGATACAGTCTGAATTATTAAAGGGACAGTTTTTGTGTTAGGATTAGCCGGTGGTTGAGGGATCTTATTTTGATTCAATTAAGGTTGTGGATCTTGGGTAGCAGTAGCAGGGCCCTTTTTCATCTGGATTATACTAGACTCGGTTCCCCTTTTGGTATTTGGATCTATGCCCCCTTTAACCCCTTTCAATTCAAGCTTCCTAGAGTCTGCTAGTTGGACTGTAGATTTTTCAATATTGACCAACCTAGCTTCGATCTTAATCAGACGAGCTTCGAGGGGACTTAATAGGGACCTAAAAAGTGTGCCTATATCTGCCAGTGTGATGTCATCACTAGAGTTTTCCACGGAAATATTATTTGAACCAGATGGTGTGATCATGAGAGTTATGGTTAGTGGTGGGGTTATTACGCTGGCCTTATTCGGGTTGGTATTGGTGGTACTACCTGTAGCACCAATTTCTCTGGTTGGATTTAGTTTGGGGGGTTTTGGCTTACTACCTCCCTTGGTATGACCCCCTTTCCTCTTTTTTTTGGATAGCCCCTTCCCTCGCTCCCCTTGTTATGTCGGGGCTATTCACATTACCATTAACTACAGTTGTGTTGGGTTGGAGTGTTGGGAGCGGCGTTTCAGATGGAATTTGGAGTGTCTGGCCTAAGGGCAAAGCCATTAAACTCATGTCCTCAAGATCACTAGGGGGCTCTATGATGGAATCCGGGTTAGTAGGAGAATGGCCAGATGGCTGAATTAACCCTTGCTCGCCTAGTGCACAGTTCGTGGCTTCTAGCGTCCCATCGGGAGTTCTGGCTTGGGCCATTGGCCCCATCGAAGATCTCCTAACCCAATCTATTTCTTGGGAAATTCGTCTCTCAAGAACTTCGATTTCCTCAATCAGGAGTGAGCCAGCTTTAACGAAATAATTGTCAATTGTACCTTTAGTGGCTCCAGACGCAGCCATGGAAGATTTACTCCTGGTTTCTCTGGTGCACATTTCAGTAGCTGGTTACTCCGTTCTTCGTGAGGAATACTCGAGCCAGGAGGGGGGGCCCGGTCCGGTCTCTGCCGTCCTCGATCGGCCTCAAACGGCCCGCCCTTTGCCCGGGCTTCGCTCTGCGCCTCGTCCCGCTGGCGCGTTCAGCTTGGTCTGTTTATAGCGGGAGGGGGGCGGGAAGAGGACCAGCTGTGGCGAGTCTCCAGCCGCAACGCCCGCTGGTCCTCGCAGTCCCGCAGGGGTTAGGGCGTCGCTGGTAGGCTCCTCTCTCTGTTGTTTGAATTCCCTTGTCAAGCCAGTATCCACGAGCGGCACCCGCAAAGCGGGGCCGCGAGAAGTAGGCAGAGAGTGACAGGTCGAGTTCAGCTGCAAAGTCTTAGGGGCAAGGGATCAGCCCGTTCCGCAGCAGCACACTCCATAAAGCACTTTTCAATTTACCCTCAGCTGAAGAACAAAAGTTCCAGCCAAGAAGGTTTAAAATGCATGCTGAGCCCTTGAGGGGTTTGTCTCTCCAATCTCCAAGACACTTAGGGTTGGACTTTCCTCTTTGTGCAGGGGGGAGACTGCGCTTCTCTAGCAGCTCCCCCAGCACCTTAGCACATGGGTGGTGGTGACCCCGCTCTCCTGGGGCCACCACAAGCCTTTAAAACACTGGATTGCCCTAGCTGGCTTGTCCAGGCCTGCAAGGCATTATGGGCTTTGCTGCATATGTGATGAGAGGCTCTCCCGCTGTTTCGGGTAGAGCTGCGCTGTAGCCTCCGGCCGAGTCTTGGGCCTCAGTGGTGGGCCCGGTCCCACCCGGACGGCCAGATAAGAAGATGTGGCTCGGGGAGCCCACCCCCGGCCACTCTGCCAGTTATTGGGGGGCCCGGTCCCACCCGGGCCCCCGATGCCGACTCTGTTGTTCCGAGGGTCCCGGTACCACCCGGGACCCTCGCGAGTCACCTGTGTTGGAGAGCAGCCCAGGGAGCCAGAGAGCCCACCCCTGGCTGCCCTCGCCGGCTCCCAGCGCAGCCAGCACTTTTCTGTGCTGCCGCGGGAGACAGCTTATTGCGAACCCAGCAGTCCCGTCGGGACCTCTGGGGAGTGCGGCGGCACTCCCCCAGCCTTCTCCTCCTCGTCTGGGCCCGGGGATGGGGTCCCGGGACCCTGGATTTCTTGGGGGGCACGATGGCGCTCCCCCTCACTTTGCCACCTTGATGGGGTTGCCCCTACGGCGCGCCCCATTACCATGTTAGTTGGGGGCCAGGGTGGGCTCCTGGTCCCCATGCAGGGCACCATCACGGGGAGCGCGACGGTGCTCCCCGGCTTTACTTCTTCTTTGGGGCAGCCCCCGGGACCTGACCCACCCCAGGGGCATCTCTGAGACTGGGGACGGAGCCCCATGCGTTTCATCGTCGGTCTTCTTAGGGGTCAAAGGTCATCTACCTTCTGGGGTCCATATCTCAGCCCCTGGGGGTCCAATCTGCACCATCGTCGCGTCTTCTTGCTCCTGGTGGCGTCCCCCAGCCACTGGGAGCACTCTCCTTCAAGCTCCGGGTCTCCAAGAGGGTGCATTCTACAGGGAGCGGTCTTCACTGGCTCCCTGTGCCTCTTTTCTCCCTGCGCAGAGGCCCCTGCTCCTGCGCATCAGTCCTGGTCGCTTCTTCTGGTGCGGTTAGGGGCCTGGATGACAGTCAGGGGGTCTCTCCTTCCAACTGCCCATTGCCAGGCTCCAGCACCTTCCGCCTCCGCAGACCACACCTCAGAGAGAGCTTCTCTTCCTGTGCAAGTACTTTTTAGGTTTTGACTGGCGATGCGCACGTAGTGCGCATGCGCCAAAAAACTTTATGATTTGTGTGTGGGGTCGGGTATCCGCCCCAGTCTCCCATTGGCTAGCTCCATAAATGGAGGCTAGCCATTGGGAGAAGGCTCTGTCCGTCAATCTCGGACCAGATTCGGGGGCGTTCCCGAGAATCTTTGGCTTTTGGCGACGTCACGCTACGTCAGCCAAAAGCCAAGAATGCCCCCGAATCTGGTCCGCCATTGACGGCACTCGGCGCCCCCTCCACGAGTCCTGGGAGTGGCCGACTCCTCTCAGGGCGCCCGGTGCACTTTCACAACCGGAGCCTCACTGCCTTTCTCTGGTGTTCGGCAGCTCCGACTCCCAGGCTGCAGCTCAGGCCACCTCTTCCTGCGTCCCGCCGCCTCAGTGCGGCCGCCTCCTGCCCCAGGTCCGCCTCACCTCGCAGTGCCCGATGGCAGCTTTAGGCAGAAGGGGATGTCCGCTGCACGCCTTCTCGTTTGTCTTTGTTGCCGTCATTTTTCATGTGAGCTGATCTGGTGTAGCTAATGTTATTTTCTTATCCCTCCTGCAAGCATGAAGAACACTGGGAATCACCTTAAAGTCTATCTGATTATAATTCATAAAAGTGTCCACTTTACAAATCTGTTCTTTCCTCGAGGACATTCTTCAGATGAAAACCCTCCCGTTTTTAATAGTATTTTATTTCGGAGCAGGTGACAATTATTTCATTGCTTTGCTTTGTGAAACTTCAAAATGTCCATATCCCTTGCCCAGCTCACAAAGGTATATAGAATTTCATAGTTCACTATCACAAATAATAAAGATTGCTTCCTTTTAAAAGTAAAAGCTTTTGTAGCATGCCGAGAGCTTGTTTTTCCTCAATGCACTGCAGCTCAGACATGCACACAAATTCCCTCCCTGGCCAATTTCCCAATCCACATCAGATCGATAAATACAACATTTCAGGTTGATGGCCTTGAAGGTTTACAAACAATGCGTTTCTTATTTAGTCAGAAGCCCTCGACAAAAGCATAAAAATAAAAAGACGTCACCCCACGCTCTTTGTTGCTGTCTCCTTGTTATAAAATCTCTTCCGTGCTTGTTAATATTTGATTTTGCAGCCACTGCTTGTTATTAGTACATGCCTTTGAGTAACTTTTTGTGGCATTCACTTTTTAGCCTGCAGGGCTTTGTTTACGTTTGTGGCTTTTGAAATCTTCGTAACGTTTTGTCTTTCTTCTGTTTTAGCAACAGCACTCATTTTTTTTAATGCGTCTATGGTACAATGCTAACTAGTATTTTTTTAATACCTACGCTGAAACAGCATCATAATACCCCGTAACTATATGTTTTAAACTTCATGCAAACACTATAACTGTTAAAGCAGGAGAAAACATACAAACAGCACATTTGTTTTATTTTATTAGTAGGTCCTTCAGCCTCTTTCTTCCCCTTCCCACGTCTGCCCCATTTCCCATCTCTCTTCTCTAGACTCTTTCTTCCGGATTGTCCTCCCTTCCTGTGTATCCTCTGCCTGCATTCCACAGTCTCTCGCTTTCCGTTTGCTTTTAGGCTCTCAATTACACTTCCCTCCGATCGCAGTCTGCCCTTTTCCATAGGTCTTTCTTCTCTGTGTGCCCGCTCTGCCTCCTCAGTTTCATCCTCTGTTTCACTGTCAGTCTTTCTTTTGCAACCTTCACTCCCTCCGTCCCACTTTCCTTTCAGTCTACACACTATTTACTTCACCCTCATTTCTCTTTCGCCTTGTGCCTCTTTTGTCTCTCTCCCTTCCTATCTTTCCTATTACTCTGCCTTGAACCTCACTCCATCCTATCTCACTTCCTCGTCACTCTCCGTTTCACCCCCTTCGAATTCTGGAGTTTTGCGCTTCTTTCTCCAAGTCGCCTCCCCCTAACCTCTATTTATTTTTTTTCCATTTGTTTTCTTTCTCTCTATTTCATCTCTCTTGGTCTCATTTTGATTTGAGCTATTTCTGTTCCGGCCCACTTACGACGGACTCTTTAACATCCCCGCCTCACACTGCTGCACGCCTCACACTGCTGCACGCCTCACACTGCTGCACGCAGCCCTGTCTTACCCCTCTGCGAACAGGGAACATTTCGGTCAGATTGCCACCTCTGCCGCACCTAATGCGCGCAAAATTCTTATGGTGTAATCTCACCAGGATTGCCAGGATGTCTCTCGGGACATTCATCTCCTCCATGACCTGCCACAATTTCGCTCTTGGGACCAGATCGAAGGCGGCACGCAAGTCCACGAAAACCGTGTACAAGGTGCCGCCCTCAATCAGTGCTGTTCTCCAATATAATAGGTTCAGCCTAAAAATGTGGTCAATTGTGGATACCCCACGCCTAAATCCCGCTTGGTAAGGGGTCAAGATGTCAGTCTCCTCCGTCCAATTCTGTAACCGGTCCAGGCTCAGTCTACCGAAGAGCTTTTGGGACACATCAATGAGACTGATCGGGCGATAGTTGACTGGGAGCAGAGGGGATCCCTTTTTAAAGATAGGGACCACCTCTGCTCCCAGCCAAGTATCCGGGACCTCCATCCCCCCAAGGACAGCATTAAATAACAGCATGAGGTAAGGGGCCCAAAACCCTGGTTCCTGCTTATACAGGTCACCTGGTACCCCGTTGAGCCCTGGGGCCTTCCCTGTTGACAATCGGGCAATGGCCACCCTCAGCTCTTTTTCTGTAAAAGGTTTGCCCTCATCCTCAGTGTCTCCCGTAATATGTGGTTCTTCCGAACCCCCTACCTCTGTATCGTACAGTGACTGGAAATGATTTTGCCATATACTGGGTGCAATATTGGGCTCAATTGCCGAGAATAAATCCTCCATTCCATTAGACACTATTCGCCAGAATGTACTTGAATCTCTGATGGCCAGTGTCCTTGAAAGTTCCTCCCAGTAATGTTGGTCCCATTCAGCCTTGGCATTCAACAGGAGTTTCTTGTGTGCCCTTCTCCTTGATTGAATCTCATCCCTGGGTTTGCGCGCCTTTATTGCTAATAGCAAATCGCTTTTGGAGTCCCTGCATGTGGCATTATACCACGTTCTCTTGGTAGTTAGACCGGTTTTGCCCTTCCCTTTTAAAAAGAGGTCCGACTCCAAGGTATTGATTAGATCTGCATGAATCTGGCCTAGCAGGTCTATGTTTTCCCCTTCACCTAAGTCCTCCCCAATAGAAAATGCCCTCTCTAAAAACGGGGTAATTCCGGCGTACAATTTGGGTAACTTGTCACCACTGGTAGCCAGTTTTGCCCACCTTCTGTCTTGAAAGTAACCTCCCCTTCCCTACCCTCCCCAACCTCCTGTGAATACATCTGCCTTGATATTGTCAATGAGGGCAAACCGATCTGCACTCTTCACGGCGTTTACCACCCACCCGGCGACAACCTTACCTTCTCCCAACAAATCATGGATATGATCTCAACCAACTCCGGGCGTCAACTCACACAAATATACCTTGGTGACTTCAACCTCCACTGGAACGATCATAATGATGCGGTGGTAAAAGGTCTGAAGAATTTCCTTAACGCCCTTGACCTCACTCAAATTTGCAACAGTCCGACACACGAGAAAGGCTCTATCCTCGACCTTATCATCTCCAAAGAGGCCTCTACCCAACTCGAATCTATCCAACCCTGTGACTGGTCGGACCATCATATTATCACATTATTCATTAATGAAAAAGTTAAACTCAACCCTGTTCAATCCTCCAGGCCAAGAGTCTGGAAAAGAGACATGAAAAAACTAAACTCAAACTCTCTGCCCCCCAACAGTTGTAACTTACTACTTCCTCCTACTGGTGTTAAGGACGTCCAATCCTTGACTGATCACTATCTCAACACTATGACCTCAATAATTAATGAAGTCGCACCCTTGCAGCTAAAAAAAGCCTCTGCAAAAATTTCCAAGCCCTGGTACGGCGGGAGTCTCAATGACGATAGACGCGCCATGCGATTGGCAGAGCGCTCCTGGAGATCAGCGCCCTCTGCATTGAACCTAAAAACCCTGAAGAAAAAGAGAAATGCCTACTTCAGGAAAATAAAACGCTCAAAATCAGACTTCTTCAGCCGTCAGCTCGACCAAGCCAAAAATCGTCTGAGAAAGCTGTTTGAGCTTATCAGAACACAATCCAAAGAACAACCCCAACCTCTCAGCACTATGTACGAAAGCTCCCTCCTGCGAAGACTTCGCCTCTTTCTTTATCCAAAAAACTGACAACATAAAGAATGATCTCCTCATTGACGCAAGCCTCTATTCCAAACCCCACTGCATAGCACCCACTAAACCAAAAAACAATGCCACCTGGTCATCCTTTGTCACCTACATGGAAGAAGAAATTGGCAGACTGCTCAGCACTCTGAAACCATCCAATCACCTCACGGACCCCCTTCCTGCTAACGCTGTCAAAGTCCTTACCCCGTCGCTCCTTCCACTCTGGACTAAAATCCTTAACAGCTCACTTCAACAAGGGACCATTCCCGACTCCCTCAAAGTTGGACAAGTCACACCTTTACTAAAGAAACCTACAGCAGACCCCTCTGACCTAAACAACTACCGTCCCATTACCAATATTCCGACTCTTGCCAAACTGTTGGAAAAATGCGCACAAATACAATTGACTAAACACATTACTCAGTTTGATCTCCTCAACTCTCATCAATCAGGCTTCCGAGCAAATCACAGTACTGAATCTGCTATGACTCACATAATTGACGACGCCCTTCAAATCCTAGATCATAACGATACCTGCCTCCTCATCCTCCTTGATCTCTCCTCGGCATTTGACACTGTCAAACATGAGAATTTACTCGAACTATTAAACACAAGAATGGGTCTATCTGGAACTGTGCTCAAATGGTTCACGTCCTTTCTGCATAACAGGTCGCAGAAATTCAAGAGCAACAACTTGATGTCCTCGCCAAGACCTGTAACGCTAGGCGTACCACAAGGATCCTCCCTATCCCCAACTTTGTTCAACCTAGTTATGGAACCTCTCACGACCTTGCTACAAGAATCCAATGTACACTTCCACATGTATGCCGATGACACCCAACTTTATCTCAAACTACAATCACCCAAAGACATCACGCTCTTGAATTCAACGATCAGAAGCACCCAATCCTGGCTGGCCGCTAATCATCTCAAACTTAATGCCCTGAAAACAGAGTTCCTTCTGTTCTCACCTCCCGCGAAGATCACTACCGCACAAATGTGGCTTAAACACCTTATGGCACTCAATGTTCAACCCACCATCGAGGACTCAGCAAAATCTTTGGGCATAACACTTGACACCAATCTCAGCATGCAGGAACACATCAACAAAGCAAATAAGGGAGCGAACTACCAAATCAACACCCTTAGGAAACTTAAACCCTTCATTCCATCCAAAGACTTCCAAACTGCGGTACAATCACTAGTCACACCTCGAATAGAATACGGCAGCACCGCCCTCTGCGGGCTCCCCCTAGCTACTATGGCACCTATAAGAGCCTCTTTAAACGCCGCAGCGAGACTCATCACTCTCACATTTCCCCTAACTTCAAATCCCTGAACTGGCTGCCTTTTGAAGCCAGAATACACCTGAAAATCGCTTGCTTGACGCACAAGGCTGTCCACCTGAGCTCACCTAGATACCTCGCTCAGAAGCTGACGATATCTGGAGGATCCAGAAACACTAGAGGCACAAACAATCTTTTGCTAAAGCCTAAAAGATTCCGCAAGGAAAAAACGTATAAACGCTCTTTCTCAAGAATGGCTCCCAGAATTTGGAACTCACTCCCCCCTGAAACTAGGCTCATCCCTTCTACCATACTTTTTAAGAAAGAAGTAAAAGCGATCCCCATGGCTAAATACACTTGAACTACTACTGGGAATTAACTCAAAGTCTCGATACTGATCTGTACTACTTGTTTGAACCCTTTACAATTTAGTTTGACTTTGAAATTGAATTACTTGCCTGTTTATGATATCACTTAACTGTACTTTCAACACTATTGATGTATCTGTTTATATATGCTCCCCTCCTCTGTAAAGCGCTCTGATATCTGCGAAGATCTTGTTCGCGCTATATAAAACTTTCAAAATAAATAAACAATACCAATAGCTCACACTTTCGTAATGCCAGATGACAGTGGAATGCGGTGTGCCCAAACAACCCAGAAAAAGGGGCCAATCAGGGAAGCATTACAACAAGAGCCCGTAGCTCTCCTTCGTCTCTCCTCGCCCCCCTTCCCTGAGCCCGCAGCTCTCCTTCGTCTCTCCTCGCCCCCCCTTCTCTGTGCCCTGCCCTGCTATTGTAAATGACAATGCCATTTATTTATGTTAAAAAAAACATAAATAAAAATAATGTCAAGAGCAATGCCAATAGCTCTAACTTTCACAAAGGCAAAACCATTGCATTGTAAATGCTTGTTAAAAGTTGAGTAGGGGGCTGGCAAGAAGTCTTTGTGTGTCCTATCAAACAGCGACACATCACTTCCCTGCCCCTGCTTCCTCCTTCTTGTCTAGCCTCTGGGTTGTTCAAAATGGAGTCGTCCAGTGTCTCTGGCCATATGGCCCCCCTTTCCCCAGTGCTGCCTTCACTGTGGTTCAGCTTGGTGCCTGGCGCCCCGCGTCAGCAGTTGATGGATTGGCTTGTAGCGCCACCTATCTTTTCCCCTTGGAGGGAAGATCTTCGCTCTGGGAAGAAAGGTCATTAATCTAACCTGCCAGGGCCAGACCCCAGCCAGGGACTCAGAGAAATATGACATTTCTGGACGACCCAAAAGCAGTACAAATATGACTTTGGACTCTGCAGAATACTTCTTTTCACATTCGCTACACAGGACTTTAGTGCGTGTCTGGAATCTGTAGGCCTTGTGGAAATTACTCTAGCCATGGGTTCCACCTCCCCATAAGGGAATAATGAAGGGAAAAACACAGTAAAACACACTGACTTTCCCTGGCATGTTTCCTTCCAGTGTATAAAGCCTATTCCATGTCACCACCCAATTCTGCCTAAGTCCTGCCACACCATTCACTCTGTAGCTGCTCCTGGACTGCACACGGTAGGAATCTCCCCTGTGCAGCCCCTACACGTGTGCCCACACATGTACACATGTGTCTGCATGTAACCAGCTGGGTGCCCCATACTCCAGCTGCTGTGCAGAGGCCTAGTCAGGCAAGGGGGACACCAGGAAAATCTCCATGCAGTCTCCTTCATTATGAGTTCACTGTGGGTGAGTCCCTGCTTATGAGGCTCCCCCACAGAAATAGCTCAACGATTAGATGCTCAACAAGCATTTACAATGCAATGGTTTTGCCTTTGTTAAAGTTAGAGCTATTGGCATTGCTCTTGACATTATTTTTATTTATGTTTTTTTTAACATAAATAAATGGCATTGTCATTTACAATGCCACTAGCTTTATCTATCGCAAATGACACACAAACCCACACAGAGCCCCCCCACAGAGAGCCCCCCACACACAGCCACTTAGAGCCCCCCACACACACGGAGCCCCCCACACACACAGCTACACAGAGCCCCCCACACACACAGCCACACAAAGCTTCCTACGCACACAGCCACACAGAGCCCTCCACACACACCCACACAGCACAAGCAGGCAACAGGGGCACACGGAGGCACAAGCAGGCAACAGGGGCACACAGAGGCACAAGCAGGCAACAGGGGCACACAGAGGCACAAGCAGGCAACAGGGGCACACAGAGGCACAAGCAGGCAACAGGGGCACACAGAGGCACAAGCAGGCAACAGGGGCACACAGGGGCACGAAAACGGAGGCACAAGCAGGCAACAGGGGCACGAAAACGGAGGCACAAGCAGGCAACAGGGGCACGAAAACGGAGGCACAAGCAGGCAACAGGGGCACACGCAAATATATTAACCACCACCACAGTTGTCTTATCAGTATTAGACCCTGAAACGTGGTGACTCATGGGTAGCAGGACCTGGATCACCCCAAACTAGATAAAAATAAAGCCAGCTTGTGACAAATTAGATGAGCCAAACAGACTGACCATCAATTTTTTTCTTGTTGTCAGTTTGTTTGTGGCAAGGTTTGGAGAAAAAAATAATGGACAGGTTGACGGTCATTCACTCCGATCTGCTCCGTGCTGCTCCTCAACGCACCTGTCACGCCCCCCAAATTAGTGTTCCTCGTAGTAAATATTTTCTAGCCCCTCCTTCTATCGCTTGCTCTCTCTCTCATTCTCAGTTATCCGCTTTTTCTCTGCTTATCCCTTAATATTGGGGACATTTATATACCGCGACTAGACAGAGTCGTCTGAGGAGCATAGCAAAGAGCTTGCCGTAGACTTACACTATGCAACGTTATCATCTTTATTCAGTTCCAAGACCATAAAAGCATAAAAATAAAACAAATATACAATCCATCGTAAATTACGTCTCAGAAATGTTCTAGATTCCATTGCAGTGGATAAGCACCAACTCACAACCGGTCATGTTAGAAAAGAACAGGCCTTCGTCGATATTAAAGTGCAAAACTGCATTGTGTAAATTTAATATTTTGGGAGTAAGTATAAAAACTGCCTTACACAATAAAATGTACAGAAATTATAAAGTGCATAGTGCATTATAAAACATACCCTGTGCCACATGTTAGTTTGAAGGGGAGTGGGTAGTGGGTGTTGTGTTTTTCTGGGGCAGAAAAAATGTCCTTGGGGCAAAAAGAGAACGAAGAAAGCACCTAGTTACTTTCTAAATTGCTATACATAGAGTGGAGCCTCTGCAAGACAAAGGGGCTCTTCCAGCGTCAGGGTGCCGGTGCACAAAGGGTTAAGGCTTGTTCTCCTGTTTGTTCCTTCTATACCTTCTTGTTCTACTCTTGCTGAGTTGTTTCACAAGTCTAGCTAATGGATTCTGCAGCTGTTTCATTTTCTGCATATCATAACATATCACATGCTGCATAATTTGAATATTTTAACTTTGTTTCTAGCTGAAACAAATCAAACGTTACTTTAAAAATTGCATCAACTGGTGCTGTAAAGTAGTAAACCCTTTGCAAAGTTTACCTTGTCACCTTTGAGATGGGGATTGCTGTAAACAGTTCTAAAAAGAATATTAAAGGGGTGAAACGTTTGTCCATACAACATTATTTTGTGTGTTAAATAGCGCAACGCTATTGGCAGAGAATTATGTTGCCTATTTTTTTTGTCAGCTTTAGTTAGGGCCCCTGAAAGACAGCACATCAGTTAACAAAGAGGATACATGCACTTAATGTTCCTCACATTTCTGAAGTGAGTGCTGTGATTTGAGTTATTTTGTGCCTCAGCGTGGATGCTAATAATAATCCGACTTCTATGTCTGTGGAACGTGCTGGTCTTTGGTTTTCAAAGATGTGGTGGTCGCCCTGCTCATTTATGTTGCCATTTTCTCTCTCTCGTTATCCTTTACTTCTCTCTCGTTCTTGTTGTCTCTCTGTTCTCCCAGGTCTACTTAGAGAGGCCCACTTCCAAACTCGATTCTTGTTCTTTCTCCCTTTCTTCTCCACAGCAGTTTTTCTTTCACAATGTTTAAGTATACCTCCCAGTCGCTACCCCCTCTCGCTGCCTCTCTTCTCTTCGCCTGGCCCTCCTGCCTCCCTGTGCCAGTCTGCGCTGCGTGACATACAGTGGACTGAGGTCCACACATACACGATCCATGCCTAGGCGACCCCTCTCGGAGTCCATCATCCCGCCCCGAGTCCCTTCAGCCTCCTTGTCACTCGTCCAACACTCACCCCAGCTCTGCGCCTCCTATTCACCCTCCTCTCCGCCTGCAGCACCCAGCCTATTACTCCCGGCTCGGAGCAATTCTCTTGCCCATCCCCGAATTACCATAATCCTTCACCCTATACATTTTCCCAAATCCCCACTTTAGCCACTTAACTTGGACATTCACTCCCTGCCTGCTCTTCAGCACACTCACTCACCCCTGTACCGTTCAGCACTCAACCCCTTTCCGCTGCCCCCATCCTTTCAAACTTTCCCCTCCCAGCCCCCAAACGCGGCCTCTCATCACCTCCACAGATGCCATCCCATACACTCACTCCGCGGCCCCCGGTGTCGGACACTCACTCCGTGCTTGGCCTCCTCCTCCGCCTTCTTCCTCTGCAGGCCCCGGTCCGCCAGGGTCATCAGGTAGGCCCACACCTCGCTCCTCGGCCGGGGGGCACGAGCGGGCCCTGAGGGGCCTGGAGCGGCCCGGGAGAGGTCCAGGCGGAGCCGCTGTGTCCCGTCCGCCTCTATGGAGCTGTGTCCAGGCTCAGCCTCCAGGAAAGAAGCGGGAGGGGGCGGGAAAGGGGGAGGAGAGAGCTGACGACGGCCGGCCGGAGCAGAAGGCGGGCACCAGGAAACAAGCCGGAGGGGGCGGGAAAGGAGAGGCCGGAGCAGGAAGGCGGGCATCAGAGAGAAGCGGGAGGGGGCGGGAAAGGGGGAGGAGAGAGCTGATGACGGCCGGCCGGAGCAGAAGACGGGCACCAGGAAACAAGCGGGAGGGGGCGGGAAAGGAGAGGCCGTAGCAGGAAGGCGGGCATCAGAGAGAAGCGGGAGGGGGCGGGAAAGGGGGAGGAGAGAGCTGACGACGGCCGGCCGGAGCAGAAGACGGGCACCAGGAAACAAGCGGGAGGGGGCGGGAAAGGGGGAGGAGAGGCCGGAGCAGAAAGGCGGGCATCAGGAAACAAGCGGGAGGGGGCGGGAAAGGGGGAGGAGAGACGCTGACGACGGCCGGCCGGAGCACGAAGGGCGGGCACCAGGAAACAAGCGGGAGGGGGCGGGAAAGGGGGAGGAGAGGCGGGAGCAAGAAGGCAGGCATCAGGAAACAAGCGGGAGGGGGCGGGAAAGGGGGAGGAGAGACGCTGACGACGGCCGGAGCAGGAAGGCGGGTGCCGGCAATGCCGGACCAGAATCGGGGGCGTTCCCGGCTTTCGGCTGACGTCGCGTGACGTCGGCAAAAGCCAAAGAATCTCGGGAACGCCCCCGTGTCTCTTCCGGCATTGACGGACAGGCCCCTCGTCCAATGGCTAGGCTCCATTTATGGAGCCAGCCAATGAATGACGAGGGCCGACCCAAACCCACACTACATTACTCATTAGGTTTTCGCCTGCGCGAAAAAGCTGCGCAGAGCGCAGCTTTTGCCAGGCAAAACCTAAAAAGCGAAAAATCCGTGCGGCCCCTATGTCAGAACAACCTTCTAACATATGTCTTTACTTGAGGCCTGAAATTCAGGTAACTATGTATCCTGTAACACTCTGACCCTCATGTAAAGCGCTCTGATACCTCTGGGTCTAGCCGGCGCTATATAAAACTTCGCAAATAAAATGGCTGGGGAAAGGTGCACGGGAAAGAGGCCAGGAGCAAGAGAACTCCTCTTTGGTAAGGTAGGTATTTTTTTTAACACACATTTCTTTTCATAGGTGCAAAAAGTACACACTTATTGGCCGCTCTGCGGCATTATGCATCGAAAATATAACAAAGGCACATGATTCCGTGGATAACAGTGATACCAGAACAATCATTATGCGCACTGCGGCGCTAGCCCCATTCTTAGCACTTCTAAGGCACACGCTGTACGTATCAGCCCTTTTCAATCTTGGCCACTTGTCTGAGTGTTGTTTAATCAACGCAGACATGCAGGAAGCGCGGTGGAGTTATCTGTCACCTGTCAGAGCGTTAAGACTGAAAGGCCGAAAAGACAAATATTTGAATTCGGTGTTTAGACAAAGATCCATTAATAGCAGGAAATTATACAATTGCAACCTTTCCTCTCTTGCTCTCTTTGTTGTCCGGGCACCCTGGCAGCCCCCCAGTCACGTGACTTTCTCCGCAGACGAGCAGCGAAATCCAAGACACTTCGACACCTAACATTGATTTACAGACAGGCTGTAAACACAGCCCGGGCGGCCACCGCATACCACACTGAAGCATCAGACTCCGGGTGGCGTGCAGCTCCTATGTCGCGATGCGCACCGCAGTAGCGCCTCCGGTCGCGGGGGATAGATAACAACTCTTTCTCCGGTTACAGTATTGTATCTTCTCAGAACCGATCTTAATTTGCTACTTTTGCCTTTATATGTGACATGATGTCATAGTTGTGAACAATAAGTCTTTCTGCTTTCCATCTCAGTAGGTGGGCGCAGTCTTCTGCACATAATGCACTTCCGGTTACCTGCACAGAAGAGAATGTTTCACACAGGCATAGAGCTGGAATTTACATACTTATGTGTGTATGTGTGCAGAAGCCTCTTTCCACCCCCCCACCCCCCACCCCCGGCCCCACTCCAGCCCCCTCCCAAAAAAAACTCTTGAAGGGACTCCGTAGCCCCAAAGAGCTGTGGTTGCGAGCACCACATTACCCGCCATCAAACAGGATGGCCCCCGATGGACTGCCAAGGTCTGGATATGTCAATCGGATTCAATTGGGCAGCAGATATATTTGCATGATGTACAGTACATTACAAAGAATCTGGACAAGGAAAGAGAGACTCACAAATTTCGTGCCATAAGTGCTGTTTATTACTTTATTTTATTTTCCCTTACTGTTTTGCCTTTATTTCCTTCCAAATATATGATGCTATATGCACTTTTGAAAATCGAAATGTGAGAGTCTCTCTTTCCTTGTCCGGATTCTTTGTAATGTACTGTACATGCAAATATATATCTGCTGCCCAATTGAATCCGTTTGAGATATTGTTGCCTCACCTATGTACACCCAGATCTCAGTCTGGTTTACGGGTTTACTCCTGTTGCTTTTCCCTAAGGTCTGGATATGGACACGTGGCTTCCCTTGGGAAGGGCAGTGACTTCTCCCACAGCAGGGGCGTCCTGAAGGTTCTTGAATCAAGGGCACAAGGATGGATGGGGCACATTCAACGCACCCCAGGTCACTAGCGCCTCTTTACCCAGGCATGACCTTTGGCAGTCTGCAGAATGCACACAGGCAAATAGATTCTCTCATATGCAAAGAGGGACAGGGCCTGCACATAGGGAAATGGTCTCTTTTGGCCATGTACTCTCTGCAGATTTTCTAGAAAGTCTAGACAGGCGTTTTGGTGGGGCACAGAGTCTATGATCTGGCATTTGATTATCTACTACAGTTGAGATGCTCTAGTTTACCGCAAGACTCAGGATTATCAGACAGGTCCATTCACAGCAGATAAAATGCCCCAGCATGTATCTATACTTTAGAGCGCCTGTGCAACGTTGTAGTTTTATTCTATTGTTTACAATAAAGTGAACCACGAAAGCAACTCCCAAAATGCATTTCACTGGTAAATTACATTCCCAGGACTGAAAAAAATGTTTTTTTTTACATGGAGTAATCTGGTAATCATGTCTACACATTTAACTAGCAACAAAGCCCAAACGCACAAACACACATAGCTGGTCTCCCCCTTACCTTTGCCTTTTAGGGGACTCAGGAGATTTACCTCCCACCAGCTGCAGTTCCTATCCAACACCATCAGTGACACTGGTACTTAGGGGAACAAGGAGCAGGATACTGTGGTGGAAAAGACCCTTTTTGTGGGCAGCTTGTGTGATCCCATAGAGCGAAAGTACACGAGAAAGTTGTGTCTCTAGCACCAGTGCTTAATTTGAGACGGTGGTTACCATCTCTTATTCATGGGGATCTGCTCTTATTTTTCTGCATCAGATATTCTTCAAGAGCGAACCCCACAAAGCAGGAGGATGACAACGACGGGCAATCATCATAAAGGAAGAAAGCAGGAACATGCAAGACTTGGTTACAAGCGCTGAAGTACATGGTAGTGAATTACAGACACCGACATTTAATTGCACTGGCAGCTGACTGCTGAGAAGGAGCTTCGTGCACTGACACGCTTTCATTTACAAATCAAGCACTGTTGGCACGATGCTACCAGTGTGAATGACAATCAGGTGATATCGTCATTAGTTCCTATGCACACCCCAACCACTCATCGTATTGAGTGGCATATAAAAATTGTGCACTTTACATCACTTCTCTGCCTCGCTCTATCACACTGTTGTATATAAGGACACACCCTATCTGTACACTCCTCCTCCTAATAACAAGCAATAACAAGCATTGCAAAGCTGAAGGTGCTGGTCTCGCCTTTTGGCTGCTAATTCAGTCGTATTGGCTTTGCCAGTACTTTTTGCTGTTCCTGTTTAGCATTGGCAAACAGTGAAAGAAAAGAACCTTTTACCTTTGCAACTTCAGTAAAAAAAAAGCATGATGACGTGTCGGCATGCATGTCAAAATAAAAAACAGAATGTACTCTCAAGGGGAAGAAAATAAACAGTAGGCTGGAATTTCAGGGTGGATTATTTACTACTAACAATGTACAGAGAAATTAATTACAAGCAAGAAATGAATCTATGGGTTGAGCATACAGTATATCATAGACAGAACAATGTTAGCTGATTCCAAATTTAATTTAAATCAATTTAAATCAATGTGTTCAAAATAGTTAATGAAAACAAATTCGTATGTGCCTTTGTCAAATTAAATTTATTTATTTATTTATAGCGTGATTTAAAAAACCATTGCAAATACAAAACTTTTTTAAAAAAAGGTATCCAGATTTCATTTAAAATGTTATAATTCTTAAAAACCAGTAAGGGTAGCAATAACATCATAAAACCAGTAGGGGTAGCAGTAGCAGGTAAAGCTTATCAAACATTATGCCAATGGAGAATTGCACGCTGTCGGCGCCTCACTGAGTTTTTTAGCAGCACGCTCCATAAATTTTACTAGGGCACAGTTTAATTTAGTGTTCCTAGGGTTGAAGCAGGCCAGGACTGCTGCTCTACAGCTTCTGATCATTTTTATGTTCCAAAGAGGCTTGAGCAGGCCCGTCTCTCGGTCAGCAGTTTTGGGCACAAACAGAATATATGTGTAATGTCTTCTTTATGATTCCCACACAGTCGGCATAGGTCGCGTCCGAGCTCTCTTCTCCATTTTGGCCATTGAGACAGCAGGTTGATAACTCCCAGTCTCAACTTTAAGAAACTTAATTTGGTTCGTACACTGAAAGATATGGTAAGGTACGGCTGTGGGATTAGCAGGGCATAGGATTGAAGGGTCATCCACCCATGACTTCTTTTTGCAAGTGTAGCTTTATCTTCCAGAATTGATAGATGTTTAGTGCTAATTTTGGCTAGCCTTTTGAATTCCGTTTGACTAGCGTGCAAGTTCCAGAGGTCATTTAAGCATAGGGTTGTTAGACCTTTTGACCAGTAGTCATGTCCTGCTCGCCATGAGTTGCTGTCAATACTGGCCCACAGGTGGTGCCCAAGACTTCCCTCCTTTGATAGCCTCAATTTGTGACAGCACACAAGAAAGTACATCGCTCTAGCCAATGATTGCTTGCAGGTGCCTAATTCCAACCTAATTTGTGCCGTTGATGTGTGGGTTGGTAATTTAAACACTGATCTATAGATCTTAGAAATGATTGTGTCCAGTTGGCAACTGTCCAATCCTTTTAGAGCTTCACTACCATAGGTTAGGGTGGGAATGATTTTTGCCTGAGAGGCCTGTAGTGTAGGTGCAAGAGTTGGACCTTGCATCTTCTTTTGAATTAATCCAATTGCAATCGCAAGTGCCGCACCCTTCCTTTTTTGTTCTTCAAGGTGGGATTTATATTTTTCATTATTATTAAAAGTGACTCCGAGGTACCTCTGGCTGTTTGATTCCACAATGGTTTCATTATTCAAGGTCCAGCACTGTTTCTTAGCTTTCCTTGGATGGATTGCTAGGATTATCGTCTTCCTGTTGTTAATTTGAAGTTCGTTATTGTTTGAATATTCCAAGATAGCATCCAGAAGCCTTTGCATTCCGATCTTTGTTTTAGATAGCAGGACCACGTCGTCAGCGTAGAGTAGATTTGTTAGCAAAAGACCAGATAGTTTGGGAGCGTGGGAATTGACCTTATTAAGGACTTCAGGCAGGTCGGCTAGAAATAGTTTAAAAAGTGTCGGGGCCAAGACGCAGCCCTGTTTGAAGCCTC
Organism: Lissotriton vulgaris; assembly: GCF_964263255.1. NCBI lineage: Eukaryota > Metazoa > Chordata > Amphibia > Caudata > Salamandridae > Lissotriton > Lissotriton vulgaris. Next base: position 1,954,097,382 of record NC_141691.1, on the reverse strand, counting down.
TCTTCGACAAAATCGGGCGGGATAGTCTTGAGCCATCCCCGATCTTAATCTTGACCCATGTGTCCTGGTGCAGAAGTTGTATGGCTCTTAGGAGGTCCGCTGGAATGTTAAGTCTAGACAACTTCTGCCAAAGTTTGCTTCTGTTGACGTTGTCGAAGGCTGCTTGAAAGTCAATGAATCCCATATAAAGTGGACAAGAACAGAGCTTCGCTTGGTCAATCAGGCAAGAGAGGGTCATAAGAATGACGGAGGTCCCAGTGTTTTTTCTGAAGCCTGTTTGGTTCGGAGGAATTATCGAGTTGTCATCCACCCATGCCCTAAGTGCGTTAAGCAACACTCCCGCAAAGTACTTTGCTTCAATGTCAGTGAGTGCGATGAGGCAGTAGTTCGCTGGGGATTTTTTATCCCCTCCTTTAAAGATCGGTGCGAGGATTGATCCACGCCAGGAGGGCAGTATGGTGTTATTTTGCAGGCTTAAATTAAAAAGGGTGCTTAGGTTCGCAGCCCAAAAGGTTGCGTCTTCCTTGAATAGAGCTTGAGGAATTCCGCCTGGGTCAGGAGCACCATTCTTCCGTCCCTTTTTTATCATTTTTTCTATTTCGGCCGTCTGGACTGTTATGTGCCTTTGTACACGCCTCAACACAAAGAATGAAATGTCCATAAGGTAGCATTTTCGAAATGTACATGCTTATCAATAGAGCTAATTTAATACTTGGACGCCAAACAGTTCTGTAGGAGAAGGTGATTTATCCCAAAGACAGTCCCACCATAATGTAAGTCATGAATTACATTATTAAGGTCAAGGGCTTCACAAATATGTGAGGCGTTTCAGCCTGAAAACCATTAAAAAGACCTCCTCAGGACAAGCTCAAGGACCTCTTATAAAGCAGCACACAGCGGCTGGATCTAGGACTTGGCAGGGAGACACCAAATCATGTGCATAAAGCTCAGTTGAACTGAATACTGGCCACCTATTTTCCTACCCTTGAACAGGTGAGAGGGCCAAAATAACCCTAGAGATTGACTGTGTGAGCAAGAACACTACCGCACATGTTGACATGCCAGAAGGAGCAAAGGTAGTCCTCAGCAGATCTGCTGCTCATAGTGGCCAGTTGTAAGGAGCTCCTCAGAAATATAGACCAGTGCCTCCCAAGCCTGTGGTCATGGCAAAGAAATCTGACTCACCTCACAGGGGCCAGGAGCAGAGTGTCCAACTACAGGATTTCTGGAAGGTACAGGTGAGTACTGAACTGCCTTGGCTTGACTGAGTGTAGTCTCGGTGTCTCGTCATGTGCCAAACTACGTGCAGGAATCCCCGGCGTAATAGTAGGGGTCCATTTTTGGTGCATGCTTCATTGTTTCAACATTGAAGGGGAAGGTTTTGGTCTTCAAAGTCTAAGACCATTGTTACGGCACATACCAGAACTGTGAATTTGGCAGCTAACATTGCCACAGTTGTTCCCCGGATACATTTTAGGTGGTCAGATCTGCCAAAATTTATGGAGGGAAAAATGGGCAGTATATACAGAGACATGTGGATTTAGAGGAGTTAAGCGCCAAAATCCTCATATTATTCCCCATTATTGAGGAGAAAAGTTTATTGGATTCTCTTTATCACACCCGGTGTATTTCAATACCTCTGGTGTCCTATTTGATCAGGTGTGATATATAACATCCCAAATATCCGGGCCACTCCTAAAGAGGGCCTAGGTCTGTGGGCAACTGTCCATGAGTGAAGACCTTGTCTCTGAAAGTATACTTGCCATCATTGAGAATAGGTTATCTCCTCCTTCGAAGCTTCTATGAAGTTAGAGGGGAAGGTTAAGCTATTTTTTACTTGTACTTTAAAGCTAAACTCTGTGTACAAAGGTTTGCCTCAGAGGAGATATAAAGGCATTCCATGTCAGACATTACAGAATCAGGTGCTTTGTATTCTGTTATCTGTAGTTGTACTTTTCTGATTAGAACTACAACATTATTGGAATGCCAGTTCTTTCACATGCAAATAATACAGTGCTATTGAGGCAGTCTGCCTGCTACATTTCCATCCATTTTGACACTTTCTGTGGATTACAAAATGACTGCATGCCCTTGGCACAATTTTCCAGTCCATAGTTTTATTTTTGAAAATTGTTGTTTTCAGATGTATTGGTTCCATTTATTCCACTGAAGGGAAAAATGAGTTGACTACAAATCCCAGAATTCCCTAACTTGTTAAATTGAATCCCAGGACCAGATCAAGTCATCTGGATGGCCTAGCTAGACCTATTAACCCTACCATTTTTCCTGCGAAAAACCCCCCAAAATTAACAATAAATGTTCTCAAAACTATAGTCAGGAACCTATGTCAGTGTAAAATAGAAAATAACACACCACACATTATGAATCTTTTCTCCGTTGTAAATGGTTTATTCTTCAGGTATTTGAATCTCAGTGAAATTAACTCACTTAAACCCAGGTCACTCTATGGTCAATCTAGACTGGATCACCCTCGTTTTAACATCTTGCTTGATCTTTGGAATAATCTGATCTTTTTATTTATCTGTTTACACTGTCCATATATAATGCAGTGATGTGAATGAAGGAACCCCTAAATAATACCTACTCCCTATAATGACAACTTAATAACATGCCCATGGGTAAATGGGTCGGTAAAGTGTTACATCTCGATTTCATGAGGCAATGTGTCCACAGACATGGCATCACATTGCATATTAAATCAGTGGTGTAACAAAACTTGCAAAGGTTCCCCTGCAAACTACATGCAGGCCCCCCTCCACCCCGATGCTCCACATCCAGTTCAGAGCTCTCAGGCCAGGGACCTCCCAGTGCCGTACAGGGCCCCCCGGGGCTCGGGTTCCTCACCATACCACAAGGAGTTGCAGGGGCTTTTGTTACACCACTGTATTAAAAATACAGTCAATATAGTAAGAACAGACTCAATAGGTGAGTTCTAGAGTGGAATTATTAAAAAAATCAGAGATTTATTACAAACATTCAAAAGGAACGGAACATAAATTGTAAAAGAGAAAATGCAAGAAGCTGTGTTCTGAAGGCTAGCAGCAATAAAGCACTACAGAATAGTAAGCAAAGTCAAATATCTAGGGGTTCACACCAGAACCTGGGCTTCTATGGGAATTCACAAGGGCTTATTATCAAGCCCATTATCGCCGCTTTAGCTGCAGTTTCCTGCCGATAAAAGTGGCGATAATGTATCGTCCTTGCTTGATAATATGGCCCTAGGTCTCAATGATCAGCAAAATCAGTAAGAAATCGGCAGCATCTGAAAGTCTCAGGAAAGTTCTCTGACTCGCCCCCGAAATCGAAGGTTAATTTTTATTTATTTATTTATATTCTTATATAGCGCAGGGCTCGACCCCCGAAGGGGTATCTTGCGCTTGCGCTACTGCTTAAGGGTGTCCAATCAGGATTATAGACTGTGATGTGCTTAGGAAATTGAGAATAAGTATGTTTTAAGGGATTTCCTAAAGGTCTGGAAATTGATATTTTGTCTCAGTGAGAGAGGGAGTGAGTTCCAGAGTGTTGGGACCTTATAGGACAGGGCTCGACCTCCCTGCCTAGCCCTCTTAATCCTGGGGACCTGGAGCAGCAATTGGTTGCTCGAACGCAGGGAACGACCAGGACTATAGAGGTTGAATTTTTTAACCAGGTATTTAGGGCCTAAACCAAAGAGGCACTTGTGTATTATACAGCAAACTTTAAACTTAACCCGTTGCCGAACAGGCAACCAGTGCAGTTTAGCCAGCAGGGGACGTAAGGGGGACCTGAGCAGAGCGTTAAGGACCAATCTTGCCACAGTGTTCTGGGCCACTTGTAGTCTATTAAGTTGTTCCTCATTGGCCGAGATGAGAAGGCCATTACAGTAGTCCAACCTACTGACTACAAGAGTCTGGACAAGTGTCTTTCTGTGGCTGTCGGGCAGGAATGGGAATACACGTCTTAAGAGTATAGGACATCTTCTCATTGAATATCATTAACACTGCAGCTTAATCATGGTGTGAGCAAAAGTAAGGAAGAGGAAGTAACGAGAAGTACTAAAGATATTTCTCCTTGTTGCGCCTCTCTGTGGTAGGGGCACCATTTTGGCACAATTTCAGGTTTACTGCCTGTAGTACGTCTTGGATTGTGACACATTTCAAGTGTGAATGCATGGGAATTGCAATGCACAGGCTGCTTATTACAACAATAGTGATGGGCCGCATACGTAGGAAAGAGAGGATGTAGCCTTGAGGCTAGAGCTGATGACTTTGGAGCTGGGGAACCGGGTTCCAGCCTCAGCGTTGGATCGGCATCCTGTGATTCTGGGCAAATCACTTGATCTCCCTGTGCCTACCAAAAACGAATGTGAGCTTGTGTAACATCACTGGTGCTCATGTAAAAAGCTCCAATACCTTTGGGTCAACTTCGTGCTATATAAAAATAAAAAGGGTTAAAGTCTCTGTTGAACATAGAAATTGAATTAGTTGGAGCACTTAGTTTAATCCAATGAGCTTAATCTTATTGGTTTGCACCTCGAGCTGATGCAAGTACACCAATAAATTCAATAAAAGCAGGCCGGAGGGGTGGCGATGCAGGAGCAGGCAGACAGGGAAGGAGGAGACATCCACATACCGAGCTCACAAGAATAGAGACAGTAGACAAAAGAAATCACACTCAAAACACATGGGCTGCTAGGAGTGAACTGAAATTAGCAGCGAAAATACCAGCAAGGAGAAGTTTAGCATAACCCATAGTCAGCAATAAAGCACTTGTGCTCCCTGTGCAACCAAAAAGGAGCAGAGATACGTTTTCATTTACTCTAGTTTTTGTTCAATTTAAATTTACAGGAGCATCAACGTGTCAATCATAAAATAACCATTAAAAGATTGATGTTCCCCATTTTCTCAAAGCCGGTTTAGGAGCTGGGAGAAGCCAGATACAAGAGGCCGAGGTATCAAGAAGAGGAGTGTATCATTTATCCCATCGGTCTGTACCACACAAAAGCTAAGAAGGGCGATCAGGGCTCCTGCACTTGGTTCCATGGAGAAGTCATATTGCAATGAATCAACACTCACTGAGGCGGGGGAGAAGCCTTTAGGTAACATCCAGTAGATGAATTGATTGATTTTACTATAGCTTTAGGCTACATCCATTTTGTGCAGAAAATACATTAACAATCAAATTAAAAACAAAAAGAACAACAACTGTTGGAATCACTTAGTGCCTACAACATGAAATATAAAAGTTACAACCAAGAAGTAAAATTGTTTATACAGCAGTGGAGAAAATTTGACTTACATACTTCATCTGAAAACATTCCATGGGGAAAAGCAACTATCAGCAAGGAGAAGACCCTGGTTAGAAAAGACCTCAATCATAATTTCTGTTGTGTGGACCAACCCATCACATCTTGAACCAGCCCTTGGTGTAGTCCATAGTGCTCCTCAGTATTGACGACGTTGCTTGGCATCCTTCTATTTAGAGAGGGAGCAACTCCATGACATGGTTCGCATCCTAAGCCATTTGTCCAGTCCCCTTTACAGAATTCTGATCAAATGTTGTAGAGATCTGAGTGTCCCTTGATTAATTAATATGCCCTGCCATGGGTTCCATGTGCACTGTGTCACTGGAACCAAACTATGAGTCCTGACTAGGAGTACTAGTCTGGGGATGCTTGTGTTCCGGTTCAGGGAGGACCAGGCTTGGCAGTCCGGGCTGGAATGGTCCAATTGGAGCAGGGAAAAGACTTATTTGCATATTGCTTGGTCCAAATTGAAGTTGCATGGTGTGCCAAATAGCAATGGATTGGGATGCGGCCTGAGTAATTACAAGTGGCTGAGATAAAATCAAGCAATCGATCCATCAATTTTTGGTATATTTTAGAAGCAACGCAGGAGCATTAATATCGGTATGACCCAGCCACTGTTGGAGTAATTTAGGCTGTTGTCGTTTCCACATAGGCAGGGGCGGATTGGCACTGCGGGCACTCGGGCATGGGCCGAAGGGCCGGGTTCCCAGTGCCCTCTGTGGGCTGATTTTTTTTTCTCCCCTTTCCCAGTGCTCTCTGTGGACTGGGAAAGGGGAGGAAAGAAACGGCCCACAGAGGGCACTGGGACAAATACAGAAAGGAAAGCAGCTTCGCGGATCGGCCGTGATTATCAGCTGTGGCCTCCTTCACCCCCTGCCATGCACAGCAATCACGCAGAGGGGGGGCTGGGGAGGGGTGATTGGGTGGCCAGAATCGGCCTCCCTGGGGGCCAGGTGTTTCTCAGTCCTTTGACCCATTTTCATCTCGCCCCCCCTGGGGCCCACGCAGCCCAGAAACAGTGTTTGTTTTAAGACCTCGCCCACAGCCCTTCACATGCAGGGCGTAGTGGGCGAGGAAGAGAGGAAGAATGGGTCTGGCAGGGCCAGGTGATGTTTGGAACGAGCACATCTTCATTTCAGCCTCCCCCTGGCTACCATGGATGACCCAGCAGCTTTACTGCTTTACTAGCCTTACTGCATGATTAACCACTTTCCTACAGGCCTTAAATGAGATTGTGCAGCACAGGCCGAGAAGTTAAGCATTTGTGACCACCATCTGTGGACTGTCTTGTCGTAGCATGACCCTGGTGATAGCAGCTTTTTTGTGTTACCCTGCTAGGACATTGCCCTGAGGCCCTGGAGGGCTGGGGAGGGCTGAGTAATTTACTAATAGCAGGGTCCTCGCTGCTGTTCAGGTGCTCCTGCGCTGGAGGGCTAGAATAATTTTGCAATAGCAAGGGGCCTGGCTGTTTTAGTTGTTGCTCAGCTTTTAGGCCATTGTCACCTTGGCCCTGTGTCCTTCACAAGAACAGTATCCTCCCACTTACATTCCTTGTGTGTGCATAGGCATATATGGCTTGATGCCAGAGTTGCAGAGATGGGGAATCATGTTTGAGTCCCAGCGTCTGCTCAACACCCTGTGATTCTGGGTAGATCACTTCATTACCCAGGCCCTTAAATAAAAAATCGGATCTTGAGTACTGTAATTGGTGCTCATGAATAGAACCCAGGTCTGGTTTTCTAATGGTGTGGATTTCTGATTTATGTGATTAGAGTCAAGGACATAGCTGGTTGGGAAAGAGTATCTAACAACATTGTGCAGGGTGTTAAGACTGCAAGTAAGTATTTGGTTTTCAGAACTAAGGTGCTCCTAGTCTTTACCAATGTTACTGGCTCTTTAAGCTTTAAAATGCTTAATTTACTAAATATTTCTCTACAAATTAGACCTCAAAGAGTAACCAAATGATATTTCATGGAAGGGCACGCCCCTTGAATGTAGGGCACACCCCTTGAATGTGGGCCACGCCCCGTGAATGTGGGCCACGCCCCGTGAATGTGGGCCACGCCCCACAAATGTGGCCCACTTTTTTCGTCAGTGCCCGGGCCAAATTGGGATCCCAATCCGACCCTGCGCATAGGTATACCCAAACCTTTAGTACATGATCTGGATTTATGGCGAAGTGAATTTATGCCATACCTGCTTAAAAGCTGATTTTGCAGGTTTGTGGCAACCTTAATTAAGGGCCTCCATGTGTCTGTCCTTTGGCCCTTATACCCCTTACTGTACCAATCCATTTTTCAGTTAAATGTCATTTCATTCCAGGAATTTAACCAATGGGGTTTCAAAATAAAAACATATGATATGTGTTACTTGAAGCATTGACAACAAGCACTATATGACTGAGGAATTCACAGTTCATGCAATAACCGGGTTTTGTCAATAGCATCTCATTTTAAAAGTGACGCGGCGGAGACCACCGCTTATTTAACTGTCAATTAAACGTCTGAAGTGATTTGACATGCCTCTTTCTGTTTGCCAAGGTTGCCCCTTAGCACGGGCTACTGGTGGGCGCTCTGGAGCACGAGACGCTCTGTGTCTGTCAGGGATGTAAACACCGCCAGTGTCTTCTTTCTCGGCCATTTAATAGCTTACTCTATTAGCGTCTCAACATTACATGTATTGAAGTGAGAGCCATAAACACATATAAAAGACTTGTCCAAGAAATAAACGCACAAACGCGACAATGATTTATTTTAGAGGTTCTGTGGCCCTAGAGTGTGTACAGTTTACAAGGGATTAAAGAAACTCGAGGGCTTCTGTCTTGTGACTCTGCCGTGGGGTTCACTTTACACACTTAGGAGGCAAGCTGCCTCTGAAGCAACTCCTGGACAATAGGGGTCATACCGGATTGGCCACGATGGAGTTTAATGTTACCACTTCACAAACGGTGTAGTTTAAAATTACCCCTTCATAAACAGAAAGGAGCAGTGTTGATGCAAAATAAATTACCTTCAGCCACTCCACCGGACTTCACTGGACCAACCACAGCTGCGTCCACTTCAGCTTCAAAAAACCACTACCCACCACCACCCACAACAGGTTCCTCACAGAAACTGGAGCAAGATCACCGCCGACCAGCTCACCACCTCCCTCAGCCAGAACCCACCTGCCAGCACACCGGACCCTAACGAAGCAGCCCGCAACTTCACGCAGTGGCTGACCACCTGCGCCGACGACCTCGCACCACTGAAGAACCCTCCCAGCAACCCCAGAAGCATGAAGGCCCCCTGGTTCACCGACGAACTCAAGGACTCCAAGAAGACCTGCCGCACCCTCGAGAAAGCCTGGCTCCTTGACCAGACCACTGACAACATGACCGCCCTCAAACACGCCACCCGCAAGCACCACCAGCTCATCCGCACCACCAAGAAGAAATCACTGAAGGATCGACTGGACAACAACGCACACGGCAGCAAGGAACTCTTCAGTATCGTCAAGAAGTTCTCCAACCCCAGCACTGGCAACAACGACATCACCCCTTCACAAGATCTCTGCGACTCCCTCGCCTCGTTCTTCCACCGCAAGATTGCCGACATCCACAACAGCTTCGGCGCACCATTCACGCACCCAACCGCAGAACCAACGCATCCCACCGCCACCCTCCGCACCTGGACCACGGTGACCACCGAAGACACAGCCCGCACGATGAACACCATCCACTCCGGATCTCCGACTGCCCCCTGCCCCCACCACGTCTTCAACAAGGCCGACTCCTCCATCGCACCCCAACTCCCTTCGACACCGCCACCTTCCCGGAGAGCTGGAAGCACGCCGAGCTCAGCGCCCTGCTGAAGAAACCAACAGCGGACCCCACCGACCTCAAAAACTTCCTCCCCATCTCGCTCCTCCCTTTTTCTGCCAAAGTCATCGAGAAGATCGCCAACAGACAACTTGCCGCCTTCCTCGAGACGAATGGATGCCTCGACCCCTCGCAGTCCGGTTTCAGAGCCAACCACAGCACCGAGACCGCCCTCATCGCAGCCACCGACGACATCCGAGCCCTTCTCGACAACAGGGAAACAGCGGCACTCATCCTCCTGGACCTCTCCGCAGCGTTCGACACGGTCTGCCACCGAACCCTAGTCCAACGCCTCAGCAACACCGGCATCCAAGAGAAGGCACTGAAGTGGATCATCTCCTTCCTCGCCGGAAGAACACAAAGAGTCCGCCTCCCCCCGTTTCGATCCGAGGCCACCGAAGTCATCTGCGGCGTCCCGCAAGGATCATCACTCAGCCCCACCCTCTTCAACGTCTACATGAGACCTCTCGCCACCATCGCACGCCAACACAACCTCAACATCATCTCCTACGCCGACGACACCCAGCTGATCCTCTCCCTCACCAGAGACCCCGACGCTGCCAGAACCAGCCTCCACGAAGGGATGAAAGATGTCGCCGAGTGGATAAAGAACAGCCGCCTGAAACTGAACTCAGACAAGACAGGAAGTCCTCATCCTGGGACCATCACCCTCCGCCTGGGATGACTCCTGGTGGCCCCCAGCCCTGGGTACAGCCCCCAAGCCAACAGACCACGCAAGCAACCTGGGCTTCATCCTGGACTCCTCCCTCTCGATGACCAGACAAGTCAAAGCCGTCTCCTCTTCATGCTTTCACACCCTCCGCATGCTCCTCAAGATCTTCCGTTGGATCCCGACTGAAACCAGGAAGACGGTCACCCAGGCCCTCGTCACCAGCCGACTGGACTACGGAAACACCCTCTACGCCGGAACCACAGCCAAGCTACAGAAAAGACTCCAACGCATCCAGAACGCCTCCGCCCGACTCATCCTGGACATCCCCCGACGCAGCCGCATCTCCGGCCACCTGAGGGACTTACACTGGCTCCCCGTCAACAAGAGGATCACGTTCAGGCTCCTCACCCACGCACACAACTCTCTCCACGACCTGGGCCCTAAGTACCTCAACGACCACCTGACCTTCCACACGCCCACCCGCCAGCTACGGTCTGCTAGGCTCGCCCTCGCGGCCAAGACATGGAACTCCCATCCCGTCCACCTTCGGCTGACCCAGGACCACCTCGCCTTCAGGAGACAACTCAAGACCTGGCTGTTCTAGCAGTAGCAGACCCCTTACCCCAAGCGCCTTGAGACCCTGTGTTTTGATTGATTGATTGATTGAATGTTACCACTTCACAAACGGTGTAGTTTAAAATTACCCCTTCATAAACAGAAAGGAGCAGTGTTGATGCAAAATAAATTAATGAAATGCCCTAATATATTCTGGAAAACAGTCGTGACACTCTTTGGGTCTAGAATTGTAGTTTCTTCCTTATCTTTAGACATTTACTGGTGATTTTGTTTGGGCGCCTCACAGTTCACAAAGGGAAAGGGTGGGGGCCTTTGTATGAAGGTGGGAATTTATAGCGCACAAGACAAGTAGTAAGGCAGTAGAGCAGTGAGGTGGTGTTACTAGGTGGGGCAAGAGAAGGAGCGTGTGACCGCTAGACAGGGTGAGGTGGTAAGGCAAGGTAAGGATGAGGAAGCGGACCAACTTCAGATAGACAAGGTAGCCTAGAGGTTACCTACCGACTACAGTGGCGGCTCCTTTGCTAAGGTGGAGAGGCGTTGCCCGCTACTATTTGAGCAGTGCAAAAGAAAAAGAAAATGATAATAACAAGACATCATTTTATTTTTCTGTGCGGGACTGGAGCCAGTTTGGGGCACGGCTGAGCAAAGTGAGGAGTGGTTTGCACTCCCTAAGTGCACATGAATGTTTGGCCGTCCGGCCGCCTTGGGCTGGCCAAACATTCATGCGCGCTTAGCATGTTCTCCACCTTAGCATGTTCTCCACCTGTTTGTGTTGCACAGCCCGTGGAGAACATGCCCAGGCTCCCAGGAACTGCCTGAGTGGCCAAACAGGCCGCTCAGACCAATCACGACACCGCTCATGCAGCATAGTGATTGGCATCGGAGAGTTTGCTTCCAGTGATGCCAGTGTAGATCAAGAGGACGGAGAAGAAGCATATGGCAGCTGCGGCGAAGGGAAGGTAAGTTGATTAATTGAATTTTTTATCCATTCCGCCCAGCACCTCCATTCCAAGGCAGCTGCCACTGCTACTGAGGCTCTGTGGTGAAGGAGTCAGGCTGCCTGGTGGATTGATTCTCATGGGCTGGAAAAGGCTCATCAATCTAAGGATACTTACATTATTGTAGCCTCATTTTCAATTTCCTGTACATAGAGTATTAAAAAAAACTCTAATTTAAGTTTTTTTTTTATGCATGTACACTTTATTAGTCAGCTAATATTTCATTTTCTGGGCAGTTACAGACCCCATGAATAGGTATTGTGAGACCCAGGTTAATAGCTACTAACCTATGAATTCTGGGTGATGTAGTCTTGTTTTGCTTCCATTGAACTAAATATACCAAAACACCTAAGAATAATGATTTTTAGAAGAAAGGTTCATTACAGTAGGAGACAATGTCCATAATGACCTGGCTTGAGGAGGTCACCTTACTTCAGGTGTTTTGATATTTGACTTTTGTAGACGCAGTTAAGCAAATTAAAACAAAACACGCAGAAGGATCTACGCAGTTGGGAAAATGTGTCTCTTGATTAAATATCTGCGGACAAACACCAAACCAGTCAGAACATAAAATATAAAAGGAGCAGGCGCTCGTGACCAATCCTGTCCACTGTCAAGCTCACAAACAATTAATGACCACTGAAAGGAATTAGTGCAGGGTCAAGAAGCTACTGTCCAATGGCCAGCCTTGTTGAAGCGATGTGCTTAATAGGCGAATTTGAACATATGCACTCTGGACAAGCAAAACGTTGTCACTCACAGTGAAAAGAGCCAATGGCTGATTAAAAGCATCTATATGTATGCATAGAAGTGTTCATTTAGTATTTTTTTGTAAACCATCGGGATGGAAATGCAATTATAGACCACATCTAAAAAGGAAGGTTGAATGAGGTCAGAGAGAGACACAACTGTGCATAAGCTGTCCAAATTCGTACCCATGATCCTTTCCTTCCCTCTCCTCCAGCCCAGAGGACTCATTATGCATGTAGACTCATGGGGAGCAGAGTCATCAGTGACAAAGGCCCCATGGCGACATCTGGGTCCCACTTGCTCTTAACCACGTTGCCATCCTCTCTGCAGAGATGCAGGGGCATGCCACAGAGTGAAACTACCATTGTGAAATAAACCAAGTAAAAACCTGGGACTGATGAGGGGAAGGGGAAAGCATGTTAAGAATAATGATCGAACAGCCACATTTCAGGAGTTTTCTAGATCTCATTTAGGAAGCTTAAAGTCACAAGGAATCTCACGCCTTCAATGCTCCAATAGAGTAACCCAACCGTCAGAGGTGAACTAGAGCAAGGCCAGGTGCCATCTGAGCTTGGTTGCCAGGAAGTCAAGAGTCTCTGGGTAAGCATCTCCATGGGCATTTACCAGGCATATGAAGAAGACTCTGCTCTGAAGTCGGGGCCAACATAGATATGAATAGCCAGTCTGATGCACAGACGTGCTGCTACATTCTGCAATATGGGTAGCCTGTTGAGTGGATGTTTGCCACTCTTAGCCTGTTGGGCGGACGTTTGCCACTGTTAGCCTGTTGAGCGGATGTTTACCACTGTTAGCCTGTTGAGGCGATGTTTGCCACTGTTAGCCTGTTGAGCGGATGTTTGCCACTGTTAGCCTTTTGAGGCGATGTTTGCCACTGTTAGCGTGTTGAGCGGATGTTTGCCACTGTTAGCCTGTTGAGCGGATGTTTGCCACTGTTAGCCTGTTGTGGGGATGGTTGCCACTTTTAGCCTGTTGAGCGGATGTTTGCCACTGTTAGCCTGTTGAGCGGATGTTTGCCACTGTTAGCGTGTTGAGCAGATCTTTTGCCACTGGTAGCCTGTTGAGCGGATGTTTGCCACTGTTAGCATGTTGAGCAGATCTTTTGCTACTGTTAGCCGTTGAGCAGATCTTTTGCCACTGTTAGCCGTTGAGCAGATCTTTTGCCACTGTTAGCCGTTGAGCAGATCTTTTGCCACTGGTAGCCTGTATAGTGGATGTTTGCCAATGGTAGCCTCTTGAGCAGATCTTTTCCCACTGGTAGCCAGTTGAGTGGGCATTTGCCGATGGTAGTCTGTTGAGCAAATCTTTTGCCACTGGTAGCCTGTTGAGAAGATATTTTGCCACTGTTAGCCTGTTGAGTAGATCTTTTGTCACTGGTAGCCTGCTGAGCATATCTTTTACCACGGGTAGCCTGTTGAGCAGATCTTTTACCACTGGTAGCCTGTTGAGCAGATCTTTTGTCACTGGAAGCCGGTTCACAGATCTTATGCCACTGGTAGCCTCTTGAGCAGATCGAATGTCCAATGGTAGCCTTTGAGCAGATCTTTTGCCACTGGTAGCCTGTTGAAAAGATCTTTTGCCACTGGTAGCCCGTTGAGCAGGCCATTGCACCTGTGGAATGTGTTGATAAGATGCTCTGTTCCAGCCTGGCACATGGAGTTGAACAGGGGCAAATAGCAAGAAACCACTTTGGTATCTTTTTTTTATATTTCCTTACAGATAAACACTATTTCTTGCACTTGTTCACTTTTCTAAGTGCCCGGACAAGTCCAGGCTATTTCTGACGGCATAGGACCATCATCAAGTTTCCTGCTCAGGAGCTGCCTCACTGCTTGTAGAAAAAATATGATTTTCAATGTGAATTACATAAATTCCTACGTGCGTTTTGTGCCTCATCAAATTTACAAGTAGTGCACATTGACATATTTTTTAATCTGCACACATGCGAACATGACACGGAAGGGACTGATTTTGCAACAGTGGACATGTAAAGGCCTATTTATCAAAAAGTCACGCAGCAAGCGCTTTGGTGCGCTGTGTTGCGCGACAAGGAAAGAGCAGGACTGTGCCATATTTAACATTGTATGGCTCCTTCCTTCCTTGTCCCAGTGCTGATGTATAATGTGCTGCCGATCGCCATAGCAGGCACTCTTGCTCCACTGTGCAAGGGTGCCTGCGTTGCAAGCAGGATTGTTTTTGTGTAGGAATGAGCAACTTCCTGCACAAAAGCAAATCACAGAGGCATTTTTCTCTTTCTATGTGTGCTGCACAATGCCGCACACATAGAAATAGGAAAAACAAGAAATAAACATATTTCTCCTCGCTACGCCTCACCTGGGGAGGCGTAGCCGTTTTGAGGCAGTCGACCACTTATGGTAAATCTGTGAAGGCGTAAAAATCCATACAAGTTGCTTGGGAACTCGCACACACCACCCATGGAATGCGTCCCTATGGCAGAGTAAAGCAGCGCATTTGCACTGCGTTGCATTACTGTAGATTTATCAAGCCACTCAGGGCCACGCAAGGAATCGATAAATAACACTGAGTAGTTGCGTCACACATGCGCCTCATTACGTTGGGGAAGTGTGACACAAATACATGATACATATGGCCCTGAGTGCTGGAAGTTCCTGCTTCTTCACTGTACCACGTTGGTAACAGCAGGAGGAACCCTAGTCATGGTTAGGGGCAATGTGCTCCAGGGGGGACAGGGTTTGCTGGGAGCACCCAGGGATTTCCATCTCTGGAGCTGGCAGCAAGCTACATTCCTAGTTCAGAGGTTACACCGCCGAAAGTGAACCTAACGTCTTCTTCTCCCACTGGTTAATGGCACCATTATCAGCTTCTGTGAGTATGAATGGTCTCCCTTTGCAGGGGCGGCTCTAGGCTCATGGTGGCCCTGGGCAGGGAGCTTAGGTAGGGGTCCCCGGAAGAGGGGGTCCGGGCGGGGTGGAGCGAAGAAGCCAGTGAAGAGGGGGTGGGGGAGTCAGGGTGTTTGGAAGTGGAACAGAGTCAGAGGCCGCCAACGCCCTGCCAGGGGCCGCCATGCAAATATGTATCCCTTCTCAGAGGATTATTATATTAAGGATATATATTGGCGTGGTGTCCCCTGGGGTTTGGTGGCCCTGTGCAGCTGCACAGCTTGCACATGCCTAAGGCCGCCCCTCCCTTTGGCAGGACAGGTGAGATCAGGGGCCTTTAAATGTGGCTGAAATAAGGTGCAGATCCGTAGTTAAAGTGCACATGATAGTATGGGAGCGAGGTGTGATCATCAGGACAATGTATTGGCATTTATATAGCGCACTACTTACCCGTAGGGTCCCAAGGCGCTTCGACCGCTGCGAAACCCTTCCTGGCTTCCCTGAGAGATGGTCCCTTAATGGGTATCTCCAGGGTGAGACCAGGCATCCCCGGCGGTCTGGTGGGGCCGTTAGTGAAGATGAGGCAAGCTAATGCCCAGAGTTGCAGAGTGTGATCGCTGATCAGAGTGGGCACCCTTGTGAGAGAATTATCGAGTCCGCTGACCCTGGTCCAGAAGCCTGCCGCGCCGGGAATCGAACCCTGGTCCCGGGCCGTCCTCTGCTCTCGGGTCTGCCGCCTCTAACCAGTGAGCCACACTACTTCACTGAGGGGCAGGCAAGTTTTTTTGCAGTGTTTTACAGCACGAAGTCGACCCGAGGGTATTGGAGTGCTACACATGAGCACCAGTTACATTGCATACACAAGGTCAGATACATTTTTGTAGGCACCTAGAGATTCAGCAGTTTGCACAGAATCACAGGATGTTGAGCCAACGCCAAAACTCGAAGTCGGTTCTGCAGTTTCGAAGTCAGCAGCTTAGGGGTAAGGCAACTCCCCTTAGTTAGAGTTGGTCAGTCTGGGGGCGGGACCAGACATGACTAAAAAGAACAAAATATTCGGCAATTATTTGGTTGACCTTTCGCTCGCAGTGGCGTGCGAGACACCTGTGGAGGATTTGATGTCGCCTAGCCTGTTGTTTCTCCTGAAGGCTAGGGTGGGTTTGCTTTAACCCATGACGACGTCGGCAGGTTAATAAAAAAAGCTGACAGCACCTGCATACGGGCTCTTCGGTAATTAGCAAAGCATCCAGGATCCTGTTGTGTCCGCACCCGATGTAACAATTGGCGGCGGCGGGGCAACCGCATGCCACGACCATAGTCACATCAGGGCCACATGAACCCCCGCCCCACATGCCCAAACCCGCAAATAACACAAAGACACAAATGTTAGGTTTGGGTAAAAATTGCTGCAGGTTTATTACATACAACATATGTAATGACGGTGGGTTAGCTTACGGGCGATCCTAGTGCAGGCCGCATTCTCGCCACCTGCCCGCCTGTTGAGCCAAACAACACAGTGGCGAACCACCCAACTGTTGTACAATTACCATAATTATAAAGACACGCCCCTTGTGGGGCGTGACTAGGCAAACCCCCGGTTGCGCAGGCCCACAACCGCCCGAAGGACTACTGGGGCGCCGGCACGGATTCCTGCACCTCCCATGAGGTTACAGGTTAGGCTCTGAGGTTATGCTCTGGCACCCCTATGTGCCCGCTGACGTCCAGCGTTTGCACCTCTCTTCTTCCGGATCGCCCAATAACTCCGCCTGCAACGAAAAAGAAACATATTAAAAGCTCCCCCCGGAGCCCCCTCAAGCCGACACTCTGGGTTCGAGGAAGGGCGGGAAAAGAGTGTCCCAACACGGAACAGCGACGTCCGGGGCGGCAAAGAGGGCTCCCTAGCAGGGCAGAGGTCTGAAGTACTCCAGACGGCTCCTCCCAACCGCCCCGGACGTGCATCACAACCAGTCTCCACCAACCAGGGGAGACTGCCTCAAGAGAGGAACTACTGCGTCATGCGGGGGCGGGACAGCCCTCCGTGACTAGGAGCCCGCCCTCCTGATGGCCACTGCGTGGCCTCGGGCAGGCGCATAGTCACATCAGGGCCACATGAACCCCCGCCCCACATGCCCAAACCCGCAAATAACACAAAGACACAAATGTTAGGTTTGGGTAAAAATTGCTGCAGGTTTATTACATACAACATATGTAATGACGGTGGGTTAGCTTACGGGCGATCCTAGGGCAGGCCGCATTCTCGCCACCTGCCCGCCTGTTGAGCCAAACAACACAGTGGCGAACCACCCAACTGTTGTACAATTACCATAATTATAAAGACACGCCCCTTGTGGGGCGTGACTAGGCAAACCCCCGGTTGCGCAGGCCCACAACCGCCCGAAGGACTACTGGGGCGCCGACACGGATTCCTGCACCTCCCATGAGGTTACAGGTTAGGCTCTGAGGTTATGCTCTGGCACCCCTATGTGCCCGCTGACGTCCAGCGTTTGCACCTCTCTTCTTCCGGATCGCCCAGTAACTCCGCCACAGCCCAGTGCGGTGGTTCCCGCTGCCGCACGGGCCCCCCACCACTGCTACTGCTCTTTTACCTGCAACCTTCACCTAAATTGCTCCCTTCAGAAAGAGGAGGGACAGGGCAATGCTCAAAGGCGTTGGATGACACCATAAACCCTGTCTCACAAAACTAGCTCGGTCAAGTTCCTCGACAGTCCCGGGAACACGACCACACCAGGTGGGGCCCCTGTCCTCCAGGAAGAGTCCAAGGCCCAAGACATGACCATGCATGCCCGCATGGCAGCAGTCCCTTCTGCCCCCTATCTGCTGGTCCCCTCGGGACCTATCACCAAATCAGGGAAGCAAAGGGATAAGAGGGGCCCCTACTTCTGTAAACCCTTTGCCTCATAAAATAGGCTGTTCAGCACCTGCCACTGGGATGCCAACATTTCCCTTCCTTCCAAGCGTCAGAAAACTGCGCCAAGGAAGCCACTGCTACAGCGCGACGCCATCCTCTACACAATCCAACAGGAAGTGTGCTTACTGAAACGCCCTCTTCTGCACAATCGAGCAGAAAACGTGCATGTATGACGCTTGTGCTGCTAACCTCAAAAGAGGACCAGAGAAATGGAGGGCACAAGACAAACTAAGAGTTTGGACCAGTCCCAGGTAAGCAAAATACGGTGTCCACAGGCAATTGCAGCCGGCATCCCCTGCCTCTTGAGTTCTAGGCTGGAAAACAGCTATGGCCCTGATACCAAAGAGTTAGCTAATCTGCTTGCCGACATACGACCACCTCCCAGGGAAAGCTGCACCTGTAACTGGGCACCCCACTAAGCACTAGATCTGCGCAGGGGCATGCCTGGAGAAAGGACGCCACCCCGACACCAATAGGCATAACCAGCCGGGGGCAATCACTCCAACGCAATAGTAAAGACCAACACTGGCAAGGGACCGGGGATGGGGAGGGGCCCCCCTGCAGAGCATCCTCCCCACTATCCAAGTGCAGACACAATAATTCCAAAACTAGCGATAGCGCCACTAAACCCTCACAGGAAGCAGGAATCTATAGCAAGCACCTGCCCCCCCACTAATTAATGAATAGTCTCTAAAAGCCTACTAAGGACCCACCCAAGGAATATTGGCAGTCCGGGCTCGGGCTGTGGACGCCACAATTGTTCTCCTCATACCTAAACTGAGTGTTATACTGCAGGCTGCCGACCGCGGGTGGGCTGCCAAACGAGTACCCAAGCCTAAGAAAAGCTAGACGGCAAGGCCAATGGAAGGGGGGGGGGGGGGAGGTGGCTAGACATATGACCTTCCCAACCCAAGGTGGAGAAACACATGTGCCGTATCAGGAGGGTACGGGTAGGATAGTTCAGTTTTAAGTTTGCCAGCTTGCAGTGCTCTATATGTCCAGGTGGGAGATACTCCTTGTTGCATGCCGCACAACATCTTTTTGCGTACTGTTTGAGAATTCTCACGTGTTTAGAACGTTTGTTCGTGTGCCCGGGGGTCCAGTGTGTATTGCCTGCTATCCTTATAGACCCCGCACTGGGTGGCACGCTTGCCGACCAAGCATGGCACAAACGCTTGTGCTGCACCCCCCATCGTCTGCCCACAATACCAGGGGAGTACTATCAACACCTAGAGTTAACGCATCTGTGAATACCTTAGATAGGATGCAACCCCAAGCAATTCGCATTCAGCTGCAGCCCAGAGGCCCATGCATAGCCACGCCAATAAACAACACCTGGCCTACAAGAACAAATCTAACGGGGACGATTTAGTTGGGGAAAGGTTTCTTCTAATGAGATCACAGGGGGGGAGGGTCCTAATGTGGATCCATACAGAACCTCTAGTGTACCGCAGCACTACGCCTGGCGAATGTTACAGCAGATTAGAAAGAGAGGGGAGGAAAATTCGTACCCACCCAAAATGTGCAAAGTACTGTCTGGGTAGCTGGGACATCCCAGGAGGAGGCAACCGGGCACGCCAAGGCAGATCCCTATGGCATTGGCTTACTTAACATGAAGGCCCACTTGTGAACCTAACAACTCGGACACAGGGGAGATTACTCCAATCCGCATACTACCACGTGCAGGATGCTATGCGAGACATATAATACTGTGAGGTAAATCTGAGAGACAATTCAATAGCTTGAAATAACGCTTTCTCGTGAAGGGGAGGGGAAAGCAGTTGCTCCACAAGGGCTCGTAATATCGGCTCATATGACTAGGGCCCTAGCGCATACACTGTTTGCAGGCCTGCAAATACACACCACATTCTCCCACACACAATATTTATCGTAAATGTGAAACAAGCAACCCCATAGCATTTTGCATAATCGCAAGCCTCTTGTTTAACTTACTGGAGGGAATGCGGGGACCTATAGATAGCTGACCGAGTTTGAGACTAACAAGAGTGGTCTGACCAGTCTTACGAAGTGTTTCAAAAATAATATTAACATCCAGCGCTACCATGATTTGTTCAACGAATCCTGCGTGTCAGATGCAAGGCAGGACCATCGAAATGAAGTGGCCGTGCGTTACCACGACGGCAGGCTACTGCCCGTAACATGGCCCAGAGTGCAGCGTTCTATAGCTGCAATTGCTTTGATTTTCTATGAGCAGGAATCGCCAGGATTGGGTGCGGGTAGCATGCCTAATCGAGTAGTAGGTGTGTCAACGGCACTGCTACCAGGAAGATAGAGGCCCCAGGATAGTGGTAGGGAAGTAAAATTACCGCCATGGTCAAATACAGCAATAAGGAGGGTACAGGCGTCCTAGGTGCCAAAGCACCCGCTGCCGACACGCGTTTATAAACGCCTGTCACAGTGAGGGAGTTTCTTCAATAAGAAACAGTAGTGAGGGGTACTCCCAAATCCCGTCCCACATCCAGCTATAAACCTATCCGACTAGTTCTAACACAAGCTAGCCAAATACCTTTAAAGCTGTTCTAAGCTTGACAAGGGGAGATCCGATACAAGATGAACAGAAAGCGGGCTGGGCATCGTGCCTACACCATGCCTCTACGATACAGCGCAAGTGCTGCCTGAGGGAGACCAAGACCTGAACCCTGCATGACTAAAGCAAAGTATGACCAACTGTTATGATCTGCAAGAAGCCAAGCTTTAGTTTAGCTAATCACAAGGAAGAAATGTTGGATGAGGCCGGACACCAGCACCCACAAAATTACCGTGCTCCTCATAGCAGCGGACGGCACGGAGCCTGCGTGTAAAGGGGGGGGTAGTTACCCTGCTCCACGCCTGCGCGACACTTACTTAATCGCACGAAAGGTTTATGCCAAACTATTACCTTGGGAATGCACATGTACCTAGGATAAAGACCTACAAGGAAGACAACGTGCACACAGATATAGCTACCGGGCAGCAGGCAGAGCCAGGCAATTCGCATTAAATTTATTACCCAGCATGTGGACACCTGCAGTTACTGCTAGAAACAAGTGACTAATTTAGGGCTTCTGAAAACCGACGATGCATCCTCGACATCTTGACCCCCCAGAGATGGAGTCTTGATGCAATGCCCTACTTAGGAATGGTGCGTTACTCAAGAACCGGGTTCCCCCCAACTTGCTGATGCAAGAACAAACCACCGTATGATACTTCAGCGTATCCCCTCGCACTTAAGGGGAATTCACAGCAAAGACTTCCCAATCTGGGGGGGGGCCACCCGTTTCTAGATGCATCTTGACTCCTCAGGGCACCACACAGTCACACGTTGTTATCCCATCAGTTAACCCATTTATGAAATCCTATTCATTTAGGGCCAGATGTAGGTAAGTAACATTTACCGAATCTTAATTACCGAAAATTACCGAATTTTACTGATTCGGTAATTAAGATTCGGTAAATGTGAGGGGTTGGTATGTAGGGAATCCAGATGTTCCCTTTTACCGAATCGGTAAAATTCGGTATTTACCGATTCGGTAAATACCGAATCGGTAAAGCCTATTGATTCCTATGGGCTTCAAAGCCCATAGGAATCAATAGGCTTTACCGATTCGGTATTTACCGAATCGGTAAATACCGAATTTCACAAGGGTGCAGGGGCTGTCACTTTGACACCCCCTGGCACCCCCTAAACAGGCGTGGGTGCCATGTGGCAGGCATACATGCCCTAAGGGCAGGTCTGCCTGTCACATGGCATAGGTGTGCATGCACACATGTGCATGCACACCGGAATCGGTATTTTACCATGAGGTTTTATTTCATGGTAAAATACCGATTCTGTAAGGCCTCTGGGACTCAGAAGAGTCCCACCTACATATGTAAAATACCGAATCGGTATGAATACCGATTCGGTATTTTACAGATTCGGTAACTTTACCGATTCGGTAAATATACCGAATCGGTAAACAAGGTCCCCCTACATCTCATTGACCCATTTACCGGTCGGTAACGGCCGAAATCGGCCGTTACCGACCGGTAAAGGCCACCTACATCGGGCCCTTAGTCCCTAGAATTACTGTAGTTAGATTGCAAGACTGCAGTGAAGGGGACCCCTGCGAGATTCTGCAAGAGTCCAAACAAGGACCATCGCAGTGCATAAACCTCAGAAACTTCTCAGCCAAGACAGGTCCTATGTAGCAGTGTCATACTTATTCCATTGGCAGGATAGCTCAGACGTAGGGTCCAAGAATACAGTGGCAAAATGTGCCACGGGAACAGACATGCACTTATCTAAGTTACCGAAGACAAACAGGAAGGAGGTGTGGTAATGCAATGCCTCCATAGCAGTAAACAGTATCTTATACGAGTGTTTATGTAAAGCAGAAACTCCAGACTCTGTACCATGGTTGGGATTGGCGTTACTAATAGTAGTGCATTCCTAACCAGACAAAACCTTTTTTGGCACATTCGGGTCATGGGACTGGAGGAAACATAAGGCTCAACACCTGTAACTTGCAGTTCGCAGGCAACTCTTTGATGACAGTTAATGGCTCACAGTACTATATTAGGGAGTAACTTATCAAAGACGAACAAAAGTGTCTGTTTACAAAACGGAAACCACTGAGCTTATCCACGTAGCCCGACTCGAAATTTAATTCCGGTATTTATGGCCCGAACGAGACGCGGGTAGGACAACGCGGCGCAATTCCCTGTTCCACTTTGAATAACATACCGTGTACAATTTGGCACAGAAGAACATAGCTACATAGAGTCGCTGCGGACTAGCAGGCTGAAGCGTCCACATCGTCATAACACCCGGTTGGGCCGCCACAGGTCTGCAGAGGGCCAAATACTGCCGGGAATAGGAGTACCGTCGCATGCAACTCAGACACCCAGCCCGACCTACGTAAAGCCTCGTGCATCACGCAAAAATCCCTCACAATTACTCGACTCCAACTCCATCTTGAGCCAACCCCCAATGCATAGTTGATGCATACCTCGCACAAAGGCAGAAACCGTGGACCACCGCGCAGCCCGAGGAGTGCGAGGAAGAGGGGGGAGGTGCTTGGCGTGCCGGCCGGACCTGCAGCGGGAAGGAAAACACAATTTAAAAGATGCCGCGCGCCAATTACATCCGTTATGCGATTGGGCCTCGAGGTGCGATGGCCCCAATGCTCCCTTGTAAAACCGACCACCATCACCTAAACTGTGCATGGGATAGGCCCACCCTCGCAGAGAAATTACCATGCAACGCGTAACTAAACCTGTCACATGGATGGGCCTCGAGGTACCAAGGCCCCACGATACTATACTCGCATTGTAAATACGGTCACACACAGCAATGTAAGCGCAGAATGTGCAGAAACCTCGCGCACATATACCAATGGTACGTGTAAAACGATCAGTCACACAATTGGGTTTTGTGGGATTACCACCCAATGACACTATACATCACCGTTAGCTACAGAAAAATGAAACCAAATTGAGCACATGCGGCTTAACGATCGCACTGCAGTATGCAATGCCACAATAAGTATAACACAGCACGCAATAGGCGACGAGCATCACGCAATAGGCGACGAGATACCAAGGCACAAAGAGATATACCCCCTTCGCAAATATGGGCGCCATCAAAACCATTGCACCCGAGCAAACTGTATGACAGAGGAGGAAAGCACCGGCATGAGTGGAGGTACCAAAGAAACGAAGCACAGTGTAGGCAAACCCTGCGCACTAAATGAAACATGCCCGTCGCTAGCCATTACAAAAGCATACTCCGGCCACCGCAAGGAGCTCCGGACGATCGTCCCGAAGTTTAAGGTACTTGGAGCTCTACTAGATCTAGCACGCGGCCCCCACTTGAACAAAATGCACGCCCGACCACCATACCTCACAAAATGGCCACCGAAATGCTGAACTGGGGGAGGGGGGTGGGGGGACCAAGGGCTCCGTGCTTACCGGGTATGCAGGCCCCTACCTTGCGGCAACGTACACTCACCCTCCCTCCCAAGGCCAAAGAAATTATAAAACGCATATGGTTACCAATCTGGCGAGGAACGGGACTAACACGTAATAAAATTTACAGCGGGGCCCGACATGAACAGGCCGGGCCCATACCGAACAAGAAACAACCGGAATACATAGATGTCGCCGAGTTTAAATGTAGGACCCGACGCCGAAGAGTATATATGCTGGGAAGGCCATGCAATTCGGGCACCTAACTGAATTAGCGCCGCGGACACAACATACCGCAGGAACCACCGCAGGCAGCGCCGCATTACAAAGCCAATAGCCCGTGGCTCCAACCGTGGAAATAACCTCTTACACGCCCCTACGCGCCAAGTCTGGGACAGCAGCAAAACAAACTACGGGCCGGAGGGCAGCATATGATTGGCGACGCCCGCCTGAGACCGCTTCGTACCATAGTACCCGCAAAGCTGGGCACAGCACCATACCACCATCCCTGAGCTCTAGCCGAACACCCGACAACTTGCACCAAAGTTAAATAGGCCGTAACCCATAGCACAACACTTACTGCCCACGGGAGGGCGAAACAGCCCGACGCACCCACTGCCCTACATAGGATGCGCTTAAAATAACACCGGCAGCCGAGGCCTGAACGCCCGCCGGACGGGGCCCCGCATACTCCTCCTAAAAACGACCGCACCTACATAAGCCCCCTACTGTCATCCACCACACACCCCGATACCCGCGGGCAACCCGTCACTTAAGGGAGTGCCGCGACTCCAGATTCGGGCCGAGCAGGAGAGGGGGGGGGGGGTGGCGTAAGGGTCACAGAAGGACTGCGCCTGCACTGGCAGAAATCTGTCTCCCGCACCCGGGTGCTGCTCCGTTCGCGCCGCCCTCTTAGGCCTAAATTACGGGAACCGCCGCTGCCGGTAATGTCGAACCTCACGACACACAACCAGGGCAAAACTCACCGCACACGAAGAAGCCAACAAAACGACGCCAGACCAACAGCACAGGAGATATAGCGTCCCCCGCGAGGACACTGCCACGCGTCTAAAGTGTCCCAAGGATGAAAAGAGTGTCCCAACACGGAACAGCGACGTCCGGGGCGGCAAAGAGGGCTCCCTAGCAGGGCAGAGGTCTGAAGTACTCCAGACGGCTCCTCCCAACCGCCCCGGACGTGCATCACAACCAGTCTCCACCAACCAGGGGAGACTGCCTCAAGAGAGGAACTACTGCGTCATGCGGGGGCGGGACAGCCCTCCGTGACTAGGAGCCCGCCCTCCTGATGGCCACTGCGTGGCCTCGGGCAGGCGCACAGATCTGCTGGTGCGCCCTCTGAATGCTCCCTGTACAGGTCATGATGCTCACGCGCACCCTGACCTTCTGCGACCCGACGCTGGGACGTGAGCCACGTGCTGCTGTGAGTGCCGCGACCTGACACCATTCAGGCCTTGCCAGCCATGCCGCAGACTAACAGATATAAAGCTGGTCTGGAGCCCACAGAGCGAGCACATGGTCTGCAACGTGACAGTCCAGTCCCGTGCCAGGAACGCAGACACTGCACACTGAAACAACCCTCCCACTGGTAGTATCCCGTTCATCAGCGCCTAGAGGCAACGGGTCACTGCGCTCTAGGCTCCTGGAAAGAGGGGGACAGCAAATGAAGGAAATAAAGAAACTAGGGAGAAGGCAGGCGGTAAATAAAGACTGCAGCCTGGTGGGCAGCAGAGGAGGCACATTAAGTCTAACACCCATGGGCAGCCAAGAGACCCTCCCAGGTAGCACACCATTCCAAAAGATGAGTTGCACACCCAAAAGCACCACACTAAGGGCCCGATGTAGGTAAATCTATATTTACCACTTCATAAATACCGAATCATACCGATTCGGTATTTATGAAGTGGTAAATTAGAGGGGGGGAGATGTAGGTATTTCAGATTCTGTAAATACCGATTCGGTATCACCCATTGATTCCTATGGGCCTTGAAGCCCATAGGAATCAATGGGCATTACCGATTCGGTATTTACCGAATCGGTAAATACCGATTCCAGCAAGGGTGCAGGGGGTGTCACTTTGACACCCTCTAGCACCCCCAATACTGGCTTGTGTGCCATGTGGCACACAGACATGCCCTAAGGGCATGTCTGTCTGTCACATGGCATAGGTGTGCATGCACACATGTGCATGCACACCTGGATTCGGTATTTTAACACCCAATTGGATTGGGTGTTAAAATACCGAATCTGAAAGGCCTGTGGGACTCAGAAGAGTCCCACCTACATCTGGAAGATACCGAATCGGTAAAAATACCGATTCGGTATTTTACAGATTCTGTAAATTTACCGATTCGGTAAATATACCGAATAGGTAAATACTGCCCCCCTACATCTCAAAGTGCCAAATACCGGTCGGAAACGGCCGAAATCGGCCGTTTCCGACCGGAATTTGCCACCTACATCGGGCCCTAAAGGTACTCTCACTAGGGCCACTGGGAGCTGCAGGGCAAGCACATGCTCCATGCCTGACTAGGCCCATTTGTGATCACTGGGTCATCCTTGTCATAAGTGCCCAAAAGGAACTAACGGATGGGCAAGCTGGAGATGTACTTCACAGCTACTAGGGTTTCCAAAGAGGGAAAGGAGACCCAACTGCTACACCTACTAGGAGAGCACATTCTCAATGTGTCACACAACCTCGTTGAATCTAGCCTGCCCCATTCTTACATCAAGATGTTCACAGCCCTCAAGAGTTACTTTGAGACATTCTTACCACGTCAAGCTCAGCAAGGCCATAGGAAGCAGTGGATGCATTCTACACCCAGCTCAAGCGGGATGCTGCAGAAGAAATTAGGGCCCAATTCATCCAAGGAGGTGGGTCAGCGGAAAAGTGACAGAACAAATAGATTTTAACATTGGTCTGCTTGAAAGAACTCTCGAAAGCAAGCACCTTACACATGAAGATCGTGCTCCGCAAAATAATCATTATGGAATCAGCTCAAATCACCGATACAGCCAGTAGGTCAAAAGTAAACCACTACCAGAGTCAAACTGCCCCTGCAGGCACCTCACCGGCGTGACTGTCCAGCTAGAGGCAAGAAGTGCTCTCTTTGTTCTTGTGCTGACTTTTCTGAAGTCTGCAGGTCACCACACCTGCTGCAACTAAACCCAATGAAGACCATCAACGCAGGAGCACCTTCCCTCTTTGAACCTCCTGAGGATGACATGGATGATGATGAGGAGAAGGTAGGGGTGCTACACATCATGTACGCCGTGAAGCAGCACCTTAATGCATGCACATGCACAAGATGTCAGTTGCGAGTGGCAAACCTCTCAACGTGGATGCACCTATCAATATCATTTCAAAAACGACCTTTGACTTATTGATGACAAGACCAGCTTAAAAATACACAAACACAGGAGTCTATGTCTATGGACACACAAATTCTTTGCTGGTAATGTAAGGAATTTGCATCCAAACTCTAACACGAAAATACAATTCAAGCGAAGAGCTGCATCACATGAGGAGGCACAGGAAAGCTCCTGAGCTCTCACCTGGCTGAGCCTCATACATTTTGCATACATGCTCTGGGCATGTCTGTTGTGACATGAGTCAGTGTGGCGCGGATCAGGCCACCATTAAAGGCATGGCTCGCGCCAGAGGCCTTCTTGCGATAAGCGCCTCAATGAGAGTTGCGGGTAGTCGTCCATTGTGTACTTCTGGTGTATCTCCCCTGACATTCCAAGATAATTATGGGCAGATATTCCTAAAAATGACCTTCCCAGAATGTCATGTCAGAGATCTGCCAATAGGCTTATTGCCCTCTAAGACCATGTGTTGTTTGATGAGAGCCAGTCACACCATTTCTCCTGCAGAAGGGAATCCTGGCTTAACTAGTGTGTTCACTGTCTAAATCTGAGCCAGAGAAATATATGTTCACCAATAAAATATATATTTCTAACTAACACAATGCTGTAAAGTCAATTTAGGAATCTGTAAATATTATTCCTAAAGCATACCTTGACAAAAATAGAAAGGCTGCTTCAGATGTATGTAGTAAATAACACTTTTTCATTCCTATTAATCCAGAGGCAAGCCAATTCCATATTTAGATAGTCCAACTTTTACACATTACATAATCGGGATATGGGAGGTCCAAGGATCTACTTATAGGTGATTTAGCTAATGTTAAAAGTAGGCTTTTAAACATGTGAGAGGGTATACTATGACATGGCTTTGCTGCTTATTTGGGTGATACCAATTCAGAGTAGCAAGGGCAGCCCAGATGCTCTGTATTTTGGAGTGGCACATGTGGATGGTGCAAAGCCACACTGCAGTTCACACATTACACCAAACCTTTATGCCGTGGTGCACTCTCTGCGCCATACATATCAGGCTTTACGTTAGAGTCAGGTATGCCAATTGAAATCAGCCTTTTTGTATCGTGTTTAAGGGACAAATCACAACAGCGCCTGCACACCCATTCAGGAGATATGGAGGAACCATGCAACAAGGTGCACTTTCCTCAAATACCAACTATTAATATATTAATTAAATGTATGCATGTCAACAATTAGGTACATCCGGGAGGAAGATTTTGATAAAGAATAGGGAAAACTGTTTTTGCCCATTAATTTGTACTGAAGTAAATGGATGAAGAAAACGTTTAATTAAATGGAAAATATCAATATGTCATTAAAAGCAGCACAGTCACCATCATTAATAAGGAAATCTTGTTCATAATGAGACCCAAAAAAGGCCAGAGGTGGCGTGGTCTGGCAGTTAGTCATGGGCTTTTCCTATTAGAGCAGCACTAAGGACCTGATTTAGATGTCGGTGGGACGGCGACGGAGTGGTCTTTTTTGGTGCTCTTCCTGTCCACCGGCCTGGCGGGCCGCCTTCCCAATTTAGATGCTAGCTGGCAATGGGAGAGAAGACCACCACGATCCCGCTGACTGTGCCAGGACTTCACTCCCCGCCCTTGCGATGGGATGGGCTGCAAGGGGTGTCAGCAGGACTCCAGCAGGGGTTCCCACCCTCCAGATTTGGATGTGGGCTGTTTCGAAAGGAATTCCGTCAGGAATACCTCCTACTTTGAGTGTGCATAATTGGACAAAAAGGGGTGAAAGCTCACCTATTTTTAAGTACAGACTGCGATTTCATACTTTACTTCTTTGCCTAGGTTCCCCCTTACCTGCTGCACCTTGACCGCGACAGACCGGCACACTGTTTTGACAGACTCTAAGGTAGGTGGTTGGGGTGTGTTCATGTATACATTTTATGGTGTGGGTAGGTTGGTGAAGTGCAATGCAGAATGAATGAATGTTGGATTTATGGAGAGCGTGGTTACCAGGAAGCATCCCAGCGCTGTACCACTGGGGAACCCATCCTGGCTTTCCCTGTGAGATGGTCCCTTTACTTGGCATCCCCAAGGTGATGGGGCCAGAGAGGAGATTAAGCAAGCTATTGCCCAGAGTTGCAGCATGGGACCCCATGGTTAAAGTGTCACCAAGGCGAGATTTATCGGGCCCACTGACATTGGTCCTGCTCCCGGCTGCGTCGGGAATTGAACCCTGGTCCCGGGTCAACCTCTGTCTCCGGGTCTGACGCCTCTAACTGTTGAGCCATACTTCTCCACATATGCTTCTCCACATATGCTCACTACACATAACCTACATACAAATATGTACACATACATAAAATTTATATTACTTACCTGTCTCCCCACCACCAATCAGTGAATCATTCAGGTGTTTGTTAAGCGTGACTACTCCC
This sequence comes from Lissotriton vulgaris, assembly GCF_964263255.1. Classification (NCBI taxonomy): domain Eukaryota; kingdom Metazoa; phylum Chordata; class Amphibia; order Caudata; family Salamandridae; genus Lissotriton; species Lissotriton vulgaris. The sequence continues at coordinate 1,954,067,670 of NC_141691.1, read as the reverse complement.
CTGTCAAGGGTCTCAAATCGCTGGGTGGTGGGGTCTCTCAGGTACCAGTCCATCAAGGAGGGGGGTTGTCGACGAGCCAGGTTTAAAGGTTTCTTGCGAAGATCGGGAGCGATGTTGTCTGTCTGTGGTGGAGCAGAAGGTCGTTCCCGGCTCTGGCCGCGAGGAAGGAGAAGGAGCGGTCTCCCAATCTGATCCTTCTGATGTGGAGGACCACGGCGTAGGACACCTGGGCTGATCGTAGAATCTTTTGGGGTGCGTGGAATTTGAGTTGGCTGTTCAGGTATGCTGTTATGGTGTTGTGGAGGGCCTTGTGAGCGTAGGTGAGCATCTTGAAGGTGACTCTGTCTTCGATGGGGAGCCAGTGGGGTGTGCGCAGGTGCTGGGAGATGTGGCAGTGTCTTGGCAGGTTGAGTACCAGTCTTGCGGCGGCGTTTGGATGTTCTGTAGTTTGCGGGTGAGGTTTTTGTTTATTCGGCATAGGGTGCGTTGCCGTAGTCGAGTCTGCTGGTGACCAGGGCGTGAGTGACAGTCTTTCTTTGTTTGAGGGGGATTCATTTGAAGGTCTTACGTAGGAGGCAGAGGGTGTGGAAGCAGGAGGACGAGACAGAGTTGATCTGACGGTCCATTTTGAGCTCTGAGTCCAGGATGATTCCCAAGTTGCGTGAGTGGTCTGTGGGGCTGGGCAGGCGCCATCCGAGGGCGGGAGCCACCAGGTGTCGTTCCATGCATTGGGGTTTAGGCCCATGATGAGTACTTCCGTTTTGTTGGTATTTAGTTGTAGGCAACTGTTTTTCATCCATTTGGCGATGGCTTCCATGCCTTCTCGAAAGTTGTGTCTTGCAGTGTTGGATTCATTGGATCGGGAGAGGATGAGTTTGGTGTCATCTGCGTATGACACAATATTGAGTCCGTAGGGTCTGACGATGGGGGGGCGCGGAGCCATGTAGACGTTGAAGAGTGTAGGGCTGACGGAGGACCCCTGGGAGACTCCGTAGGTGGTAGGTGTAGGGTCCGAGAGGAAAGGGGGGAGTCTGACCCGCTGTGTTCTGTAGGAGAGGTAGGAGTAGATCCAGTCAAGGGCCTTGTCTTGGATCCCTGCATCGTGGAGTCTGCGTATTAGGGTGCGGTGAGAGACTGTGTCGAACGCCCCAGAGATGTCGAGGAGGATGAGGGCTGCTGTTTGTCCATTAGGGTGCAGATGTTGTCTGTTGCGGCAAGGAGGGCGGTTTCCATACTGTGGTCTTTTCTGAAGCCGGATTGAGAGGAGTCGAGGATGTTGTGCTCTTCGATGAATGTGGCGAGTTGGCGCTTGATGGCTTTCTCAATGACTTTCGCTGGGAACGGGAGCAGGGAGATGGGTCTGTGTTTTATGAGGTCGGTGGGGTCTGCCAAGGGTTTCTTCAGGAGGGAGTTGATCTTGGCGTGTTTCCAGTCGTTGGGGAACGAGGCGGTTGCCAGGGAGCGGTTATGGTGTGGCAGAGCATGGGTGGGGTGTTGTCGGTGGCTCTGTTGAAAATGTGGTGGGGGCAGGGCTCTGTGAGGGCCCTGAGTGGATTGACTTCATCATCTTCAGTGTGTCCTCGTGGTGAGGGCTGTCCAGTTGTTGAACGCTGGCTTCAGGGTGTCAGAGGTCGTTCGTGAGGGTTCAGTGTGTTGGTTATCTTCGTCGAAGTTGTCATAGATGCTCTTGATTTTGAGGTGGAAAAGGGTGCTGAGTTTGTCGCAGAGATATTGTGAGGGAGGGATGTTGGTGGACTCGCTGGTGGGTTGGGCGAACTCCTTGATGATGTTAAAGAGTTCTGTGCTGTGGTCTTGGCAGTGCTGCATGTGTGCCGGCATCGGTGACAGCTGATGGGTCCGTGGGTGTCGGATGGCGACGCTAGCTTACAGTTGTTGTTGCTGCCTGGGTTTAGAACGGGAGTGCCACTGGGTTGTAGCATTGGTGGTGCAGAGATCCAAGGTTCCTGGCACTGGACGGGTTCGGGTCGCGGACGGGCGCAGACAGGCATGCCTTTGGTGCGCCAAAGGCGCAGCCGCCATTAAGTAGAGGTCAGGGAGGACTGGACAGCTGAGAGGCGGGAGCGGGGAGGGGAGCTGGATTGGGCCGGTCGCGCTGGGGGGAGAAGCCATAGGGGCAGCAGCGGCGGGGAAAAACAGGCGGAAAAAGGCAAAAGGAAAAAGGCAAAAAGAGAGGGAAAAGTGCAAATAAGGCAGCAAAAGTGCAAGAAGAGTGGAGGAAAGACACAGAGGACACAGAAGGAGAGTGTAAGGTGGAGCTTGAAATGAGGGGAAAACGAGTGGAAAAGGAGGAAAGACACAGAAGGAGAGTGAAGGGGGAGATAGAAATGAGGGAAAAATTAGTGAAAAAGGAGAGAAAAAGCAGAGAAAGAGAAAGGAGATAGAGGTCCACTGGACCCCCAGGGATGGGGAGCAGGTAAAACCTGCGGGTGGAGGAGGGCCTCGAACACAAACACTTGAGAGTGTAGGGGCTCAGGGGAAGGCTGCTAGGGAGGGAGAGCAATTTCACTGGCAATGAGTCAGTGGTCTTTCTCTCCTGTCCCCGCAGTGACAGAAGGCACTTACTCATTTTGGTATTCACAGAAGGCACTTACTCATTTTGGTATTCACAGAAGTTAGGAATCCGAACTTTAGGACTCCTAAATGCCTTCTGTGAATACCGAAAGTCTTAAAGTTAGGATTTTTCTGAGTTTAGGAGTAGTGAAGTTAGGACTCCTAACTTTACTTCTCCTAAACTGAGAAAAATCCCAACTTTAAGACTTTCGGTATTCACAGAAGGCCTTTAGGAGTCCTAAAATTAGGAGTCCTAACTTTACTACTCCTAAACTGAGAAAAATCCTAACTTTAAGATTTTCGGTATTCACAGAAGGCATTTAGGAGTCCTAAAGTTAGGACTCCTAACTTCTGTGAATACCGAAATGAGTAAGTGCCTTCTGTCAATACCAAAATGAGAAAGTGCTTTCTGTGAATATCAAAATGGTAGTAAGTTTAGGATTTTGTCTTAAGTTAGTTCTGTGAATCGGGCACTTTGTCCTTTCAACGGCAAGTGGGGGGGTGGAAGCAGTGCAAATATCCCAACGCTGGTCCTTAGTCATGGTACAGGTCCATAGAGGCCCCACGGTGATGATCCCGACCTGGTCATACTTCTTGCTTGGTGCCGGTGGCATACAGGGTCACCATCCCTCCACTGCACACGGGTCCTGGCCCAATCAGCACAGCAGATTTCCTTATGATGGCCTCTTCTGACATACGGGCTCGCCGGCTCAACACTGGACAAAGGCTATGGCCCTCTCAGGATGGCAATCTCTACATGGTGTCCCCTTCTGGCATAGGGGGTTGCCAGTTTTTCACTGCAGACAAACAATGACCCACTCAGCTCATCAATGATCACAGATCTCTTCACAGCGACCTCCCTCTGGCATACCAGGATCACTGACTTTCACTGCACCCGGGCAACAACTTGATCAGTGCAACAGCCATCTCCTCACACCTCTTGGATTCCCTGGGTGATGTCCCCACACCCAGTTGAGAGACTAGAAGCTTGTGTACCCAGTCCTGCTCACAGGCAGAAGTCTTGCAGAGCTTTTCCTCCTCACACAGACAGACTGGCTGCTTGACAGTTGACACATTTGGGGTCTCAAACTCCCCTTCGTATAGTCTGTTTCCAGACGCCAAATGTGATTCAGAGTCTGAGACATTGAAGTTTATGTTGGAGTCGTCTTCCTTTTGAAGTACCCACTCTTCAGCCTTCTCTTTCTCCAGAAAGCTGCCTGTCACAGCTGGAGGTACTCCAAAGCTGAGACCATGAAAGTGAGTAGGAGTTCACACCTGAATGTCAGCCACAGTGATGTGTATCAAAAGGTTAGCCCTGAGAAATGACCAGGCCCTTTTCCTTGTGACCACTCTCTGAAACAGAGAACACCCTTTGAAGTGTAGTAGGGTAGCCTGGCTCTCGTTCTCTCCATTGCATCCCACCCAGCTTACTGGAGTGCATCTATACACAACTCTGTCTGGGGGGAGATTTCTCTACCTCCTCTCCTCATGTTTCACCATGCAGCCATGGCTTTCCCAAAATGGAATCCTGAGTCAGCCATGTACTGTACCATTCACAGGCACACATACACACCACATGCTTACATGCACTGCAATACACCCTTCATGTATTGTACCAATCACAGGCACACACACATCCAGCACATACATGTAACATACACACACTGCACAGTACTACATTAGCACTGTTTTGTACAATTTACAGTACCACACACATCTAGCACATGTACACCACACATGCAATGCACAGCACAACACGTCAAATCGATGTAGGCCACCGGTGAGTTAGGCACACAGCAGCAGAACTTTAACCCCTTGACCATGGCTCAAATTCCACCGTGGTCCTGGGGAATTAATGAATGGGCCTGTTTCGGACGGCCCCCGGCCATCCTCCGCACACACCCACGGTGATGTCGGTGCTGGGGGCCGTCGAGAAGATTAAGCAAGCTATTGCCTAGAGTCACAATGTGCTGGGCTAACCGGCTGCCGGCGATCGAACCGTGAGACCCCTTATTCCGGAGTCAGCAGCCCTGGCCGTACACCACACCTCTTCCTCTCACCAGTGTGCTTCTCCCCATTGTTTTCTCAAAACTACGCCCTCTGTGTTGTTTCCCTAACTCCTACATTGTTTTCTCCCTCACCTCCTCCCTGTTGCGTCCTTTCCAGTTCTCCCCTCTGTTGCATTTGTTTACCCTCTCTCCAGTACTTAATTTAGAAAAACATTAGTGCCAGGGCCTTTTGTCAGAAGGCCACTGCAGCTTGCACCACCCATTGCTCCTTACTAGGCCTGCCACTACCATCACAACTAACCATCACACTCATACAAGTGTAATAATTCAGACTTTCAATATACATTAAAAATGACTAACACATGCCACCCAAGCTATTCTTATAGATTTGGCTGGCAGATATTAGGGATTTTAGTGTATATTTAATTGTTAAACAACTGTTGTTGTGCTCCTCACAAAAGCAGATAAACAACGCCATCATGTGGCAAGCTGTTATAAGAGCCGGTTTGACAATAAAGTTCCAGTGCACCGGCTCAAGTTAAGAACTGCTCCCCTCCTGTGTTGCTTTGTCATTTTCCACCCACCATCTGCTGAGTTGCCTCACCGTTCAGCCTCCACTCTCGACCTTGTTACTTCGCCGTTTTTCCACTCTCCTCTATGTTGTTCCTTCTTTAACAAAAACATTTTTGCGTTTCATTTTATTTTTAGTCACCAATCCAACTCCGTGCAGCTACAGCTTTAGCTGTCTACCAGGCGCCACATCTACAACACAAAAAGGACATAGAGCGGGGCTTGGTGCAGCCCCTTCAGCTGCTCTTCACAGTTCCTAAAAAGAGAGACCTATCTGGTATTAACGGGAATGGGTAGTGACCAAAAATCTCCAGTCAGAACTAGGGTCCCCCATGCTGCCCCATTTTGCCCTACCAGCCCAGACAGGCAGAAGTCACAATTTGCGAAGGGGACCACGGTGTCCCTACAAATTCAGATCTTTGGTTCTTTTTGTTGTTATGTTTTTCTTTAACTAGAATGACATATTTACATCATTAAAAAAATGTAAATAGTTTTCAATAACGTGCACTGTTCAAGACTGACTTGCCACAGTAGACGTTATTATATTATCAAAAAGAGATAACTTAATTGTGCTTAATATAGGTTAATTCCCACTGCATTTCTCAATACATTAACCATTTTGCGTAAATTCTTGTGGGTATTCTAGAGAAAAAGTTTTGAGGTGCCAGGTTTATAACTAAAGTGATATGTAATTTATTGGAGTACTGTTTAATAACAGCATTTAAATGTAATAACAATAAACATCTTTATCTTTAGATTTTCAGACATGGGAATCTTTCTTTGAAAATGAGATCAGACACCACTTTGGATACCCTGTCTTGCTAAGCCACACATAGATGTGTTCCCATGCTGGCTGTATTAAATCTTCTATGAAATGTTGGTGTATCACATTACATGCATGACACACTAACATTTGTGACCTAGCATGGGTGCAATGGCCAAGAAAGAAAAACAGTCCCCCTGCCACCCGAGTTAGAAATAAAAGGCAGTCATAAACAGGGTGCAATGTTTACCTCGGACCCCTGGATCTAGTTGTCACTACACCTGCGGTGAAGCTACAAGTCTTTAAAGGCCAGATGTATGAAGCATTTTGTGGTCGCAAATGGCTCGATTTGCATATTCTTAAGTACAAACACAAACTGTGATAGGGTCACAAGTTACTGAATCGCGGTTTGGCTGCGCGACCCAGTGCTGATTCGGTATTTGGAAGGGGCGTTTTTAGAACAATCCAAATACCCAATTGGATTGGTGTCTATTAATGTTTTATGACTAAATTTTGGTCACAAAACGATAATCTTTTACCATCTCCTTAAAGGAGGTGATAAGCCATTTGCAGACAGTATGTTATGTTAAATGACACTTATTGAGCGCACTAACACCCGAGGGTTTCTTGGCGCTTACTGGGAGGACAACTGAGGTGAGGGCAAGGAGAGTTTATCCTGGCAGAGTGAAAAGAAAAGTTTTGAGGGATTTCCTGAACTGAAGAAGAGAATTGCTGGATTTAATGGCCAGAGGAAAGGAGTTCCAAAGTTTGGGGGCCGACGAGGCAAATCGACGACCTCCAAACTTATTAAGTTTGAATTTAGGAGTGACGACCAAATGAAGGGAAGCTGAACGGAGGGAGCGTGCAGGTTGATACAAGGTGACCAGAGATTTTATAAACGCGGGGCAGGGACAGTGAAGGGATTTGAATACCATGCAGCCCATCTTGAAGGCAGCTCTCTCCTTCACTGGCAACCAATGAAGCTCGCGGAGCAAACGCTTCGCGGATTGCCACCTAGGGATCTTAAATATCAGGCGGGCTGCCTGGTTCTGTACAACCTGAAGACGGTGTAGGAGAGCTCGTGGAAGTGCATGGTAGAGGGAGTTAGAAAAGTCAAGGCGCGATAAGACAAGGGACATGACGACCTGACACAGAGCCGCATGTGGGAGTAGGTGTCTGATCTTCTGGATCTTTCGAAGTTGGAACATGCACGAAGAGATCGTGGCCCCTACTTGAGCTTTAAGTGACAATTCGGCGTCGATCGTCACCCCCAGACTCTTGACGGCCTTGAGTGGTGTAGGAGGGGGACCCAAAACGGGGGGCCAGAACTGCGGACCCCAGTGTACAGCACTGGAACCGGGGAGAAGTAGCTCGGTCTTTCCAGGATTTAATTTTAGCTGATTCAAATTCATCCATTGTTGGATATGAGTCATAACGGCATGGAAGTTGTTGATTGCCTGGGGAGAATCAAGGGGGAAGATGAGCTGCAAATCGTCAGCATAATTGAAGACGGTAACGTCCCAATTATGAAGAGAATGAATCAGGGGACGGAGATAAAGATTAAACAATAGCGGGGAGAGAGAGGAACCTTGAGGGACACCACAGGTGATTGGGGATTTTGATGCGGTGAAGGGGCCAAGGCGTACAGCTTGTGATCTTCCTGTCAGGAATGACTCCACCCACCTAAGGGCTGCGCCCTGAATGCCAGCCTGTCCGACACGGTGGAGAAGGATGTCATGATCCACCGTGTCGAACGCGGCAGATAGATCCAAAAGGACCAGCGCCTGTGGTCTCTTGGCATCTGCATTCCCTCTTAAAGTGTCCATAACTGCCAGGATAACAGCTTCCGTGGAGTGGGCTGGCCTAAAGCCAGCCTGATTAGGCTCAAGGAAGCGAGAGCTCTCGATGAAATTGGAGAGACACCCGGTAACATGGGCTTCGAGCAGTTTGGAAAAATAAGGCAGCAGGGATATTGGGCGATAATTAGAAGGTTCAGCCGCATCAGCCCCTGGCTTCTTCAGGAGCGGCACAAGAATGGCTTCCTTGAAGGAGCCAGGGACTGTGCCAGAGGTGAGCGTAGTATTCAGGAGAGGCAGTATGCATTCCGGCAGCTCAAGACAGACATCCCGGAGCACCATTGGAGGACAATGGTCGTCCGGGGAGCCAGATTTCACGCGATTGGCTAATTTCGCTAAGGTAGGGGGGTCTAAAATAGGTAGCAAGGTGAGAGATGAGCAATTGTTCGGAGAAGTATCAAGAGGAGGTGACGGTAGTGGAACCGAGGTGATAGAATCTTTGATCTTGATAATCTTCTCGGTGAAGAAAAGATTGAGGGTCTCGCAGGTCTCTTTGGTCGGGAGTTGGGCTGGGAGGGTCCTATCATCCGTGGTCAGTTCGTTCATGATCCTGAACACCTCACAGGATTTGTTGGTGGCTGAGAAAATTCTGTCGGAGATATGCTCAGATTTGGCTGAGAGGATAGCTAATTTATATTCTCTCCGAGCTGTTACATATTTCTGTCTGGATGACAGGGAATAGTCTCGCCTCCAGATGCGTTCTGATTGACGCACCTCCAGTTTTATTTTCTTGAGGTTTTCCGAGAACCACCGGTTAGCGTTCAGATGTCTAGTGCGGGGAAACTTAATTACTGGGGCAAATTGATCACTGGCCCTTTTTAACCAGCCTCGGATGTTAGTGTCAATCCTGTTGACATCGTCAACAGGGGAGGTGGTTGGACGAGTAGAGGCCAGGGTGGCTAAGAATCCCTTGGAGTCATAATTGTTCCATTTGCGTGCGGAGCCGCCGGCCATCAAGGGGGCCCTTGCACGCCCACTGAGAGTGATAGTCGTCTCGACTATATAGTGGTCTGACCATACACATGGAGATGTGGAAGGTGGTAAAAGGGATAAATTCAAAGTCCAGATCTGATCTAATATATGGCCTTTTACATGTGTGGGTGAGATAACATGCTGACTCATGTTCAGGCTGGTCAGAGTCTCCGATAGCGCTGTGGCTTGTGGCCCAGCTTTATCGTCATTGAACCAATGATTAAAGTCCCCAAATAGGGCGAACGTAGAGACTGAAGGCAAAAGAGCAGTCAGATGTTCGCATAGACCCCTTCCCCTTTGTGACTGTTGACAAAAACATGTGTTAAGAGTAGGCAGTGCTCCTACTACATATTCTTAAACAATTAGACTTACACTTTTCATTCTTTTTTAAATGCATCCGCTTTTCTTTGAAAAAAACGGGCTGAATTTCATTTAAAAAAGTAATTTATTTAAAAGCAGGCACAGTATGGTGGTTTGCTGACCTCAGCAGGCCCTCATCCATGTGATAGCTGCGATTCCTAGTGGGTCGCAATTTGCAACCTCCCTATTTAATATTGGTGAGGTAGGTTGAATTGTGGCCCACTAGGAATCGGTAATTAGCAGACGACCTAGTGCATAGGTTGGTTAACAAATTCCACGCTGGTCGCCAAAAGTAGGACCAGTACTTTGCGACTAGTTCTAAGTACATGTGGCCATACGTTCTTCCCCTTCTCCTTCCTGTTTCCATCTCTTTCTCATCTCGCTCCTCATTTCACCATCTCTCCTCCCTATCCTTCTTCTGTCTCTCTTCCCTTCCTGTCTTGCACTCGTCTTCATCAACTTCCTCCCGTTGTCTCAGTTTTTTTCTCCCCCTCCTGTTAAAACCTCTTTTCTTTTTCTTTTCTTCTCTCCCCAATTCCTTCATTTCCTCTCTGCATCATGCCCTACTCCCTCCAAGCTCTCCTTATTATATCTGCATTCTCTATCTCCTTCTGCCTTTTCTTTCCCTGCCATCACTATATCTAGCCCCTTAGCTCAAGCCCCTGTTTTCCGTCCTTTACTACTTTTCCCTTTCCTGCATGTTTTCCCCACCTTTCCAGCTTTCTCCCTTCCCTTTAGTATAGTTCTCTCTTCTCCTTTTTTCCCTTACCCTCTCTGCTTCCCTCTATAATCCCTCCATTCCGTCCCTTCCCCCAAGAGCAAGAAACAGTGCCAGGTCCCAGAAAGGCTCTGTATTTCATTCCATCAGAGCAGGTGACCAGTTATCTAGCTGCAGACAAGCTGGGCCCCACTCACACCTCTAGGCTCCGGTGCCACTGCACTAGCTGCACCACTACCCCTTACGCCACACACAACCAGAAGCTACCAGAATGTACCACACACACTATGAAATATATTTCGACGTACACAAAGTGAAACACATAGTGTAATTGTTAGAAATGGTTTTCTGGTTGGCTAGGGCTTGTGCCTAAGCCAGACAGAAACCACTAGTCAGGGCAAGGGAAATACACGCTGAAGATAACCCCTGCTCACCCCCTTTGTAACTTGGCACGAGCAGTCATGCTTATCCCAGAGGCAATGTGTAAAGCGTTTGCGCAACACACTAGGCACACTACAAAAGAGAGCCCACACAAGGTAATATAAGAAATAGCCTTTGTATTATCCAAAACACATTAGAATCATAATCACGCTTATACACTGTGCCAAATGGCACTAGGCAATATTTACAGGGGATTATATACACAGGGAAGGGCCAATCGGGCCACTGTTAGAACCTTTAGAAAGCACTAGTAAATGACGCAACCAGTAACTACTGGTATAATAATGACCTCAGCATTATATCCCCTTCGGCATAAAACATATCCTGCATAAACATCAGAGGCATAAATACATTATGCATAAGCACCATAGATTCACATTAGGCATCACAATACAGTCATAACATCTTATGCATGGGGCATCACATTAGGGCCTTGCACCCTACCAACCACAAAACTGACCTCAGGTAAACTGGCCTTCTCTGGGGCTCAAAATGCCCTCTGTCCAAAAATGTCAGGGCAACCATGCTGCTCAATGCGTTGGGGTGTGGGGTGTAACTCACCCCTTCTTTAATATCCAGAAAGAAAAAGAAGAATGCCCCGTGAGAACAGCCTGCTGCCGGAAGCTTCTGAGTTTTAACTGCTAAAGAGCAGAGGCCTCTGAATTAAGCAGTCCCGAGTAAGGTAGTAATAGAAGACCCCCAACTAAACGTGGCAAAAATAAATAAGTGTTAGGTTGTCATAGCTCTCAAATTGCACATCAAACGTGGGAGTAGTACGCCCAGTTGTAGTGTTCACTTTATTCTGGTACTCTTATTTTTTTAAGCCGGAAAAAAGGTTCAGTGAGTTGAACATTCGCCGCTGAAACGTGCAGTGATGTGAAGGTACCTAGGCTCTTTTAAACTGGGCAACAATAACACATTGCATTTACAGGTATTTGGAAATGGCACGTGTGGCATTCAGCACTAGATAAAAAAGTTATTATTAATGACAGTTTTATTGTTTTTAAAGCAAAATCATGAGTACAAGTCCTGGAGGCAAGACAAGAGGAATGGGTTAAGTGCTTCTATGGTTGGCGAGTTTTCCAGATGTATCTGCTGCATAAACTGCAGCTTTCACAAAAAAATCACACTGTTTCTAGCTCAAACATATCAAAAGTCACTGCAGATACGGCTTAGCTCCACACAGTGACAGATCCTGCGCAAAGGTTAACGGGATACCTTTCATTTGCAGATCACTAATTGCACGTGGTAAACTGGTACAAGTTTGTTAAACTTTGCCCAAACAGGACCCAAAGCTGTTAAAACAACCATACAATACTGCTGCAGATTGTGCAATGTTATGCCTCATAATTTGCATTTTCTTGTCCTATAATTCGATCAATCTAGCAGCATACTTCGGTCTTCCATTGCCACATAATTCCAGTGGCTCTGACGTAGATCGTGGTTCAAGACTTTAACAATACACCAGTCCATAAGTAGGGCCCATAATGCTATTACGACTCTAAACCCTTCCTGGTTTGTTTATAATTTTTAAAAGCTACATATATTTTGTCCCCCATCCACCTAATTGGTTAATTGACCTGATTAAGATTCCGTCCGCTCTATGTCTTCTTCAATCCTAAACTTTCCTTTGACAACCAAACCTATGCATTCTGGGAGCTGTAGTTTTAGCTCACTTGGAGGAACAAGATGGACCTTTAGATAACAATAGTTGTAGCAAAAAAAAAATCAATCCAATCAAAAACGTTTTATAGAGCACGAACCAGACCCGTGAGGGTATCAGAACGCTTTACAGGAAGGTGGTAAAAACATTTTTAGGACAGGTGTATTCAATTGGGATAGGAACAGGTATTAGGATAGGAACAAGTAATTGGGATAGGAACCGGTAATTGGGATAGGAACCGCTACTCCTTCATCAGGAATAGTCACACCGTGTGAAGTCATCAGATACTCATTCTCAAATCCTTCTGAAATCATCAGGAATATAACACCTTGTGAAGTCATTAGATGCTCATTCTCAAGTAATCCTCAAATCATCAGCAATAGTCACACCTTGTGAAGTAATCAGATACTCATTTTCAAGTCATTCTCAAGTCATCAAGCTCAGGTTTCTAAACTCTGCTGATGACTTTAAGAGCTTGATGATGTCTGAGGATGTGAAAATGACTTCTAGAGTAGTTGGATAATCATCCAATGACTCTAGGATGGCTTCTAAAGTAATCCTGTTTGACTTGGGTAACGTCCTGTGTATGTTATTTGAGTTGCTGTAATATCTAGATGATAGGTTGGGCAGATGTAGCATACATTTAAGCTTTATGGAGTACACATCCCTATCCTACCCATATGGAGTGGGGGATACTAGCTCTGTGGATATGCATGTGTTTTTTCAACACTATAATATTACACCATAAGGGGCTCTTTTTTAAAACCTGGCAGCTCAGTGTTGTCCATTGCATAGCTTATACGGTCTGTAGTGATTCTTTCACCACACATTCTTGAAACACTCCTAGTCCGTATAGAAACACTAGTGGGCTTGTGTTTAAGTTTACCAGCTTAGGGGGGGCATAGCCGATGTCGTACTATATATCTCCTGCAGTTCCCCATATAGGCACTAATACACGTACTTTGACTAGGTTAAGATGGCCGCCGCGCCCGGCACAGGGGTCACGTGATGCAATTCAATGGGCGGGGTCCCGTCGCATTTCCGCATTTCTATGCAAGCCGCACCGGCATCGGCACGGCGGAGGAAAGGCGACTTCCTACTGTTGTCACGGTGAGGAGAGGTGGAGGTCCGTGAGGCAGCTTACAGGGAAGTACCAAGGGGAGTCCTGGGTGTAACTCCGGTGACCGCATGACTAGAGTGTGTGTGTTTTCTGATGTAACTAACTGTACTACACACGCGCCTCCAAACTAACTATTGAGAGTGTGGGGCTCGAGTATGACTGTACTATCTCAATGGGCAACTAGCGTGCTCCGAGAAAGTACACATATGTGGTGTGGTCCGCCTATTTCTACATCGGGAGCAAGAGCTATATGTAGTGCTCTTTTTATTAAATATATAGTTGGCATTTACCTTCAGATGATGTAATGTTCTAATGCATGTACAACCCCTATGCAAAAACGAATCGAGTAGTGGGTGTGTAGATCCTACTCCAGAAAGGTGACTAAGGGAGTAAAGGCTATGTATCACAAGGCAATATTGTAGTCTGTGTGGTTTCTACGAAGCTACATGATACAAGCTGTTGTATACTCTTTTTTCAAACAGAAAACTTAAGACTAAGGAAAAGGGAAAAACTTGCGATTGGAGTACCCTGTTACCTTTTCGAAATTGGAGCGGCGGGTATGACTAACTTGGCTGACTCCTGGTAATATTCCCCACACATCACCACATTTTGTTCCCATTCTTTTTGCTAACCAAGGGTCCCCATGTTTTTAACTATGTTCTCCCACCTGTTCTCTCTTGGCAGTGCATTACGGAACTAGTGTCCAAAAGTGGAGTGGCAGCATATGAGTGCAGCCCTGATGAAACTGCTTAACGCTTTACAGCAGTGAAACATGTCGGCACTGGCATTAGGTAATGGTACGCATGAATAGCTACCAGCCTTTTTAATTTAAACAGCACACCATCACCTCCCTATGAATAAAATTGGTTAAGGGACTTGTGTACTGTGTTTTTAGGCACTCAGTTATTTGTGTGAGTTTGTCACCAGCAGATTTCTCTGCTCTCTACTGTTTGTCACAATTTATGTTGTTTGTTTTGGACACCTCTTTTCTTTCTCCTTATTTCTTTTGAGAAGCAAGTGACTACCGATGATGAGACAGGGGCCTGTCTGGAAATTGCATACCAGTTACCCCGTTGGTGGTGTTTCTGTGAGGCGTCTCTTGCTTCTCGCACATTTTTTCTCTAGTAAGAGTTTAGTCCAACATTAGGTGTGGACTTTTGCGACCAACCTTTGTTTTTGGTCACTACTTGTGTTGTTCTGTGGTGCTGTCCGGGAGAACAGGTGTTTTTTAACGTGGGCGGAATACAGTGCATCACCTCCTTATAACGTGTATAAGAGAGTGTCTGGGAGCAGGATGTTTTGACCGCCCCTCTTTCTGAGTCACTGATATATCCTTACGCCATTGGATTGGGTCTTTAGTTGAATTATAGATTTAGAGTGGAGGGCGACCCTGTCCTTATTCCCTCTGAGCTCCGAGTTAATGTTTGAACGGGCACCACTGTGCCTGGGGAGCCCCTCTGTCTCGGGGCTCCTCTCTCTGAAATAATGCCCCCTTCAACCAATGAGGCCTCCAAACTGCCATGGGCACCACTGTGCCACTCGAGCCCCACTCACCAGGCACTCCGGGGACTCCTCCGGTCTCCCTCACAGACACCGGCAATGTGCCCTGACTGGTCCTCCTTCACCTGGACCTCTTCAGTCTCCAGCACACGCAGCTGCTTACGGAGGCAGGGTAGGCTCCTGCCTTCCTTCAGGCTCAACTTTACGTGGCTTCTGTGTCACCGGCGATCTCGGTGAACCCGCCTCTCTCAGGCCCCGCCCTCAACCAGACACTGCCGCCTGGTTCTGAGTCGGGCCGCGGTGGGGATCTCTCGCAGATCTCGGTGGCTCCTTCAGGCAGTGTCAATGCGAGGTAGGCTCCCACTATAAATTTATTCATTTATTTATTTTTAAAGTTTTATATAGCGTGAACAAGATCTTTGCAGATATCAGAGCGCTTTACAAAAACAAGGGGTAAGCACAAGAGAGAGATTAACAGACTTTTGAGCCCAGAATAGTTGTAGGTATTAAGAAATACAAATGCGGGATAGGCTCCTGCCGGATCACTGAAATAATATAGACTGCCAAAATATCGGCCTGCAAAAATATCGTTGCCAAAATATCGACAGACAAAATATCGACTTTCTATCTACAAACAGGTAAGTACAAAAATATCGAGTACAAAATATCGTTAACAATAATATAGATGTAAAAAATATCGACTTTATTAAAAACAGTGTTAAATTAAATTAATATTAAATTTAAATGACTAAAATATACTTAAAAATACTTAAATTAAATTATAATAATAAAATAATAAATGAAAATAATAAAAAAAATTACAATCTTATTTGTTGACCCTGAACCCTAAAATATACCCCTTTACCCAAAAACCCAAAACTGACCCTGAACCCTAAAAATACCCCTTTACCCAAAAACTAAAAACTGACCCTGAACCCTAAAAATGCCCCTTTACCCAAAAACTGAAAACTGACCCTGAACCCTAAAAATGCCCCTTTACCCAAAAACTGAAAACTGACCCTGAACCCTAAAAATGCCCCTTTACCCAAAAACTGAAAACTGACCCTGAACCCTAAAAATGCCCCTTTACCCAAAAACTGAAAACTGACCCTGAACCCTAAAAATACCCCTTTACCCAAAAAACTGAAAACTGACCCTGAACCCTAAAAATGCCCCTTTACCCAAAAACTGAAAACTGACCCTGAACCCTAAAAATGCCCCTTTACCCAAAAACTGAAAACTGACCCTGAACCCTAAAAATGCCCCTTTACCCAAAAACTAAAAACTGACCCTGAACCCTAAAAATACTCCTTTACCCAAAATTTATCAATATTATTTAATTATTTAATTACCAATTAATTATTAATTAACAATAACAATAAAGTAAATATATTAGCACATTAGCTGTAATTATTTTAATAATTAATATTATTTTTTCCCAATTAATTACTTAAGAATAACACAAAATTATATATATTAAAATGTACTCTAATTAATGTAATTAACTAATTACAATTAATCAATTACCAATTAATTACTAATTCAAAATATGTACAAAATTATATTAATTAATTAACTAATTATTATTAATTATCAATTAATTATTAATTATAAATATTTACAAACATATATTAATTAATTAATTATTATTAAATTACTTCCCACCCTATTCCCCTATAAACCCACAACCCGCTACAGAATTACATAACGCAATTATTAAAAAAACTAATTCCATTTAATAAAATATTTTATAACATTAATACACACTTTTCACACATATTATTACATAAAAATACACTATAAAATATTATATATTATTAAAAATTCGATATTTTTGCTATCTATATTTTAAACAGTCGATATTACTTCACTTACCTGAAAAACGATATTTTTGTAGTCGATATTATGTCCAGTCGATATTTTGTCCAGTCTATATTTAAAACTCGATATTATGTCCAGTCGATATTTTGGAGTCGATATTTTGTC
The DNA here is from genome assembly GCF_964263255.1 of Lissotriton vulgaris. Classification (NCBI taxonomy): domain Eukaryota; kingdom Metazoa; phylum Chordata; class Amphibia; order Caudata; family Salamandridae; genus Lissotriton; species Lissotriton vulgaris. The sequence continues at coordinate 1,954,051,141 of NC_141691.1, read as the reverse complement.
TGTTCACCGCTCCTGCCACAGGCACTAACGTGGGTGGGCTTCTGCTATTGAATCAGCATCGATACGGGGTGGGCTCCAGCTCGGAAGGGCACACCACAGCAGGGTGGGCTCCCGCTCTTCGCTCAAAACGCGGGGTAGGTTCCCGCTTAAAAGGTAACAATGCAGGGTTGGCTCCCACCTCTATTAGCAGTGGCAGGGCGGGGTGGTCTCCCGCTCTGCTGCCGAAGCACCCACAATGCGGGGGGATCCCCACATCGAGATCCCCTCCAAAGTCGTCGCATTCCATTGCTGTGAATTAAAACAAGAATGCTCCTCTCGTCCTGGAGCACAGAAATAAAGATGCAGTGCTCACGAGGCGCTGGGACCCCACGGGTCAAGGGTAAAAGGCATACCAGCTCACAGGGCCCTCCAGCAGGGAGGTAGTCCCTCCTGGCGGTTCGTCCTGGGGCCCAGCAGCAACAAGTCACCAGGAAGCACAAAAGCACAACCCTTTGATGGGGTCACAGCCCCCATATTTATACAGCATTTTCTTTTGTCTGTCCTTGGCATAGGGCTTGGGGGACCCAGCTGAGCTGGTACTGTTTTTTTAGAGCACTCTGTTTACAGGGCTCCTCTTCCCTATCATCAGGTGGGGGCTCGTCATCAGACACACCACAGAGGGGCGGAGCCAGCATTCACCTAGGCAGGCACAGACCTATTCAGGGTCAGGAGACTACCCCTCCCACTACTCCAAATGCAGATCCCCCATTCAGCCTAGCGCTGACTCACCCTGCCCTCCCTGGAGCCGCACACACCTCACCAGCCCCTGTCACTCCAAAGCCAGACATGCAAGCCACATCAGGTAAGCAGACACATAGCACACAGAAATGCCAACTTCTAAAAGTGACATTTCTGAAATAGTGATAATAAATCTGTGCACGCCACTGCGCAGCATTTATTGTTACTATTCCAACCATACCAAACTTGACCACGCTGCTCCTCTCATATCAGGAATTACCACTGAAACACTTATCAGGGAATCTCCAATGCATTCCTATGGGAGAGCAGCCTCACTGCAGTGAGAAACCGAAATGGCGGTTTGTCCCTACCAGGACATGTCACCTACTTAAGGTACATGTCCTACCTTTCACCTACAATGTGCCCTGCCAATAGGGCTAGCTAGGGCCTACCTTAGGGGTGACTGACATACAGTAAAAGAGGGGTCACAACGGCAGTAACACTGTGCGCACAGGCCCTGCGATTGCAGAGGGCTGGGATAGGTTTGAAAGGCTACTTTGGTGGGTGACGCAATCAGCGCTGCAAGCACACCAATAGCATTTAATTTACCGACCCAGTGTATCTGAGATACCACTTTACAAGGGACTGACAGGTAAATTAAATATGCCAATCTTTACCATATTTACCACAGACAGCACATGCACTTTACACTGGACAGCCGTGCTAAAGTGCTCAGAGTCCTAGAACCATCAACACCATGTCAGAAAAAAGGCTAGGAGGAAAGCAAAACGTTCAGGGATGACCCTGCAAAAAGGGCCAAGTCCAACAGTAATCAATTCGAATACACTAACACCCGCTTTGTGAGACAGACAAGCTGGCACACTAACACACAGGTCTCCATCACGAGTGGCCCTTCGAAATCACGAGTTCAGTGGGAATACCACTTCTCAACGGTACTCCACCCAGAGATTTTAACTGCTTTAAACAGACAAAGTCTCTGGGTGGAATACAAGAAGTAAACAAGATGATATGCATGTTATTCCCCAATAACTCATTACAACACAAGGGCTACGGCACTCTCAGCATGGCAATCTCTTCACGGCGGCCCCACCTGGCATATAGGGTCACTGGCCTTCCACCGCACACAGTCATCGGCCCACACCATACGGCAATTTCTTCATGGCAGACCAGCCCTAAAATTATCAGGACCCCGGGTAAATTCTAAATCAGGCTGGTGGGCTGGGGGAATAACGTGGATTTTTACCGGCTACTCATAATGAGGGCCTTGGTGACACCAGATCGCATTGTGATCTACAAACCCTCCATGACACAGTATTGCACTCTATGGCACACCGAAAAGTACATTGACACATATATTGTTACATTCCCACAGATTAGGGCACAGCTACGTAGACACATGCACTGACATATAATCACACAAACACAAAAGCAGCACAAACACAAAAACAGTGGCACACATTTGTGGTAAATTTCAGTATTTTAATGTCAACAGGAGTAAAAAGATTAAAAAAAAAACAATAAGCTCTGAAATTGGTTTATTTATAATTTTTTATTAGAAAAAAAGTGATTGCACACATCATATTGCAACCTTTTTAAAATATAAATCATGAGTCGTTTTTAGGGAAATATATTTGTTCAGGAACACGGAATGTGACAGACATCGGAGGTGAAACTGAAATAGAAATATGGACAAAGATGCATATTCAAAATGCAGAATTCAGAATACAAAACTTACATTTAAAGGTGATGCTCTAAGCAGTGCGGTGTAGCAAGCTACTAAGACATATGTCATTCACAGAGTAATACTTTATTCTGCTGTAAAACATGGCTGTCTGATTAATAATGATAATCAACATTGACAGGAACCAGACTCCATTTGCATTTCCAGAATTTAGCTGCCAGGTGGGACAATACTACAAATGTAACAATGGACTTCCCTTCTATATCTGATGGAAACACTGCAGAGACAGCTGCTCTTCTCCAGATCTTCTGCTCCAGACTGGATTAGGCTGTGAGGTGAGACCAAAGGTGCTTTTGTGGAGCTCTGCATATGTTTTACACACTCAGTAGATCTATGCTTTCTACAACAGATATTGTAAATCTAAGCATCTTCCCACTCTAAAGTAGTGCAGAAGAATAACCTGACTCTTTCAGAAAAAAGCCTTTGGCCCTCATTCCTCTATCTGCGGTAGAGGTTGGAGAACCCCGACGGGGCTTAGGAGAGGACCACTGTGCCATCCACATCTGGAGGTCGATGAACTACACCTGACCAGTGGTGATGCTCGTCAGATCTTTTCACAGAGGAATTGATTTAAGGGGCTGGGTGTGCTTCCTGCTTCTGTGTCCAAAACCAGCACCCAGTGAAAGAAAACCTGAGCCTGGTTCATGATGTTACAAATGTTGAAAAAAGATCCTTTCCATTCATCGCCGCGGAGAAGCGAGCCTCAATTATTTGGCCCATGGTCTTCACCCACTCTGACAGTAGAAACACAGTTTATCTTGGGTTTCCGGAGGAAGTGTGAGGGAAGCTGCTGAGACTGCAGACCATGGCGGTTCATCTTGTTTGGGCTCTTCATACAGGGAGCATTTTACAGAACTGGCCCAGGGCCACCCTATATGCCATTTCAAGAGTATTCGGATCGAAAGCTCATTCTCTGTTCAACTTTGGAGTTTTTAGAGAGTCCACTCCACAGGGCGAGCTATCCGGGTCCTTGAAATTCAAATACAGACTGCACTTCCGCTTGAGTTTTGTCAGATATCTGACTATTATTTCAGAAAGCACTGTAAAGACACTTCTTTTACTAGTGGATGAGTGTCTCATAGCCTGCTGTTCTGTTTTATTTTAAATATAGGGTCCTTTGATCTTTGTTATGCTTTATGTGTTTTTCTTCTGTATGTGTTGACTTACCACCATAGTTCTATTTCTAGGCAGTAGATGCCCATCAGAAAAAATAAATACACAAATAAATAAACCTATGACTAAATAAACAAAATAGGTACAACTAATCCCTGTCTGGTCAGGGGTCAAATACATGGCCCTGCGAAGGTAGCACCTCCACCCAATTGCCAACCCAACGTCTGTATTTAAAAAATCCTGCAGTCTTGGTGGATGCATGTATGTGATATTAAGATCATAAATCTAGCCAAAGGCAGGGTCAAAGGCAAGGATGTCAACAAGTAATTTGAGAGGTAGCTGGTTTGTGGATTGTTACTAAATCCTGATGAAGTAATCTTTTAAGAGGTGCCCCTCCAACCTATCCCTGAACTGGAGAAGAATTGGGGCGATCCTGACAGATACAGGGATGACGTCCCGGATCCTGGGTGCATAGTTACAAAAGAACCATTGCCTTTGTTTGTTTTACACTTCTTTGTCTCCAGTCTGATAGTGTTGTGGCTGCCAGTATGCTGACAGTCAGATAAGCAGTTATACGCATTGTGATGGCTTTGTAAATAATGCTGCTGGCTTTGAAGATGGTGCAGGCTGGCAAGGAGAGCCAATAGAGTTCCATCAGGCAGGGGTGATGTAATCATATTACTTAATACCCTAGATGAGATGTGCTACAGGATGCATTGTGGCCTGAAGGGACCCCAGTGTCCAGTCTGAGATGCCATGGAGCAGGGTATTACCACCTTCCAGATGAAAGATTACGAGTGCTTAGATATGACTTCTGGTCACTTTCTAGGAGGAATGGTTTAACTTTCTTCATTAGCGAGAGCTGGTACCAAGCTGTCTTTGTTTTCTGTCTTTACTATTTTGCCAATATGTTCCTTGATGGTAAGGTTGGTGTCCAGGGTGAACCCAAGGGACTTGGCATTGGATAAAAGTTGGTGCTGAAAGCTGCCTAGGTTCCCATCATTGAGTCACTTTTATACTATATATATTTGCCGATCAGTTTGTTTTTTAGAGCTGGTTGGGCTTTTAGCGCACTTTAAATATGGCTGAGATACCCGCCACCCCCTCTCAACACAATCCCCAAATGAGGGAAACCGGAAACAGTTCTTGAAGTTTTTGGAAGTGGGAGGGAGTGACCCTCCCGGCCGTATTTATTAAAACAAAAAATTAAAACATTTAAACATTAATGTACAATTTCATACCACACTGCGATGTTTGGCTAACCTTAACAGATTCTCTAATACAGAGGTTCTCCTAGCCGATCTAACATCCTACAAAACATTTACTTGAAATATTGAAATTGTACATCCTAACGTTTAAGGGCCAACGGCAAGGTCGTAACCGGTGTCAAGATCCCTAACCAGACATACCCCGCCCACTTGGGAGGGGCGACAGCACTGAGGCGTACTCACGTGCAACTACTACAATTTCCCTTGTCTTGACGGGGGCACTTATCAACTCGACGCCAGTTAAAGGTCGTTCGAAGACTCGTGTGAGGTATCTAGAAGGTATCGTAGACCTCCCCCCAACCCCACACAACTTACCGCATCTGCCGTCGCAGATGTCACTGGCCCCGGGAAATTCCCCAGGAGGGGGCTGTAACCCCTCCTACACAGGAAGGGGCCTTGACCGCCTTTCCTCTTCTTCCGGCGACCCATCCTTAGAAGGGACCGCCTCCCCGTTGAGGGGCCAAAGGCCATCTCCCCCGAGCGCTCCCATCCGTGTTGGGTGACGCCCACTCATAGGGATCTTCCAATTAGTGCTCACCGATCATGACCTTACCGCCTACCGACTGAAATAAATACGACAAGTGCTAACTAAACGAAACTACATTGGCCACTATGACCGAAAAACCTGTGTCTAAATGGACCTTAAATCCGATATTCTTTAATCATCAACTTGTAACATTATACCAATCTTTATTACACATCAAATATCAACATAACACCAAAACAACCTGAAAACGAAATAGATTAACTGATCAACTTTATTAAAACAACTAGCTGTCCTCAGGGGCTGGTGGGTGGGTCAAAATTGGCTCTTCGTTCCGTCTCGAGCTCACGTGCAGCGGGGAGGTGCAGCTTCAGAGCACAGGAACAAGAGGATGTCTTCTGGTCTTGCGTCTCTTTTTATCCATCTTCAGGGCGGGCGTAAACCCGCCCCTGCCTGCCCCGAGGGCGTGGCCGGCGGCGTCCGTGTCTAGGCCAGCCCACTCAAGGGCGGGAAAAAGCGCGCCCCGGCTACGCCGCTTCGGGCATACCAGCCGAGACGCGCCTCCCGCCCAAAAATGGCTTCCCGGGGGGATCGAGGCACTCTGCCATACGTTCGGGGGGACCGAGTGGTCGCCCCTTTCCATATGGCTGAGATACCCGCCACCCCCTCTCAACACAATCCCCAAATGAGGGAAACCGGAAACAGTTCTTGAAGTTTTTGGAAGTGGGAGGGAGTGACCCTCCCGGCCGTATTTATTAAAACAAAAAATTAAAACATTTAAACATTAATGTACAATTTCATACCACACTGCGATGTTTGGCTAACCTTAACAGATTCTCTAATACAGAGGTTCTCCTAGCCGATCTAACATCCTACAAAACATTTACTTGAAATATTGAAATTGTACATCCTAACGTTTAAGGGCCAACGGCAAGGTCGTAACCGGTGTCAAGATCCCTAACCAGACATACCCCGCCCACTTGGGAGGGGCGACAGCACTGAGGCGTACTCACGTGCAACTACTACAATTTCCCTTGTCTTGACGGGGGCACTTATCAACTCGACGCCAGTTAAAGGTCGTTCGAAGACTCGTGTGAGGTATCTAGAAGGTATCGTAGACCTCCCCCCAACCCCACACAACTTACCGCATCTGCCGTCGCAGATGTCACTGGCCCCGGGAAATTCCCCAGGAGGGGGCTGTAACCCCTCCTACACAGGAAGGGGCCTTGACCGCCTTTCCTCTTCTTCCGGCGACCCATCCTTAGAAGGGACCGCCTCCCCGTTGAGGGGCCAAAGGCCACCTCCCCCGAGCGCTCCCATCCGTGTTGGGTGACGCCCACTCATAGGGATCTTCCAATTAGTGCTCACCGATCATGACCTTACCGCCTACCGACTGAAATAAATACGACAAGTGCTAACTAAACGAAACTACATTGGCCACTATGACCGAAAAACCTGTGTCTAAATGGACCTTAAATCCGATATTCTTTAATCATCAACTTGTAACATTATACCAATCTTTATTACACATCAAATATCAACATAACACCAAAACAACCTGAAAACGAAATAGATTAACTGATCAACTTTATTAAAACAACTAGCTGTCCTCAGGGGCTGGTGGGTGGGTCAAAATTGGCTCTTCGTTCCGTCTCGAGCTCACGTGCAGCGGGGAGGTGCAGCTTCAGAGCACAGGAACAAGAGGATGTCTTCTGGTCTTGCGTCTCTTTTTATCCATCTTCAGGGCGGGCGTAAACCCGCCCCTGCCTGCCCCGAGGGCGTGGCCGGCGGCGTCCGTGTCTAGGCCAGCCCACTCAAGGGCGGGAAAAAGCGCGCCCCGGCTACGCCGCTTCGGGCATACCAGCCGAGACGCGCCTCCCGCCCAAAAATGGCTTCCCGGGGGGATCGAGGCACTCTGCCATACGTTCGGGGGGACCGAGTGGTCGCCCCTTTCCATATGGCTGAGATACCCGCCACCCCCTCTCAACACAATCCCCAAATGAGGGAAACCGGAAACAGTTCTTGAAGTTTTTGGAAGTGGGAGGGAGTGACCCTCCCGGCCGTATTTATTAAAACAAAAAATTAAAACATTTAAACATTAATGTACAATTTCATACCACACTGCGATGTTTGGCTAACCTTAACAGATTCTCTAATACAGAGGTTCTCCTAGCCGATCTAACATCCTACAAAACATTTACTTGAAATATTGAAATTGTACATCCTAACGTTTAAGGGCCAACGGCAAGGTCGTAACCGGTGTCAAGATCCCTAACCAGACATACCCCGCCCACTTGGGAGGGGCGACAGCACTGAGGCGTACTCACGTGCAACTACTACAATTTCCCTTGTCTTGACGGGGGCACTTATCAACTCGACGCCAGTTAAAGGTCGTTCGAAGACTCGTGTGAGGTATCTAGAAGGTATCGTAGACCTCCCCCCAACCCCACACAACTTACCGCATCTGCCGTCGCAGATGTCACTGGCCCCGGGAAATTCCCCAGGAGGGGGCTGTAACCCCTCCTACACAGGAAGGGGCCTTGACCGCCTTTCCTCTTCTTCCGGCGACCCATCCTTAGAAGGGACCGTCTCCCCGTTGAGGGGCCAAAGGCCACCTCCCCCGAGCGCTCCCATCCGTGTTGGGTGACGCCCACTCATAGGGATCTTCCAATTAGTGCTCACCGATCATGACCTTACCGCCACAGGCCGGATAGTTGACCGGCTATCCGGACCCCCCAAAAAACTCCTACCTAAAGGTCATGTTTCAAAGATTTCAACCATGCTAAGAGGTCCCCTAAGAACAACTCATTCCCCACCCAAGACAAATGCACACCATCCCCCGAATACATCCTGTCATCATTAATACAGCTATGAGAAATAGAATGCAATGTCCTGGAACGGAACAACCTACTCACTTTATTGTTAAGCTTTCTAACAGAGTGATTCAAAGCAGGTATAGAGATAGCCCCCCACCACACCTTTCGTGGAATCAAATGGGACCATGCAATTGTGCACCCCGGAACTCTCCTCGCCAACCAACTTACAGTGGAAAGCATTGCCTCCAGGAGTAGTCGTCTACCGATGGTGACCAAATCATTGCCCCCAACATGCACTATTACTATAGACGGCGGTGACCTTGTCCGCCCTAACAAACCCTCAAAGAATGTTTGAAACTGGTCAATACAGAGACCGCCCCTTCCGTAGAAGGACATCCTGTACCCGTATTCCCCAGCTACGTGAATCATGTCACCTGCTTTGAATACGTCCGCGGCACGCCTCACGTATGAGTGGCCCACGACCCACACCTCCTTTTTCACAGCCGGTGATGTCTGACCGCTGGCCCGGTGTAGGGTCGACTGCATAGTCCGCCCCGCCTCGTAGGCTTGCGTAACTGAAACCAAACAAAAAACAAGAAGCGTGAGTACAAAGTACATAATTACAGCTTCACAACATGTGCAACCGCACATATCTTTTATAACAATTGGAGGACCAACGCCCCATTCGTTTCACTTGCTCAACATCAAGACCCCTGGCTGTAGCTTCCGTAGCAGCCCCTATCCGAAAGGAATGGGTCCCAAATTCGCCCGGGTTCAAGCCCGCAGCGGCAACTGACATCGCAAGCACCCGCTGAAACTGAAATTTCGTCAGTGGGGTGGCGTCCGCGTGTCTTAACAAAGTCCCCCCCCATGATGCCACCCTTCGTGCTAGGTAATCCTCTAAACACTTTACCGGACATATGGAGGACCCAGGAATCCTGCGTACGACGACGCAGTCACCCATCCCATCTTGGTCAGTCTTAGACTTTACAAAGGAGACGGTCATCGTTTCTCCCCTGATCTGAACATGTTCCCGGCACAAACCCCCCGCCACATCCAGTTTGTTCCTTGCAACTAGTTCGCTTACTCGCATTGCTCCGTGAAATGCTAGCGTAAACGCGGCTCGGAACAGCACTGCCTCAAACTGAGATGAACATGTGGCAGGAAGTGTAGCCAACAACTGGGACAATCTATCCAAACCTATCGGGCGCCTTTCATCTACTCTGCGACCCTCAAGGCGTTGCCACCCACGCAGCGCCTTCTGTACAACGAAAGACGCTGTTGGGTCCTGGATAGCGTGTGCTCTGGCAATAAAGGAAATGGCAGCACGATGCCTCTGGGCCGTAGCCACCGATTTCCCAGCCCTACGTAAGGACATCAGGAAATTCACCACCCATTCCTCATGCCCCCAAAGTTGCTCTCTATCACTCCCCAAAAAGGCTAAATAGGCCCGAAACGCCCCTTCATATGCCTTCCTCGTCCTTGGTGCTAGACTCTCTCCCACGAGGTGACGAAGTTCGGGGCACCGAGAGACCAGAGAGCTTCGGTAAAGGGTGCCGGCTCCGGGTCCGCTGAGGGAAGGAAACCCGAAAAAGCCTGCATTTGAAAACGAGACAGTGCGTCAGCTGCCTGATTCATCACCCCTGGCACATGTTTTGCTCTGAATAGCACGTTCAATTGCATACATAGTAACACAATTTCTTTAAGCAGTCTTAGGATCAGTTTACAACGTGCTGCCTGACTATTGATGCACTCGACCACGGTCATATTGTCCGACCAAAATATGACCGAGTGATTTTTGAACCCATCGGGCCATGTTCTCAAGGCCACCAAGATGGGAAACAGTTCGAGGAAAGCAATATTACTCGTCAGACCCCTCTCATGCCACCAAGTCGGCCATCTTTGTGCCGACCATTTCGTGCCGAAAATGGCGCCAAAACCTATGCTTCCCGCAGAATCTGTCCCTAGCCCCAGCTCCTCAGAAGACACGGCTGGTTTATTCCAGACGATTCTACCATTGAAATCCGCCAAGAATGCTAACCAAATACGCATGTCCTGGCGGATCTCGGCCGATAGTCTCGTGCGATGATGGCCTTCTTTAAGGCCGACCATCGCTTGGGCAATTGAACGGGAAAAGGGGCGGGCCATTGGTATTACCCTCAGGGCAAAATTCAACTGTCCCACCACTTGCTGTAATTGTTGCAGCGTAACTTTTGATGCATTTATACACAGTTGCAGCGCAGCCCTGAACTTCAACACTTTCTCGGCTGGCAAACGGAAACACCCCTCAATGGAGTCCAACTCGATCCCCAGAAACTCGAGGCAAGTCGTAGGACCCACTGTTTTACCCGGCGCCAATGGCACACCTAACTGTTTCATCAACACACAAAATTCGGCCAAGGCCCGGCCACATTCAAGACCCCCGGCTGCCCCAAGAAATAAGAAATCATCAAGGTAGTGCATTACATCTTGGAAACCCGTTTTCTTTGTGAAAACCCATTGTAGAAAACTACTGAATTTCTCGAAATAAGCACAGGATATAGAACACCCCATTGGCATACACCTATCCATGTAATAACAACCCTGAAACATGAAACCTAGGAGACGCTGGTCGTCTGGGTGTACCGGGAGCAATCGGAACGCTGACTCGATATCCGATTTCGCCATCAGCGCCCCGGGCCCCAGGCGATTCAAAATGGCTACGGCCCCATCGAAGGATGCGTACCGCACCGAACACACTTCTGGATCGATTGCCTCATTTACAGAAAGACCTCGTGGAGCTGATAAATTATGAATTAGTCGGAACTCTCCAGGGTCTTTCTTGGGGACTACCCCTAAGGGAGAACAAACAAAATTCTGGACTGGGGGTAGACTAAACGGGCCAGCGACCCGACCTCGAGTCACCTCTTTTCGGATCTTATCCCGTACTACGGTTGTATGCTGCAAGACGGAAAGTTGGTTTTTACACTTATCCACACCCTGAAAGTCCCCTACCGGGATGCGGAAACCATACGAAAAACCGTTTCGCAGCACCCCAGCAGAAGTACGATCCGGGTAATCACTGAGCCAAGGGATCATTGCCAGGGTATCAATGGGAGTGGGTAAAGGCGCCCCTCGGACTATATTAGACCTGTTTGGCACCTCCTCTCCCCCCGTTATCACCCGTTCTGGCTCTGCACGAGGTCTCAGGATGGGACGACCCACAACTACTACATTCATGTTTGAATTTACACGATCCCTGCGGTCTCGTACATTTTCCTCTGTTGTAATTAAAACAGAAACCCTTCCTTCCGGTATTGCCGGTAGGTTTCGAGTGATCGTCGGCCCCCGAACCTGATCGAAAGGGCGTCCCCGCATATTGTCGGGAGGATTCACCCACATTACTTCCTACCAACGGCATTTTTAACATCCCTGACTCCTTCATTTTATCCCAGGTCAAGGCATCATAACAATCCCAGGTTAAACTTTTATTATGCTCCTTTTCCTTTCTGAACATATTATCGTAACAAAACCAATGATTATCCTGGTGCGATGTCGAGTACCCCATGATTCGTGATTGGTAGATTGGGAACTCGGAAAGCAACTCAGGCCTACGTTCCCCCAGGATTGATGTAAAGATTCCCCAGGCATTGCCCCAATTGGCGATATTCTCATTCACTTTAAAGGCGGCCATCTTTGCGCGCCAAACACTCGGATGCATGAGGTCCTTCTGACTCTTTACATGCTCCACCTCATAATGATCAACAAGTAACGAAAAAATGTTCACATACTCCCCCGCCCAAATCTTCTCCTTAATTGCCAAAGGAACATGTTGCCCCAACTTTTCTCTCCGAGAGGGTGTTGACTCATCCCCCGCGATCGGCAATGGCCGCTTACCTGCACCTGACGCTGCCTCTGTGGTCGCAACCGTCCCTGGTGTCTTGTCCCCCACTGCAGCCGGCACGGGCACCTTGGCTGCTTCCCGTTTCTCACGCAATTGCTTAATCAGCTCCTGCGCTTCGACAGCCGTGGCGCCCTCGTTACCTTTTCCCAACCACGCTGCCAATTGTGCTGCCAACTCGGGCGGCATATCATCCTCGGACACGGGGGTGATCGGATTCCCCTCCTCTGGCACGGGAGTTGGAGCCTCGAGCGGAGCACTGGGACCGGGGATCTCCTCTCCCGTTGCCCCCCTCCTGGGCCTCTTGTTTTTCCCTCCCGGGGCTGCTCCCGCCAAAGGACGTTTTGGACCCCTTTCCTCATTCTTGTCCACCCGCTTCTTTAGCTCGGACATCTCTTTCATGATAACACGCAGCATCTGGTCGGTATTCATGCGCTTTCCAACCTTCTTCGGCATTCTCCAACAAAGTAACTGAAAAACAAACAAGAACGATTAAAACGCTCAAAATTGGCTCTTCGTTCCGTCTCGAGCTCACGTGCAGCGGGGAGGTGCAGCTTCAGAGCACAGGAACAAGAGGATGTCTTCTGGTCTTGCGTCTCTTTTTATCCATCTTCAGGGCGGGCGTAAACCCGCCCCTGCCTGCCCCGAGGGCGTGGCCGGCGGCGTCCGTGTCTAGGCCAGCCCACTCAAGGGCGGGAAAAAGCGCGCCCCGGCTACGCCGCTTCGGGCATACCAGCCGAGACGCGCCTCCCGCCCAAAAATGGCTTCCCGGGGGGATCGAGGCACTCTGCCATACGTTCGGGGGGACCGAGTGGTCGCCCCTTTCCATACGTCATTTCTGTTGGGGCGCGTAATGTTATCAAGCTCCTTCGTGGAGTGAAACGCGTCATGAAAGACACTTGTCTTAAAATGCCGGAATTACATTTTGCACTGCTTGCACATTGATATTCTGTGGCAGTCTGTGATTCCAGAGGAAGATCTGAGGAGGTCTGCACCTGAAAGCTTTCCACCGAGTATAAGGCGGTCAGGAAGTTCCTGTACATATTGCAGAGACGCCAACCGACGCCTTTGCAAATGGTGAGAGGATGCCGGTTTTGAGGGGAACAATGGAAGCAGCGCGTGTGAGCGCCTTGCTGCACAACCCACTGGGGTGTAAATTTGAACATTGGAACTGTTACGCAGAGCACACTGGTGCAATACTGAAACCACAATTACCATCAGGCCACTGGAGTGGCCACGCCCACATGGGCGGGATTCAATCAGGTGATAAGTGGTTCCGAAAAATTCATCGTGCAAGTTCCTGACAAGTCCTATGCCTATGAGGGAGTGCTCATTGCACGAAACGCGTCAGGCAGGACAGATATTCTGTTGTATGCTGTGTCTTCACTCACGCTGCTTGCCCCCTGAAATAAATGTGGCTGAATGGAAATCCTTTCGTGAGGCTCACTTCTTACACAGGCAACTTTTGTGGTATTTTGGCGGCTTGCCTGAGCCGCGAAGTGTAGCCCCGGGGCTGTCAGCCCCCCAGCAGAGACGCCAACCGACGCCTTTGCAAATGGTGAGAGGATGCCGGTTTTGAGGGGAACAATGGAAGCAGCGCGTGTGAGCACCTTACTGCACAACCCACTGGGGTGTAAATTTGAACATTGGAACTGTTACGCAGAGCACACTGGTGCAATACTGAAACCACAATTACCATCAGGCCACTGGAGTGGCCACGCCCACATGGGCGGGATTCAATCAGGTGTTAAGTGGTTCCGAAAAATTCATCGTGCAAGTTCCTGACAAGTCCTATGCCTATGAGGAAGTGCTCATTGCACGAAACGCGTCAGGCAGGACAGATATTCTGTTGTATGCTGTGTCTTCACTCACGCTGCTTGCCCCCTGAAATAAATGTGGCTGTATGGAAATCCTTTTGTGAGGCTCACTTCTTACACAGGCAACTTTTGTGATATATATATATATATATATATATATATATATATATATATATATATATATATATATATATATATATATATATATATATATATATCCAGCTCTCGGTTTCTGCCAGACTTGTCCAAAGGAAAGAAACCACGCACTCCGGGGGTCGTTTTCAGTTGTTTATTTTGCAGTTTGTAACAGACGCGTTTCGGCGCTCCGCCTTCCTCAATGTCACAAACATTGATGGTGAGCGCCATGTTTTTGTTAACGTGCACACGTGATCTTTGGGCGAAACAAACAAGGGACAAACAATCATTCCTCCATATTGGAGATATTAACAGTAAACGACATGTTGCGAGTCACATTACACTACAAGGGCTGTCCTACTTGATTAAGCCCCAGAAAATGCTAACTTTAAATCCAAGCATGTTATTGACATTTGTGGTTTGAATACAGCTTGAATTGCGCGCTGGTTCACTCTCGTGTTTTATAGTATCTAGCCGTGAATCGGCGAAGAGCCTCTTTGTACTGGCACCTTTCATGCCATATTGGAGTACCATAATTAAATCACAATGTCAATAATTAGCAAATTAATGTACTGAACCGCAAACATTGCCGAGTAAAAAACCATATCGCCGTGGATCGGCAAGTCACCCTTGAATCATTTTATGTTCCGTCCCACTATTTACACTATAATCATCAGTATCATTTCTTATTTTCAAAATTTTCCAAAATTCACACTCCTGAAGTTCTACAAAAAAGCAAAGTTTAACGAAACAGAATACTAATAAGCGAACCCATTATCAGTGACTTGTAAATCATAACCATAACTGCACTTATTTTTCTAATCCACATCTCATTATCACTACTCTGTTGTACCTAATTTTAAAACATGTTATACATGTTGATTCAACATACACATTTAGTATCTCAGATTCATTCATTTGTATGACATTCAGCTATATTTATACATATGTACATATTCGCAGTTCTTAATTCATCATAGATATGCATATTATAATAGCTTTTTTCTCTGCTACTGGCCTATGTGAGAAGCCAGTTCTTCACCCGCATTCAAACCTTTAGGATATTTAGTCATTAAATCGATAATGTATCGAGACTCCAGTCTTCTCAACCTTTGCAGTCTATCGCCACCTCTTGGATTTTCCGGTATGTGGTCAAGCCCAAAATATTGCAGTTGGTTTCTATTGCTTGAGTGTTCCTGCTGGAAATGTCGAGCCACGGGATATGACTGGTCATTTTTGTCGATTGCTCGTAAATGTTCTAAAATCCTCAATTTCAAGGGTTTGATTGTACTCCCGATGTACATTAATCCACACGGGCACTTAAGACAATATACTGCGTAGGGTGTATTACATGTGAGGTATTTATTGATTGTTTTTGTTATCCCTATATCCGGAATCTCATAAGTTTTTACCCTTTTGCTATGTGCACATGCTTTGCAATGGTAGCACGGGTGGAAACCCTTTAGGTCTGCGAGTCTATTGGTTTTCTTCTCGATTTGCTTTAGATGACTTTGAACCAACATGTCTTTCAATGATTTTGATTTCTTGAAAGTTACCAAAGGGTACTCTGGGATATCATCCTTGATGCAGCTGTCGGTTTTTAAAATGTGCCAATTCTTTCTCAGCATGCGTTTTAAATAATTTGCTTCCGCCGAATAGGGGGTTACCAGCCGGAATTTACCCTGTTCCTTCTTTTTATCCATGGCAGAATGATCTTGTTCTATCAGTAGATTTGATCTATTCATTACATTCACCTTTTGCAACGCACTCTGTAGCGTTGACATTGCATACCCTCTTTGTGAGAATCTACTGATGCATGCTGATGCTGCAATCTTGAAATCTGAATCTCTAGAGCTGTTCCGCCTCAGCCTGAGTAACTCTCCATAAGGTATGCTTTGTATTAATGCCGGTGGGTGGTTACTCGTGGCATATAATATTGAGTTACCCGCTGTACTTTTGCGGAAGAGAGCTGTTTCTATGTTGTTGTTCACAATGAATACTTTTAAATCTAAGTATTCTACACAGGTGTTACTTATAGTGCCACTAAACTTGAGATTCATATCGTTAGTGTTGAGGACATCTATGTAGGCCTTTGCGGTGTGTTCCGATCCTTGCCATATTATAAACAGATCGTCGATATAACGACACCACTTGATCACACTGCCTTTTTCACCGTCGATCTCCAGCGACCTGGGTACTTGCTCCTCCCACCAGCCCACGAATAAATTCGCGTAGCTGGGGCCAAAGCAAGTACCCATCGCAGTTCCAGACACTTGTCTGTAGTAGACGTCCTCAAATAAGAAGATGTTATTTTTTAAACAGAATTCTACAAAGATTGCCAGCATCTGATTGTGCTCTAAAAACCTCAGTTGTCGTTTTTTCAAGTAGTGTTCCACTGCTCTGATGCCTTTCTCGTGACTGATGCAAGTATACAGGCTTGCTATGTCTAATACTAGCATCCTGTAATTGGAGTCCCATTTAATTTTCTCAAGTTTAGATAAAAAATCCTTAGTGTCTTTCACATAGGAATCCAATTGCTCCACTAGCGGATGAAGGAAATGATCTGTGAAAGTAGAGAGATGTTCGGTTAGGCTATTTTGGGATGAAATGATCGGTCTGCCCGGTGGGTTATTGCAGTTTTTGTGAATCTTTGGAATGTGATAAAAGGTTGGGATAGTTGGGTTGTTGCTCCTTAGGAATAAATATTCCTCCTTACCCAGCATGTCTTTGCGGTACCACTCCGAAATCATTGTATCATATTCCTGTATGCTTGTCATATACATTTCTTTGGAGGACCGTTCATAATTTACTGCATTGCTTAGTTGTTGCATTGCTTCTTTACAGTAATTATCTCTGGTTTGAAGAACAACGTTCCCACCTTTATCTGAAGGCTTGATTATCACGTTCTTGTCCTGCATTAAATCAAGCATTGCCTTTCGTTCATCCGCATTCATATTGCCGCTTCCTTTGTTCTTAATACCTTTACTACTTTTCACTCTGAATTTTAATAGATCATTGGTCATTGCCTCAGAGAATATGTCTATCGCATCCAATGTTAATTGCGGATTAAAATGTGATCTAAGTTTATATCCGCTTTCCTCCCTTTCTTGTGGAATGCCAGTAATTGATGCTCTGGTTACTTCCTCCTCGGAGGTGGATGGGAGTTGGCTACCATATTCTTCCAAGGCTAGGCTCTGTGCTATTTCCACCGCTGGTAGATCTGTGCCTCTTAATGCATCAGTCACGGACGCTCTTATTTGTGGTCTTAATACATTTTGCAGGGATGGTCGTGTCTTAAAATACTTGTGCAGTTTCAATCTTCGAACGAAGTTGAAAAGATCAATACGCGTTTGCGTGTATTCCAAATGGCTAGTGGGGCAGAAACTAAGACCTAGGCTTAGAACTTTCTTCTCGGTGTCATTGAGGATTCTTGGTGTTAAATTTATAACAGTTATACCTTCTACTGTGCTTTCTTGCGATTCACCCAGTTCGATCTCTTGGGTCTCCCGCGTCCTCTTCCGCCTACTGCCCCCTCCTCCTCGTCTTGTCTTTCTTCTTCTTGTTCCGGGGGTTTGTTCTTTCCTCCCCGTAGCCACGTGTACTGTATTACTTGATATTCGCCCTGAAAAGGTGTCAGCCCAGTTGTGCTTGCTTGGCCTCTCTCCCTCATTGTTGTTTCATCCGCGGACTCATTTTCTGTCGCGCTGGATTCCGAGGTTTCTATTCTCCGTGTCTGTGCCTGTCCTCTCTTCTTGTTGAGCTCTTTTCTTGGAGCATCAAATTTTCTAGCAAACGTGAGAACCCGGCCCATGGAGTAGTCTCTTTGATCGCGGTCAAATTTTTCCTGTTTCCGCGTTCTTATTTTTTGTTCATATTTGCCAAGTCTTATTTTCATCTGTGTTCGCATAGTATCAATCGTTTCTTTGCTCTCCTCCATTTTAGCCATATCTTCCTCAATGCTCCGTATCTCCAGTAACGCCTTTTCCCGATCACTCCAGGCGTACTTAATGAGAAGACTTAAGGTTCCTTTACAGTAGTGTGAGGTCAGCTCTTCCCAATCTGTTAGTAATTGCGGGTCAGGATTCTCATAAGAGGGCACCGTATACACCCTCAGTCCCCTCGGTACCATCTTCTCATCGCAATAGTGTTGAAGGCTGGTTGCCTCCCACCATTTTCTCACCTCTCTTTCATAGAGTCTTTCCAGAGATAGCATGCGATCAGTTATTTTGTTAGGTGGGCTAACTTTGGAGGGCTGTGGTCCTTCCGTGTGCTTTTTGAACATTCCTTTTACGGCTTCATGCCGTGACGCTTCACAGAACATGGCGCCATCCATTATTGAGCTTGCGTTTGTAAATCTTGTGTTGAAAACGTATTACCCCTTTGTCTTGCCTGGTATGCTTAATATAATAGGAAAACCGATGTCTCCTCACCACTCTGTTGTCCGTCGACAGCCCTCTCTCCGAAGCGCTGCTCCGATCCAACCAGTCGCGAAGAAGTCGGTGTTTTAAATCCTTTACTCAGCGTGACGGTGCTCCCGAGGTTAAATCGAGCTCGAGTCCCTGCAGGTATTCAGGAGCACTCGCAGACGGGTGCGTGATGCGGTCGCAGGACCCGCATAGTATCCAGCTCTCGGTTTCTGCCAGACTTGTCCAAAGGAAAGAAACCACGCACTCCGGGGGTCGTTTTCATTTGTGGTTTGAACACGAGAGTGAACCAGCGCGCAATTCAAGCTGTATTCAAACCACAAATGTCAATAACATGCTTGGATTTAAAGTTAGCATTTTCTGGGGCTTAATCAAGTAGGACAGCCCTTGTAGTGTAATGTGACTCGCAACATGTCGTTTACTGTTAATATCGCCAATATGGAGGAATGATTATTTGTCCCTTGTTTGTTTCGCCCAAAGATCACGTGTGCACGTTAACAAAAACATGGGGCTCACCATCAATGTTTGTGACATTGAGGAAGGCGGAGCGCCGAAACGCGTCTGTTACAAACTGCAAAATAAACAACTGAAAACGACCCCCGGAGTGCGTGGTTTCTTTCCTTTGGACAAGTCTGGCAGAAACCGAGAGCTGGATACTATGCGGGTCCTGCGACCGCATCACGCACCCGTCTGCGAGTGCTCCTGAATACCTGCAGGGACTCGAGCTCGATATATATATATATATATATATATATATATATATTATTATTTTTTTTATTCGATCCAGTTCAAACCAGAATCAATATCTTTAAGTTTGTACGCAAACTGAAACTGGACAAAATATTTGCTTCCCGCCCACAATCAGGGTTCAGAGCAGGACACAGCACAGAAACAGCGATCCTGCATATTGTTGATGACGCACTACAAGCCCTAGACCAAAATCAAGCATGCCTACTGATTCTCCTTGACCTGTCATCTGCTTTTGACACGGTAAACCACGAAACACTACTGTCCAGGCTACAGGACAGGATGGGATTGGCCGGTAATGTGTTGAGATGGTTCAATTCGTTCCTAAGCAACAGAACTCAACGATTCCGGGTTAACCAAGCAATTTCAACCCCGTGTCCCAATGCAATTGGGGTCCCGCAAGGCTCAACACTATCCCCAGATTTATTCAACTTGTATGTCGAACCTCTTACAGACATCCTTCGGAAATCAACGATATCCTACCACATGTATGCCGACGGCACGCAAATATACTTAAAGATCGCCTCCCTGGACGACATAGATCTAATGAATAAGACACTAAAGATGGCTATGCAATGGTTAACAACGAACCATCTGAAATTAAATGCCCAGAAAACAGAATTCGTGCTAATTGCTCCTCCAAGGAGCCACCCGGAAGTAAAGGAATGGACTAAATTGGTGACTGCGCTTAACTGCACACCAACCCTAGTAAACTCAGCTAAATCTTTAGGGATCATACTAGATGAGAACCTCGACATGAAAGCACACATCAATTCAATGGCGAAAAGTGCCCGCTTCCATCTGAATTACTTAAGAAAATTAAAACCATTCATATCAGAGGCAGACTTAAAATTGGCGATACAGTCCCTAGTCATTTCCAGGATAGAATATGGTTGCTCTACATTAACTGGCCTACCTAAAACATCCACAGCACCACTAAAAGCCTGTCTCAACGCTGCGGCAAGACTTATCACTGGATCGAGGAAATTTGATCATATATCTCCTCACCTGAAAGCACTAAACTGGCTACCTTATGAGGCCAGAATTCTAATGAGGACAGCATGTATCACCCACAAAGCGGTTCACTATAACACGCCAGGATATCTAAGCAAGAAAATAAAGCTATCAGGAGGAAACAGATCAACAAGAAGCGCCAAGGAGCTGCTGTTGAGGCCGGCCTTTTTTCGTAAGAAAAAGACCTATGATCGAGCATTCACTGGGGCAGCCCCCAGAGTTTGGAACTCACTCCCCCCAAGCATTAGGATGATTCAAAACACTGCAACTTTCAAACGGGAACTGAAAAGCCATATGATGAGGAAATACCTTGCATAGGGAAGCTGACGGAGCGCTGACATGGACTCCTACCCCTGCTGAAGAGTGGTCCCTCTCCATGAAAACAAACATTGTCAAGAGACTAACTCCACTCACAAGCCTCGGCTGTACTCTGATCGATACCACAGTCTTGGATGAACCAACTGCTGTTTCATAACCAAACTATATAACCTCTACCTCACCTTATCTAATGATATGGATCATGTTATAAGCTAGGCCTTTCTCACCGTTTATTTACTAATTGCACATGGGTTGGGAATATACTTATTTATGCACCCTTATAGCCACAGCTTCTTTAACCTTCTATTGCTGGTTTTGAAATGATACCTGACTGACAATGTGTAACCAACCTTAATGTTATGTTATATAATGTGCTGAGATGGCTCAACTCGTTCCTAAGCAACAGAACGCAACGAGGCCAGGTTAATCAAGCAATCTCAATAGATGTTCCCTTAGCCAAACTATATAACCTCTACCTCACCTTATCTACTGATGGATCGTGTTATAAGATAGGCCTTCTCACCTTTTATTACTATTTGCACATGCGTTTGGAACAGACTTATTTAGACACCCTCATAGCCACAGCGTCGTTTACCTTATTTATGTTGGTTGTTAGAACTGTTATTTGACTGTCAACGTGTAATCTACTTCGAAGTATTGTGATGCAATGTGCTGAGATGGGAGATGGTTCAATCCGCTCCTGAGCAGCAGAACTTAACGAGTCCGGGTTAACGAAGCAATCTCAACATATGTCCTAATGCAATTGGGGTCTCGCAAGGCCCACCTTATCTACTGATAGGGACTGTGTTATAAACCAGGCTTTTCACCTTTTATTACTAATTGCACATGTGTTTGGAATATATTTATTTAGTCACCTAGCCATAACGTCTTTTACCATATATTTGTTTGTTTGAGAATTGATATTTGAACGTCAATGTGTAACCTACCTCGATGTTAAGCGCTCTGATACCCACGGGTCTTGTTCGCGCTATACAAAACTTTATAATAAATAAATAAATAAAATAAATAAATGACAAATATGGATACAACGATGGAATCTGGAAACGATCTCACTGACTCTCCCTCAAGTAACACACTCCTTGGCAGGGATGGAGGAAGTGCCAAGTTCAAATGAAATATTCAGGAGGGAAGAAATTGTCCAAAAGAGAGATCCTAGCAATCTGAAAAGAAAATCAAGATTCCTACCGCATGTCACACATGATGCCATCGATGTCTTTAACGATGCGATCCTAAAAGATCTGGACAAAATGACCACCAAAAAAACGGAAATGACAAGATGCAACTCAAACATCTCGAGAATGGAATGGCAAGCCATCAAATCACTTAAAGAGGACAACACAATCGAAATCAAACCCTCTGACAAGGGGGGGAACATTGTGATTTTCAATAAAGAGCAATACAAACTAGAAGCTCTGAAACAACTACAAGACAAAGACTTCTACGAGATAATTAATAAAAAGGATTTTGAGAAATGCACCTCGGACTACCATGTACTGCTGAAGGGGTGGTTAGGTGAAGGAATGCTCAGCAAAAGTGAATTTGAGTACCTATATTGCGAACATCCAATTATCCCTACCTTTTACCATCTGCCGAAGGTGCATAAGGACATCAAGAACCCACCGGGGAGACCTATTGTCTCATCAATAGGCAGTCTTATGGAAGCTACTTCTAGATTTATTGACAATTATTTATCCCCTTTTGTTAAAGACTTACCTTCCTTTGTGAGGGATACCCAAGATTTTCTGAGGCTTATTGATGGGATCAAATGGGAAACGGATATGCTCCTTATTACCTTAGATGTCACCAATCTGTATACCTGTATTGGACACCAAAAGGGACTCTCAGCGATTGATTGGTTTCTTGGGAAGAAAAACATACAATATCACCAACATAATCGTATGCTTCTCAAAATGACTGAGTTCTGCCTCTATAACGTTTTGCCTTTCAGCTGCTAACAATGATTAGAGTATTTAGTTTGTTACTAAATGTTTTTCCCTTTAGCTGTTAATAATGTTAGAGTGCTTAGCCTGTTAAGTTCATTTTTCATAAGGCTATAGACGACAGTATGAGGTTTTATTTAAGAATTAGAAGCTTCACAGGCAAATTAGGTTTTGACCTTGGAGAGATTAGACTGCATTCCACAAAGCCTTTTCTCTTCTCCGTGGCTTTTTGTAAGGGAGGGGTGACTTATGAGAGCAGAGACACCCAGTTTGTTATTCTTGGCTATGATTCAGTTCTTTCCGCGGAGAAATGTTTATATAAGGGGGGGGGGGGGTCAAGTCGCTCTTCCTCACAGTTAGCCCAGACAGCTTCCCTGGTTAGAGATATGGGATGCTTGCAGACGAATAGTCTTCCCCTCAGTAATGTAAACAGAAAAATTGGCAGGAGCTTCGCTCCTGCAATGAGATCAGCATTTGGCAGCGATTCAATTTTAGATCGCAGTGCAGCAGCCCGTCTCCTGCTTGTTATAGTTGAAATTGAGCCAGCCCTGGGAAGCGGACATCTCTGAAGGGAGGGGTATGCTAGCAAGGATTAAGAAAGTAGTGAAGTTAGCTGCCCAGCCCTTCTGGCTGTGTAAAGAAAAATTTGATTTTGTCCAAACAAACTTATAGAATGTAATGCAAATGGTTTTATTAAACTTTTCCTAAACTTGGAGTAGGATTTTATAAACCACAGGGTTCTTAGAGGGACATAAAAAAAAATTTGTTTTTTGAATTGAAGTTTTTCTTTTGCAAGATTGATGATACTTGTCTTTTGTTTTAGGTTGCTGGGATTTGTTATCGGGGAGTGCGAGTGACACCTTGCCCCGCCTGCCCTGTTTTTTTTGTTTTTATTTTTATTTTAGTGTTTTTTTTTTTGAAGAATGGAATAATCCCAAAGCCTGGAGCCAATGCAGACGGCTGGTGGCAGACGGGTGCTGATGTTCCATGGATGACGAGATCGGATGGGATTCTTCCTTAGCAAAGGATAGAGATGAAGATGGAGGGTCGTGGCCTACACGAATGAACTGTTTTTCTAAGAAGAAACCAACGATGGATTCCTATAGAAGAGAACTTTTCACTTAAATATATTGACTGAACTTTTAAAATTAGTATCACAATCTACAGTTGGCTGCCCTAGCAGGCAGGTTAAAACTCTATAACATATCTGGATTTCCTAAAAAAAAAACAATTTTGACAAAGCCAATAGTTCTATTTAAAAAAAGTTTTTGAATTTTTGCAAGTGCTGATCTAAAAGATGATAATGTTTCCCACAAAAGGAGTCTGCAATGTAATTTCTTGGCCTGCATTCTTGAGCCTTTCATTTTTCCCATGTTTCTATTTCAGATGGACATTATGCCACTTTTGCAGTTACCACATACAGGCCCCAATGCTAATTTTATTTTCCAGTCCTGTTCATGGTTTTGATTTTCCAGTTTAAAAGATGCAGTGCCACATTACTGATTAGGCCTTTGGTTCAATGATTCCTTCTATATATGCAAATGATACTGTTTGAAAGTCATAGGGTGCAGTGTATAAATAGTGAGCTGCTTTAATATTCTGCTGCCCTGTGATACATGATATTTAGATTTTAGTATGCTACGCTATTCTATCACTTGTTTATCTCTCACCTACTTTATAGTTTTGCTGTTTCTTTTAAAACAGTTTTGCCAATGAAGAGAAAGCAGTGTTCTGAATGATGGTGCACACATGTGTTCCACAGATTGATACAGAGGGATTAGGTGCAAACTGATTCCTAAGTTAGATGACTTATGACCTTTGACTATTGCCTTTGGCATGGTCTCCTATCACTCAGTTTTCCTAGTTTAAGTCTATGATTTAGCTATTTTGGTTGTAGGGATTTCTGGACAGACGATTTATGTCTGGCTTCTCTTGTAGAAGAATATATGCACCACACTTAGATTACTTTTTCTGATTTCCTGCTTAATATGCATAGTGCTACACCATCTATTTCGTAGAGATGGGGTTGTTTTTGTTTCCCTATTATTACACTTCCACTTTGATCCATGAACTCTTAATTAGAACAGTGGGATTAGTTCCAAGGGTGGTCACCTTAGACTTTAAGTTATCCTGGGAGGTGTGTCTTTTAGTTAGGTTATGTCCTAGATCTATTAGTAATGGTTGCCCAGACTGTGAGGACCCTTTGTTATGTTTATTTGTCAGATTTTACCAAATCCTTTCTTAAGTTGACCGAAGTAGTTAGGCCTCATTTAGGCCCTTTGTTGTTCTTATTTGACAGACATTTCCCCACATCAATAGATTTCATGAGTTATTACTAGAAGTTGAGGTACATTTAGTTCAAGGGTGCTTTGGTTAGTTTCTGTTGTTATCAGATCAATCTTAGTTATATTTCAACATTTAGATCAAGGGTGCTTTGATTTGTCTTCAATTGGTTGTCTGATTTACATTCCCTACATCAAGTATTAGGTGGTATTTCCTTAGTTGTCATTTATTTTAGGGATTCTTTTTGTTTTTGATTTTGTTGACAGGTTATGTTGATGTTTGTTTATTTGTTTGTTGTTGTTTACGGATGTTAGCAATTTAAAGTCAAGGGTGGAATGTAGTGACCGGGTTTTTGGTTCTATTTCTGAGTGATGGTGACTTTAGCTTGCTACCATCCTAGATCCTTATTCTTAGCTTGTTTTGGTCCTTTTCCGGCCTCTTTTCAGACCTAGAAGCATAAACTAGAGGATAGCCGCTTTATATGATGATAGATCTCTTATTTCTGACTAATCCATCTATTGCCTATTGGCTTTGACATAATTATGTGTCCTTTCATCATTCTACCTATAGTAGAGGGTGGATCCTGTAGTTCTGACTTTATATTATCTATTGGTAGGGTTTGTGCATAGAGCTAAGTGTCTATTTCATCCTTATCGGGCCTACAAGGCCCAGAACCAGAGAGACTCCATTTTGCTTTCTGCCTCTGCAGACTGAGATACATGTAGGTCAAGTGTGATGTTTTAGTTATGAGGTGTTGTTCGCTCTTTGCAAACTAGAGAGAACCGGCCGGAGCTGAATCTTATCAAGAAGTGTCCCTGGAGCTCAAGTCTCTAGACGAAACAAGCAGCTGATCACTGTGAGAGCGTCTGGAGCAGGGAGCCTGGTACATGGATTTGGTGGGAGGAGGCTACTGGCTGGAACTTTCCACTACGGGAGAGCATTCCATATTAGCAAAGTGCAGAGAGGTGGAGTTGTCAGAAGCAGTTACTGGTCAGAAGCAGTTGTGTTCAGATGGTGTTTGGAGCTGAAGAGAGAAGGCAGATGGTTTTTGGAGCTGGAGAGAGCAGTCAGATGAATCTTGGAATGGAGTTGGAACTGTCAGCTGGAGCTGCCAGTTTGTCAGAATGTATTTAAGCAGTTGCCAGTCAGATGTAAGAGTTGGAGCTGCCAGTTGGAGCTATTGAAGCAGTTGGAGCCAGTGGAGTGAAGCCGTGGTGACAGAGGGAGAGAGCCCTGATTCCACCAGAGAGAGAGAGAAACATTCCTTTCTTATAGGGTGAGGTATTCTAAACTAGTTTGCTTTACACTTAATCATTCACTTTCCTTTATTTCCTAAGCTATATCCCCTACTGTATTGTTACACTGATTAATCCCTTTTCTTTCAGCGGTGTGCAGTCTGTTATAAACCATTTCCCTTTTTAGCTCTCTACAGTTCCTGTCAGCTACATGTGGATGTGTTAGCAATAAAGCTTTCTTGTTTTCCATTACAATAAGGAGACCCCGCAGATCTGTGTATGTGTCTATTCCCCTTTACTTTTCAGGCTATGTCTAGATTGCTAGTTATTGTGATGTTATAATTTGCTATTGTGTAATGAAGGGACCCCAGTTCTTAGTACCATTGTGTAACTGTTATTTCTTGATGAGGTTAACCTTTCTTCTAGTCAGATGCTGTTATGTGGACGGATGTGTTTCCCGTCTGGGTAAGTGGTAACTGAGCAAGGGAGCAGGGAGCACTTATATCAGAGAATAACCTTTGCATATTGTGATTTGGCCATTCCAATTCCAATTCCAAAAATTCTTTATTTCGGCCACATAGGCCATAAAAGATGCAGTAAAATACAGTACATACATAACACAATATTTACATATAAAAAGATCTACTAGATCTGCATGGGGTGAGGAATACATAGTACCAGTTCAGGGGGACATTTTCTTCCTTATTATCCATACTGCCATTAAGAATTTTGAGACAGCAAAGACAATATGGCCCAGGGTGTTGGTTTTCATAACCCTGTATGCCTGTAAGTACTCCCTAAAACCCAGGTTTCGGCACAGGGGTGCTATCCAGCGCTTCCTGGGACTCTGGTAGGCAGGGCAAGCAAACATTATGTGTAAATCATCTTCGTCCTGGGTTTTGCAACAGGGGCAAAGTTTGTCACCCCCTGTGGACCATTTGTGGGTGAATACTTTGGTGGGAAGTGTACCAAACCTCCATTGCAGGAACAGTTTCCTCGCCAAAAGAGGAAAAATAAAATCCATAAAAGGTTCGAAAAGATAAGAATTTTTGGATACCATAAAACGTCCCGTCAAGGTGCCGCTGTTGTGAGCATTATCCATATCAGCCAGATTTTTGTTTTTATAGAGCTGGGTGAGAGTTTTACGCGTAATCCTTTGGCAGCCCTGAGCTGGATCATCCCATAGGTCTGGCAAGTTCAAACTGTGCAACTCCGTCTTAATAAAAGCCAGCCAGGGAATTTTGTTGCTACCATTCAGCCTCAATACATGAACAAGGTCCTGTCTGTAATGGTGCAGTTCCTCGGTAGTCCATATCCGGTGCCAAAACTTCACGGGTTTCGACAGGAGGTCTTCGGCAATGGAGTGTAAACCCAAGTCTAGTCGTAGGGGGAGGAGTGGCGTGCCTTGCGGGAGGGCAAGTAAGCGTCTCAAAACATTATTTTCCACCGCTGCCAGTGCCTTCCCTGCCTTGTGACCCCACAACTCGCTGCCATACATGGCTGCAGCCTTCGCTTGGGATCTATATGTTTCCAGGGCCGGGCTTACAGGCTTAAAGGTGGACT
The DNA here is from genome assembly GCF_964263255.1 of Lissotriton vulgaris. Classification (NCBI taxonomy): domain Eukaryota; kingdom Metazoa; phylum Chordata; class Amphibia; order Caudata; family Salamandridae; genus Lissotriton; species Lissotriton vulgaris. Next base: position 1,954,023,604 of record NC_141691.1, on the reverse strand, counting down.
TATTTGCCACCTTCAAAAGTGCGCCCGATAGCTGGGATAGTTTCAGCCTTGACCTCGCTATCTGACAGTCCCAAGCCAAGTTTTCTTGCAATGTTACCCCCAGATATATAAAGGTCGAGACCCTCTCAAGACTAACTTCCCCAAGTTTTGGATTGGGTCTGGTCTTGGTAGGAGGATTAAAGATCATGAACTTAGTTTTTTCAGTGTTCACCTCCAGCCCATGTTGATGACAAAAAAGGCCAAAACCATTCACAATCCTCTGGATTCCCATGGGGGATTTGGAAAGCAGGAGGGTATCGTCAGCAAACATAATTGCCGGGACCCTCCTGCCTGCCAAAAGCGGGGCATCATTGTCCTTAACAGTGTCAAGATGTTGAATGACACTGTTAATGAAAAGACAGAACAGGGTCGGCGCCAAGACACAGCCCTGTCTGACTCCTCGGCGGACCGGAAATTTGCCCGAAAGCTTACCATCCCTCCCACACCTCACTTGTGCATAGTTGTTCTCATGCAACCTAATGATAATACTAAGGAGGTGGGGGGGTACTCCTAGCTTCTGCAGAACCTCCCATAGTTTCCCTCTAGGGACTAGGTCAAAGGCTGACCTCAGATCCACGAAGACCATGTACAGTCTTCCTCCCTCTAGAGTTACGGTCTTCCAATATAGAAGGAGAAGGCGGAAGATCTGGTCCATGGTCGACGTGTTCTTTCTGAAGCCAGCCTGGAGGGGGCTCATGATGTCATTGTCCTCCACCCAGTCCAGGAGGTGATTAAGGATAAGGCGAGCAAAAAGCTTTTGGGGTACATCTATTAGGCTAATGGGCCTGTAATTCGCGGGGAGCAGAGTAGACCCCTTCTTATGGATCGGAACAATCTCTGCCCCCAGCCACGACCCGGGGATTGACATACCTCCTAGAATGGCATTGAAAAGAATGAGAAGGTATGGGCCCCAGATGTCCAAGTGATGCCTAAACAGATCCCCAGGTAGCCTATCCAGACCTGGCGCCTTCCCCAATGATAAATGCTTCAGGGCTGCCTCCACTTCCCCCAGGGATAGTTCCAAGTCGTGGTCCTGTGCGCCGCAGGGCACTAAGAGGGCTATATCAGAGCAGGAGTTGGTATCTTGGTAAAGCGCCCCAAAGTGGGCCTCCCAAACCTCGGGGGCAATGCTGGGTTCCACTGCTTTTTTAAGTTCCCCTGTCCCATTATTAACAAGGGCCCAAAATTTACGGGAGTCCCTGACTTTTAGGGCATCATGAAGGTCTTGCCAGTGATTCCAGTCCCACTCGGTCCTAGCAGTCGCCATCACTGCTTTGTAGTGTTTCCTAAGGTCACGTACCTTGGCCTTATTAGACCCCTCTTTTATTGCAGCAATTAGTTCAGACTTTGCTGCCCTGCAGGAGGAGGTATACCAGGTGGGTACATGGGTCTTGTTCTTTCGGATTGGCACCACCGGGTGAAATACCTCAGCCAGATCGCTGACAAGATCCTGGTGGATGGCACCCAGTTTCACATTGTATTCTGGGGTTCTTGGTGCATTTAGAAGTGCATCCACCTCCATAAGCCTTGGGAGTGCCAACTCGTATAACCTACTGATTGCCTCTTCTGAGCTCACAAGCTTACCCCACTTAACCCGACGTCTGTTAGTTGTAAGGACCAGTTCCCCTGTGTCTCCCCCCAGATTTTCTACCACTGTACCCGCTAAATGCATGGGCCACTGGATGTTTAAACAGAGGGCATTGTGGTCACTATCTGACCTACTTATTACCCTAAAGTCGAGGACTTTGGGCCAGAGTGTAATATCTAACATGATATAATCTATCCTCGACTCATGGCCCCTCCTATTAAAAGTACACACTGAGGGGGTATCGGACGAGGTACGCCCATTACAAGCCCTCAGAGCGTAGTTCAGGGTAAGGGACATAAGCTGTATTGCAAGGGGGGACCAAACTTTGGGATGAGGGGAAGACGAAGGTGGAACCCCCCAGTAGTCATCCTCAGCCGTAAGGGCACCCTCCAGTAAGCCCTCGAGAGGTTCAAAGTGGCAGTTGAAGTCTCCTCCAAGGACCACCTTGAGATCTCCCGGGAGTTGCCCCAGGAAGGAGGACAAGTCGTTTAGGGTTGGTGATTCATTTGGCGCGGCAACAGGTCGCGAGTAGACATTCACAATAGCCCAAGATGGTTTACCAGGCCATGTGAGCCGAACACACTGGATGTCCTGCGAGAACGTGTGCACCTGTTCCGCCTGGCACCCAGTGTGACTCGCGATCCAAATTGCCAAGCCACCTGACGGCCTCCCCCTCCCACCCCATTTGGCAGGGATTTCAAATACTTCAAACCCTTTCCTAGCTTGGGTATCCCTCGCCCATGTTTCCTGGAGAAGGAGAATGTCGCTACTACCCACCAGATGGTCCCACCCCGGTGTGCCTTCCTTGTTTGCAATCCCTGCCACATTCCATGAGACAATTCTCAGGCCCTGGTCTATTGGTGGGGGGCCTTGGCCTACAATGGGTGGTGCCGCACAGCCTGTGGGTGGATGGATTCCTGGCAAGACAGTAATGCACTCCGCGATGGCGGATGGACCAGCCAACTCCGCCACCCCGTGTTGCAGAATATGTTCAGTCCCACTGTTGGGTGGGGGCCCCTGTTGGCCCAGACTGTCACCCGTAGTAAGTGATCGATCTTTAACATTATCCTGCGGACCATTTTCAAATACAGGGGCTACACTCACTCCCACCCGGCTTCGCACCTCATCTATAACATTATCCTGCGGACCATGCTCAATTACGGGGACTGTACTCTCTCCCACCCGACTTTGCGCCTCATCCGCCATCTTCCCAGGGCTGCAGGATGTCACCTTGGTTTGTGGTCAGTCGACCTGGTCTAGGCAGGAAAATCTATTATGATGTATGAAATTTACCTGGGCCGGTGGTAAGTAATGCCTTGGTCTGTAACATGAGGCGTCTACCGCGAAGCCCACTCTAGTCCACCCCTTCCCACCCCCTGCCTCTATATTGCTGACATTTGGGTAGAAGTGTGAGAGGGGGACTAGTTCAATCTTAGACTTATCAGGCCTTACAAGCCAGTTGCAGATGTAGTTGGCAACGTGGGGGCTTTTAAAACTTATAATAATACAATCCCCTACCCTGTTCTTTGGGGTAAGACCAATCCAAGGGATCCTCCTGACCATCAGAACCTCGCCTTTCAGGCTAGGAGGCAGCGGCCTATTAATACTAAGCCAGCTTATCACCTTGTTGCGTAAAGAGTCTTGAGGCTCCCTCATATCACCAGTTAGCTCAGGTACTCCCACCATGATTGCCGTATATGGGACTGCTTCTGGGGGCAGGTTAACCACCCTGCGCCTATCAAAAGGGGGCGTGGTACCATCAGTAGGACCATTGGTAGAGTTCACCACTCCCCCTGTTTGTGGCGCAGGAAGTTGCTTAGATCTCCTTGGGGCCGGGACAGGGGGCCTAGGTGCTGCGGGTGGCAGAGGGTGCGTCTGGGGAACAGGCGCACCGTCCGTACTCAGCAGCATCGTGTTGGCGCCCTGAGACGGTGCAGGGGGCAACGGTATAATCCCTGGTGGTGCCCGGGGGGCCAAAGGGGCATTTGACGCATTTATGGCTGACCCAGGACTTTTCCTTAAGTGACTATTTTCCATGGCCTTCAGTCTAGTCTCTATGGCGTCCAATTTAGCTGAGATGGGATTTAGCAAATTCCTCAAGATATCTGTGAGTGAATTAATCAATGTGTCAGTGCTATTAGAAGTTGCCCCACCAAAAATAAAAGGGCCCGAGTGCAAAAGTGGGGCAGCAATAGTTGGAGAACCCATATGATTCGACCTGGACCCAGACAAATTAAGATCGGGGGAGGCGGAAATGTCTGTGCTGTCAACCTGATTTAGCACAATTATATCGATTTTAGCCCTCTTAGCCTTCTTTGCTTTCCTGGACCTTTTCCTTTTTGGGGGCTGTTCCACGCCACTGCCTGCCGGGTCTGGAAGCAGGTCAACCTGGCCTGCATCTTGCAAGTCTATTCCCCTAATTTCCGGAATTGTAGGATGGTCAGAGATCCCAGATAGCCGGGAGGAGTTCCTATCCCTCTGCGTCAAGGGAGTTCTTAACTGCTGGAGGACAGACTCAATCGTCTGATCAATACTATCCATTAATGACAAATGAGTGGCATCCAGTGGGATCGGCGTGCTAGCATCCGTAGAAACAATTTCCCCCTGTTCCAGGAACACACTTTCCGGTCCCATCTCGAGGTGCGCCTCTGTGATTGACGAGCATTTGCTAGCTTGATTACTCGCCTTTGGGAAGAATTTTTCCAGGGTACTCAGACCTGGTTGGGCGGACTTACTTCGTGAAGTTCTGGTCGCCATTAAGGAGTGTGATGTCAGGCGTTACGGGACCGGGAACGTCAGAGGGATGGCCCGGTCCGGTCTCTGCCGGCCTCTAACGGCCTAGAACGGCCCGCTCTTTGCCCGGTCTTCGCTCCGGTGACCGCCCCGCGCGCGTCCTGCAATGCGCTTGAGCAGGTTCACCTAAGTATGGCAAGGGGGCGTGGCACTGGGAGGGGGCGCGGCGCGGCGGGAAGAGGAACCAGCTGGCGATGTCAGGTGGAATGCTGGTCCTCCCAGTCCCGCTCGCCTGCGCCTCTCACCTCCACTGCTGCCGGACTGCACACAGGACGTTTCCCCACACAGGTGTTGGCTCCCAACCACTCCAGTGGCGAGCAGGGCGGCAAAACGGACTTCTCAGCTCAAGAAGGCAGATGGTTTTTGGAGCTGGAGAGAGCAGTCAGATGAATCTTGGAATGGAGTTGGAACTGTCAGCTGGAGCTGCCAGTTTGTCAGAATGTATTTAAGCAGTTGCCAGTCAGATGTAAGAGTTGGAGCTGCCAGTTGGAGCTATTGAAGCAGTTGGAGCCAGTGGAGTGAAGCCGTGGTGACAGAGGGACAGAGCCCTGATTCCACCAGAGAGAGAGAGAAACATTCCTTTCTTATAGGGTGAGGTATTCTAAACTAGTTTGCTTTACACTTAATCATTCACTTTCCTTTATTTCCTAAGCTATATTCCCTACTGTATTGTTACACTGATTAATCCCTTTTCTTTCAGCGGTGTGCAGTCTGTTATAATCCATTTCCCTTTTTAGCTCTCTACAGTTCCTGTCAGCTACATGTGGATGTGTTAGCAATAAAGCTTTCTTGTTTTCCATTACAATAAGGAGACCCCGCAGATCTGTGTATGTGTCTATTCCCCTTTACTTTTCAGGCTATGTCTAGATTGCTAGTTATTGTGATGTTATAATTTGCTATTGTGTAATGAAGGGACCCCAGTTCTTAGTACCATTGTGTAACTGTTATTTCTTGATGAGGTTAACCTTTCTTCTAGTCAGATGCTGTTATGTGGACGGATGTGTTTCCCGTCTGGGTAAGTGGTAACTGAGCAAGGGAGCAGGGAGCACTTATATCAGAGAATAACCTTTGCATATTGTGATTTGGCCATTCTCGTGTGAGAGGATCTACCACACAAAATATAACAATTGTGTATGAGACATCCCCAGTAGATATTAGATACATATAGAGAAACTTCCCAACAGACAGAGAGAGAGCTGAAGGTATTCATAGGACAGATTTTGCCGCTATAGCGAGTGGCATTAGTGAGAGCATTGATTGTGATCAAAGTGTATACCCACAGGATTGTGGCTTGAGTAAATACCCACAGGATGGTGGCTTGAGTAGATACTCACAGGATTGTGGCTTGAGTAGATACCCACAGGATTGTGGCTTGAGTAGATACCCACAGGATTGTGGCTTGAGTAGATACCCACAGGATTGTGGCTTGAGTAAATACCCACAGGATAGTGGCTTGAGTAAATACCCACAGGATGGTGGCTTGAGTAGATACCTGTAATATATAACAAAAGGGACCCCCTGATACTGCTAGATAGTTCCTAGGTCAGGGCACAAATATTATATAAATAACTTATCCTAGGCAACTAATAGGTCCTGAGAGAATAGCAGGTACTGAGGAACATCAATTGTTGTAGCCAAATAATAGATCACCTAAAGTAGTGCACATCAAATTATTAACAATAAGAGAAAGTATTATTCATGGTTAGTTTATTAAAAATACAAAAAATATTTAATCAAATCACTGACACAGTTAAAAAATCATACAATTACTTTCTCATGGATGTTACAAATAACAATATTACAAGTGACAATAATTTCAATTTATACACATATTTAAAAAACAAGTAAAAAGACCAAACAAGTGGAGTTATTGATTTGTCTCTACGCGCGTTTCGGCGTATTCACGCCTTCTTCTGGAGAACCACTTGATATTTCTAAAAAGGAATAAAATATATTTACATCTGTGTATGGAACATATGATTACAGTTTATGTGCACTACATTTACAGACTACAGGCTACATTTATTAACAACATGAGGCTCTGGAATACATTATTCAGAATGCTGGCTGCGAAATATTAAGGTACAGATTATGTTCTATTTATGGACATATAAAATTTCGACTATATCTTTCCTAACAGATAGATGTATCTATAAGTGAAAGGGTATTTAGTTAGTCTCTGTGAAGTCCTAACATATATAGTTCAAAATCCAAAGAACATGTAGTTGGATATAGCTATGGATTTTAATTTTCACAACACTTTTCATGAAGATCTTACCCCAAATGATTGTGCTTGCGGATAAATCTGGGTCTAAGTTCTATCTCTGTATGAAGATGTTTTGGAATAATGTTGTATCCTTTGATGAAAGATAAACAGAGAAAAGGAAATAAAGTTGTAATATTCAAAATGTGTGTACGTTACTATTTTGTAGAGGGGTGCATATTTTTTATGATTACCTTAAGAATAGCAATCCGAGCCTATGATTTATTTCTCTATGTTATTTGAATCATCATTCGAGATGTATTGATCTGCAGAGTTCCATTGTATGGTACTGTTTTTCGAAAGGTGCACACTGCAGAAAATATTATGCTATTGTTAGGCTATATGACTGGTTGTTTTAAATCTTTGATACTACCTAGTACTATGTGGTTAATACCTTAATATATACTGACCGTGGTTTGATTGAAAATCTACCACGTATGATATTGTGTCTGCAGTCAACCGTGATTGGGAGGTAACGAATAGCACTTGGAATTGCTTTGGGTTGCACCTATGAAAACAAGGTATGATGAGGCTAGAATCATGAAGTTAATCCAACCTAAATAAAGCTAATTAGAGGGTTCTTTTTCTTAAATAAAATATAATATCAACAGGGGAAGGCTGTCCTCCGATAGTACCTTATGGATTGGTAGTTCTAGGTTCCCAATGTAGGTAGATAGGGGCATTGATGACCTCCTATTCCTTGATTTGATGTCTAAATAGGACAGAAAAAACCAAAGAGTCATTTTAGTTAGTTGAAATTTTAATGCTCATACCTACCATTCCGTACGTTATACAAGTTATTGACATGCTTTTTGGTCTATGTTTGTATAAAAACGGGGAGGCATGACTTTATATCTAACTTTTTTTATGGATATTGACCATGTGTGGTTAACTAAATAAACTCGTGAATTCCCAGCGCTTAACATAAAGATGGGTTAATCATCGGGTCTAGTGTTAAGATTTAATTCTATTTTGTTTAAGACGTGACAACCAACTATTACATCAACCGATGTTATGCAGAGGTAGGGTTTTGTATCCGAGTCTTATGCCTTATATATCCGTTGGGATCCCCCATTAAATAATTCCTGATTTGTAAAATAGCATTGGTTTTCTAGTTTAGATAGCTTTTACTGCCTTCGCGCTCTGAGGGGGTACAAATTCAGATGGGATACACAACTCCTCATTAGACACTGGCCCCTTTATATTTTAAGCGGCTATCTCTGTCTGCGCAACCTTTCATCGTGGGACTGTGTAGTCAGATGCTGTTATGTGGACGGATGTGTTTCCCGTCCGGGTAAGTGGTAACTGAGCAAGGGAGTAGGGAGCACTTATATCAGAGAATAACCTTTGCATATTGTGATTTGGCCATTCTTGTGTGAGAGGATCTACCACATAAAATATAACAATTGTGTATGAGACATCCCCAGTAGATATTAGATACATATAGAGAAACTTCCCAACCTACAGAGAGAGAGCTGAAGGTATTCATAGGACAGAGATTGCCGCTAGAGAGAGTGGCATTAGTGAGAGCATTGATTGTGATCAAAGTGTATACCCACAGGATTGTGGCTTGAGCAAATACCCACAGGATGGTGGCTTGAGTAGATACCCACAGGATTATGGCTTGAGTAGATAACCACAGGATTGTGGCTTGAGTAGATACCCACATGATTGTGGCTTGAGTAGATACCCACAGGATTGTGGCTTGAGTAAATACCCACAGGATAGTGGCTTGAGTAAATACCAACAGGATGGTGGCTTGAGTAGATACCCACAGGATGGTGGCTTGAGTAGATACCCACAGGATGGTGGCTTGTGTGAGCACTGATTGTGGTCAGTGTGTAATGGTAAGTAATCAGAACTGCCCCCTTCACTATGAGGAGGAGGGTAGCATAGTCTGGGTCTGAGTTGCCGCGAGACTATAAGGTATGAGTGTGGTGTAGAATATGGAATTCCTTAGTAATTAGTGAGTATTCCTAGTAATCTTATAGATTTAGTGGTGTTTTTGATGATATGAGCTTGTAGATTGCTAATTCCCCATCCTCAGGTAGGTACCCAGGTACCGTGGTAAGTAGGTCCTGAGGAGGGAGGTGGTTACGTTTCGGCTGGATTGGTGGTGTCTTGGTGAGCTGATTCTATCTGGTCCGAAAATCCAGTCATTACAGACCCGGAGGTGAGTATATAGCCAAAATGGGCTGCTATCTCCATGGCAATCGTAGCTGTTGTTAGCAGCTTTGGTAAAAAAAAAATTAAAAAGAAATTGCTGGTATAACAAATATGTCATGGCTATATGGTTGCTAGAGATGGCACCCGCTCCACTCTTGGCTCTTGGTAAAAGCAGTACGCCTGACCTCTAAATGAGGCGGGGGAATGCGAGTGGTGGTCAGATGGTGACAGTAATCCATTTACACCAAACCTCTGAACCAGGCACCGCTTATTTAGATGACACACTGGCAGCACAACAGGTTGAAAACCAGGTCTCAAATATGGTGCATTGGCAAGTGGCAACAGGAATGGCTGCTTATTTGGCTAAAGGTCACCAGTGAGGGAGATGGGTAAATCTTGTGGCCTTTCCCCAGAAGACCAGAATTGTCTCCTTCTATTGCTTACGTTCAAATAATACTATTTACGTTCACTCCCTCCTCGAAAAGACTCCACTTTTAGAGTTTGTCAAACTGAAAAAGAGGCAGCAAAAGCAGAAATGTCAATCATTACCTGCCGTAAATTATTTGGACGTGAATTGAGGGAAAGAGTAGGTAAGTTAAGAGGATTGTTTTTATTGTTCTGATGTTTATTAGCGGATTTATGACGTGTATCTCTGCAAGAATTGTGGGGTGCGGAGGAGAGGAGTTCAGGATGCACTGAGTGGTTCTATAGATGTTCCGAATCCAAGAGTGGGATTTTATCAGGAATGGTAGCTCTCTAGAGCCTCATCATGTGGCAAAAGAAAGCGCGGCTCATGCTCGGAGCAGTGCCATTACCACTGGTTCCCAGAGGATCAGTGTGCAGCGCCCTCCTGCGCCAAAAATAGAAATGTGAAGGAACGCAGGCTTCAAAAACACTCCGCGAAAAAATCTTTAAGCTGCTCCTATAAGAAATGCTGATTAGGTCGCAGAGGCTCCGTAGATAGGCTCCAAAAAAAAACTCACGTTTTCTTTAATGCAAGTCTGAATCAAGAAGAAGAGAGGGCAGCAAGGGGCCCCATGGCTCGTGTTGCATCCCGGATGTAGGAATATTGCATGGCTATGCATGGGTATCCCACTCTTAAATCCCTTTGTGAATAGCAAACTATCTGTAACCTTACATAAAATTGTAAGTTTACTTTTATGAATCAGGCCCATAGTCTGCGTTGCTTCAAAAGAGAGCTAAAACCAAGCTGGTGTGCAAATGTTGGTGTACATGTCTGGCTTTGCAGGGCCTGGGGCAGCCAGATGCACTAACTATTCTAACAAGATGAGGAATTAGTATAATTTGAATCATTGTACCATGAATGAAAACCCTGGTGGTTTCTTATTGCTATCAGAAAAACGTGAGATATCGAGAGGTACCCATCTTGTCTAAATGTAACCCAAGCCAAGGCAATGCACAGGGAAACACGCAAGAGGATGCATTTCTACTGGTGGTGCAGGACTGGCCACAGGTGCACCCCTAAGGGAAATTATTGTTGTCCATGATGATGTAGTGTGCACCATGGCATAGCTAGACCTACTTCCACCCGAGGCGTACCCTAAGTTTGCTGCCAGGTGCTGGGAGGTGGCAGCCGACGGACGGCTTGTTCTAGGGGAAAATGGTCTGGCGGCCAAGGGGGGGAGGGAATGGTAGTAGTCGACAGACATGACTTGCTCACCTCCGCTGCCCCCAAAAACAGTTCCTTTCGGGGCAGACCGCCCCCACCTAGCTAAGCCACTGAGTGTGCATATGAAAGCTTAGGCCCCAAGACTGACCGGACAGAAGGACTCTATGTGGGTTCATGGATGGCTCTGCCATAGTAATATGGAGAAAGCACACAACTCCAGTATACGTAAGTAATGGAGTTAGGAGCTGGGGCTATGGGTTTGGTTACCCTTTGTTAGCCCTTTTTTTTTTAGCCTATCCACATTATTCACAATAATGTTCCATAAAGGACATGAATATCAATTCACCAAAATGCCTCTGGTAGCAGAAGTGACATCGCCCACTGTTTGATATTAATGACATCATTGGAAGTGGTGCCATAATGACCTTTAACCAGTGGCGTAACGAAACTTGAGGGGGCCCCTTGCAAAGCACATGGAGGCCCCCCCCCCAACCCGGCGGCGTGGCCCACCATGTACCACTTTGCCCTACCACCCAGAAATCTAGCATATTTTGATTAGAAACCTCCAACATTTAAATGAAATGCCTCTATATTGTCTTTCTGTAAGTTCTGAGAGAGTGGGAAACACTCTTAACGTACACGCCATGCCATTTGCAACAATACTGTCAAAAGCAGATTATTTAACTGAGGCAGCAATCAGAACAATGCCAAGGAGTGATCCTATTGTCTCAGGAACTGCCTATGGCTGAAGAACAAAGAACAACTATGGAGGGTCTGATATAGAATTGACAATACCTTGAAACTTTGAAAGACAAACCCAAACCTGCAATTCCATAAAAACTCGACTGACAATATACATGAGAATTACACAAGCTATAACTCGGTATCCTGCGAAAGTCAAGAGAAATAGACTGTTGAATTATCTGCATGCTACACACTAGTGATTGCCAAGGGTTGTGCATGATAATAACGTGAACTGAGGAAGCAATTTCAATCATAATGCCTTTATTAGTAAGCACTGCAAAACAGGCAGGCAAACAAGGCTGAGGAAGAAAACTGGATGCTTCAGAACACTGATGCAGATGTTTGTTTTAATTTATAGTTTCTGTAATGTAAACAATGCTAAATACAATATTTAAGGTACACGTATTACAGACAAGTGTAACAACACCATAAATAACACTAAATGTAGAATAAAAACAAACCATATCAACAAGTACCTAATGACAATCTATAGAAACTGTAGTTGGTAAAGGGAAAAAAAGGGCAAATACTTTCAAAGTGCAAAATAAAGCAATCACCAGTCCAGCAATATACAAAAATCAAGCATGTTTTGTAAAACAATCCAACTTTCTTCTAGCATCAAGGTGAAAATACTTTCAATGTGCATGGTAAAAACAAGTCCAGCAGTATGCAAAAATGAAGCCAGGTTAGTCAAACAATTCCCCGTTTGGTGTGTGCATAAAGGCACACATATTTCAAAGCAACTGATAAACAACAACTACAGCACATTCAATAATCAAACCAGTTTGAACTAACAATCCCCTTTTTGAAGGCTCAAATATTTCAAAGTGAGTACCATAACAGTAACAAGTACAGCAGACAGCAAAGCAGCATACATAAATCAAACCTATTTAGTCAGACTAATCCCCTTTGTTTGTGCATGAAGGCATAAATATTTCAAAGTGCCCGGTAAAGTAATAACAATTTAGCAGCATAAACATCAAACCCATCCAGTCAAACAATGCCCCTTTTATTTTTGCATAAAGGTGCAAATATTTCAACGTGAGTGATAAAAACAACAACAAGTTTAGGAGCATAAAGATTAAACCAGTTTCGACAAAGTATGCCCCTTTAGTTTGTGCATAAAGACGCAAATATTTAAGGGACCGGCAAAACAATAACAAGTTCAGCAGCAAAATAAACAAAGCTGTTTACTCAAATAATCCCCCTTTTGTCTGTGTCAAGGGGGTGCATATATGTCAGGTTAAACTGAATAAATTTCTTCTTGCCTCTATAAACGTATGTTCAGAATATTGAGGTAGCCTATATAAGCGAACAGTATTTAAAGTATGATATACTGGCAGAATACCATATTACTTACTGCTTCCTCATGGGACTCAAAGGACAGATACATGAAGTAGGAACAGTACTTGCAGGAGCCTGATGAAATATATTGCAGAGTTTGAAGGGTGATACAGCAGAAAACAATACTTAGAGTGAACACAAGGCTGAAGACTGCTTACACCAGGAAGAGTGACTGGCAAATTAGACCGGCGGCTGAAGGCTACTACTGCTTGGTTCACTGAACTAGAGAGATGTACTTGACTGAAAGAATGTTTGCCTCTTGGCCTTTCTTCGTGCAAAGTCTTCTGTTAAAGCTTTCACATTTTTTTTTGATTGATCGCTCTCAGTGCCTCAAGTTGCAAGCCCCGACAGCCTTTCCTGCGTCATTGTGCTTCGGAGATAGTTTTTGATTAATTTTAACTTTGAAAATGACCTTCTGCACTGGCTACAGTAACTGGAATTGTTAGAAAAAGTTTCAGTGCTGTTGCAACGTCCAAAACACTAGGCAGAATTGCATGGTTTCTCAAAAATAAAAGGTCTGCCAGATCCTTTATTTTGCCACCTGAGATAAGTTTTATTTGTTCTTTCAACACTGCCTTGAAAGCGATGAGTTGTTGTGAAAACTCTAGGGACAAGTCTTTTTCGTAATGAGCTGCCAGGGTCATGGCTGCTTCAAACAACTCCTCCTCACTAGCTCTGAGGATTTCTGAAGGCATCATGAAATGAAAGCATTGGATTATGGTGTTCATACCAGCAAAACAAGTTTTTATCTGATTTACAATATATATGTTAGTATAAAACACAGACACCTTAAAATTGTCTTCAGGATTGCACAGACTTTGATCTTCACAGAGTTCATAGAAGTGTGTTGTGGTCGTTTTTGTGTAAAATGCATTTAAATTCCCCATGCAGCTGCAAGAAAAGATGCTGGGCTTTTAACATCTTCAAACTGTTCTCTGAAACTGGCAAACGTATTCGCTGCACTACTTAACATATTTGATGCTTGTAAAAGGTCCAGATCTTTTGACTGAAGCAGTTTGGACACAATATTTATTGTCTACAGCACTTTGGACTGGGTTACAACCATTACCACAAACTCAAAAGTCTCCATGCACTTCCTAAGACCCTGAGCTTCTGTGCGCTCCTCAACCTTTTTAGACTGCAGAAAAATGGTAGTAAGTGCTTTCATGATGTCCATAAAACGATAGCGTAGAGCATGGAGAGCATCATGTTTGGATGCCCAACGTGTTGGACAGAGTCTCTACAGTGTTGAATGAGTTGTGCTCACTTTTGTAATCGTAAGAAGTTCCCACCGTTTGAGGCTTTGGCTAAAAAATAAATACACTTTCTGTATAATGTCATAAAATTCTGCAATTTCAGGAATGTGCATGCAGGCATCATTCAACACTAAATTTAGATTATGAGCAGCACAGTGTACATAGACTGCATTGGGTTCTTTCTGTCGTATTCTGGTTTGCACTCCACTATATACCACTCATTGTGCTGGCACCATCATATCCCTGACCACTACCTTTATTAAGCATTAGGCCTTTGTCCTCTATAAGGTTTAGAAGTTCTGTTGCTATCCCCTCAGCACTTTGGTCTGTAATTTTATAGAAACCAACAAAGCTTTCATTAATTTTGATTTCAGCTGGAATTTCCTCAGAATTAAGGCACAGTGGGCCATATGTATCATCAAACTATTTTGCATTTCCTAAATAGCGAATTTTAAGGAATCGCTTTTTAGGAAATGCAAAATGGTATGTATGAAGAAAATCGCTTTTTATTTGCGATTCCTTAAGCTTCCTTATTTGCGAATTCGCATTTTGCGAATTCAAAATTAAGGAATAATTTCCAATGCATTCCTTTGGGCCAGGAGGCCCATAGGAATGAATGCAAAATAATTCTCAAATTACGAATTCGCAATTTGCTAATCGCAATTTGAGAATTATTGCAAGGGTGCAGGGGTGTCTCAAAGACACCCTGCTGCACCCCTGAAAAGAACATGTGTGTGCATGTGGCGCACATACATGCCCTATGGGCATGTGTGTGCATCATATACCACCTTTAAAAATGCCAATTTGTGCATTTCTGGAAGAATTCGCAAGTTACCATCAACTGAAAGTTGGTGGTAATTTGCGAATTCTTAAACAAAATTTGCAAGCTAAAATTGCTACATACATAGCATTTAAGGAATCACAAATTTGCGATTCCCTGAATGCTATGGAAAAATAAGGAATCGCACAAGTTTGCAATTCCTTATTTTTGGAATGTTTCATACATTCCAAAACGTGCAAAACGGCCGTTTGCGAGTCGTAAAGGCCAAAATTCAGCAAATTTCGGCCTTTACGATTCAAAAACGGCTTGATACATATGGCCCAGTGTCACATATCGGATAACCAGGCTTAATTGGTCTTCTTTTTTAATGTCCTGCGTTGTGTCTATTATAACAGAGTAAAATGGTGCATTTTTTTATTTCACTTACTATCTCATTTTGCACTTTATTTGAAAGCATTTCAATCAGCTCATTTTGAATAGCAGGACTCAAGTATTTAACTCTACTCTCTGTTGTAATCAGATGGTTTGAAACAGGATCATATTTGGCCAAACGTTCAATGGCTGCCAGAAAGTTCCCACCATCTTTTTCTTTCAGTGTTTCTCTATGTCCTCTGAAAGGTAAATTGCAAGTTGACAACAGAAGTGTAACATCGATGATCCTACTCAGAATTTGTGCCCAATAGTTCACCTGCTCTTTGAAGTCTGATTCCAGTTGTGTATCGATCGTCTCATCCTGCCTCCATCTTCCATGTACAGCACAAGCCGCTAAATGTGAGCACGTCATTTCATGTTCTTTAATTTTTCGAGACATGCCTTGCCAATCTTTTATACCATTAGCCCATGCTTGCTGATAGGATGAAAGTTTTCTATCTCCAAAAAGCCAACAAGGTTCACAGTATGCACTGTTCATTTTAAAAGAGTAGCACAACCACAGTCTTGGAGTCCTCCTGTCCCATTTACCTTGTAGTAGTAGTTTGTGGAAAAGCACCTGTTTTTATTATCTTGTGGGAAGGGTCCTTTAGGCTTCCATGGGCCACTTCTAATGACAAACCTTCGTAACTTGGTATCATGCGAAGGTTTGTCTAAAAAGTTCCCTCTTTCACTCAGGTACAAATCCTGGCAAAACGGGGTACTGCTTGATTCTAGATCTTCTGAGTGTAATTCCACATCCTTACTCATAAGGTCTTCAGTTTCTTCTTCAATGTTTGGCAATACTTCAGAAACAAGAAGCGCATTTGAAGGTTCTTCACTTTCTTTAGATACTGGTAGCAGCAGTTATACATCTGGTACACTTACAATTTCAGCACTTCCTTCACTTGTTTGTAATATTAGACTCAGAGATTAATCTGCTGATGGTGTATTCTCAGTCTCTGAGCTTCCGTCAGTCACTGGAAGCAGTGTAGGCCTAGCTGGTGTACCTGCAATTTCTCTGACTCCTTCTGTAATAGATTGAGGCACTGCTGACACAGCTTTTTTACTTTTCATCATCAAGAAAACGTTATTTTATTAAAATACCATAAAAAGTAGGCTAAAAACATGTAAAAAACAGTACATATAGATGACAATGTGGATCAATTATAACAAAAATAATTTCCAAGGTGTATTCCAGATAGACACATTTGGACAAAATTCATACATGTGAGAACCCCATTAAAATGGTAGAAATAAATAGATTTGTAACGAACAGTAAAATTTATAAAAAGCAATGGGGAGCCGTTGGCTGCCATTCCAGGCTTAAGCTCAGTCGTTAAAGGTTCTGCGCTTATGCCACATGGCTGCCAGAAATTGTGAGACGGCAAATACAATAAATCCAGGTGTGTCTGACTTTAACACTTTAAGGGGCAGATTTATGACGGACTTGCGCCACGTTTACGCCGCCGTTGTGTGACGCAACGGCGCGGAAACGTGGTGCATCCCTGTGACCTATTTACAATGTGACGCATCTAGGCAGATGCGTCACGTTGTAAAGCCCTGCGCCACATGAAACCTGCGTCAGGTTTCATGTGGGCGTTCTGTCGCAGGGTGGGCGTTCTCTCGTAGGAAAGCCCCGTAAAACTGACGCAGTGAAATCTACAAGATTTCACTGAGGCAGTTTTACGAGGCTGCAGCGTCAAATTCTTACGCCTGCTTGAAGCAGGCGTAAGGAGTGACGCACCACGTTATGTATGGGTGGCCTCTGTACATTGCAGGAGTTGCGTCGCACTTGCGATTCTACTCCAGCAATGCGCCGCCCGTACACCACAAGATGCGTCAAGCATCTGCCCTTCCTTGCACCATGGTGCGCCGCATTGTAAGTGCGGCGCATCTGTGGTGCCGTAAGGAGGGAATTGCGTGACGCATCAGTTTTGGCGCATCCCTGCTGATTTGCAGAGATGCGCCAGAACTCATAAATCTGCCCCTAAGTGCCTGCATGCACTGCCGAAAGCCCATATTTTTGCACAGGGGTACGAGCCAATACTTCCTTGGTTAAAGTACACCGGGCAAAAGAAGAAAACGTGGAGCTCAGTTTCAATGTCACAATTGAATGCAGAGCGATTTTTCGGGGCATTTGATGACCACTTGCTAGTAAAGGCTCGAAGGGGTAAGACTCCATGCCTCAGTTGGACATACCGTTTTTTAGCAAGTATAGGGTATATGTTATCTAAAAATCGCTCAAACAAATAAGAATCTTTTACAAGAAGAAAAGAACCAATTTGGGGGTTGCATAGTGCCACATTGAGTTTGTCAGAACGGTATACTTTAGCAAGCAAGATGCGTGAGATCGTTTTACATCCCCTCTCTGGGACAGCCCAGAGAGCGGGAACTCCTAACCTTGTGAATTCATTCTTAATAAAAGTGAGCCAAGGGATTTTCCAAGCACTCGGAAAGGTCAGTATTTCTTTGAGTTCCTGTCTGTAGTTTGCCAGCTCTGATGTCACCCAGAGAATGCACCAGAACCTAAGAGGTTTTAGTGCTAGCTCTTCATCAATGGATTTGGTCAGGTGGTTCTCGGGGGATTGAAGATCATGAATTTGGTTTTAATGGAGTTGATCTCCAGTCCCCGGACAGTACAGAATTCTTCAAAACCATCCAATGTTCGCTGTATACCCATTGGAGATTTAGAGAGCAAGAGGGTGTCGTCGGCGAACATAATAGCAGGCACCCTGTTGCCAGCTAACTTGGGAGCATCGTTGTCCTGTACTCCATTGAGATGTGCGATTACCCCATTGACATGGAGGCAAAACAGGGTCGGTGCAAGCACGCAGCCCTGCCTTACGCCCCTGCCAACATGAAATGGAGCTGACAACTCACCTCTTTTCCCGCATCTGACTTGAGCAAAGTTAGCCTCATGCAACCTCATCAGGACTGACAGGAGATGGATAGGGATGCCCCGTTCAAGAAGAACACTCCAGAGCTTCCCCCGGGAAACAAGATCGAAAGCAGAGCGGAGGTTCACGAATACCATATAGAGGCTGCCACCATCTATTCTCACCTTTTTCCAGTGCAGCAGTAGTAAACGGAAAATTTGGTCCACGGTGGAGGTATTCGTCCTAAACCCTGCCTGATAGGGACTAAGAATTGTAGACTCCTCTATCCAGTCCTGTAGATGATCCAGAATAAGTCTAGCGAAGATCTTCTGAGGGACATCAATAAGGCTTATGGGTCTGTAGTTGGATGGGAGCAGAGGAGACCCCTTTTAAAAATGGGGACAATCTCCGCGCCCAGCCAAGAACAGGGAACCACCATGCCTTTCAATCAATCAATCAATCAAGGCATTTATAGAGCGCACTACTTACCCGAAGGGTCTCAAGGCGCATGGGGGGGGGGGGGGTTGCCGCTACTGCTCGAACAGCCAGGTCTTGAGTTTCTTCCTGAAGGAGAGGTGGTCTTGGGTCAGGCGAAGCTCGGTCGGGAGGGTGTTCCAGGTCTTGGTGGCCAGGTAGGAGAAGGACCTCCCTCCTGTTGTCGCTCTTCGGATGCGGGGGACGGCGGCGAGGGCGTGGGTGGTCGATCGGAGGTGGCGTTTGGGAGCGTAGAAGTTGAGGCGGTTGTTGAGGTAGCTTGGGCCTTGGTCGTGTAGGGCTTTGTGTGCGTGGGTGAGGAGACGGAAGGTGATTCTCTTGTTGACGGGGAGCCAGTGCAGGTCTCTCAGATGTCCGGAGATGTGGCTGCTCCGGGGGATGTCGAGGATGAGTCTGGCTGAGGCGTTCTGGGTCCGCTGGAGTCTCTTCTGGAGCTTGGCGGTGGTTCGGGCGTAGAGGGCGTTGCCGTAGTCCAGTCGGCTGGTGACGAGGGCCTGGGTGACCGTCTCCCTGGTCTCGGTGGGGATCCACCGGAAGATCTTCAGTAGCATGCGCAGGATGTTGAAACAGGACGCGGAGACGACGTTGACTTGTCTGGTCATGGAGAGGGAGGAGTCCAGGATGAAGCCCAGGTTGCGTGCGTGGTCTGTCGGTTTGGGTGCGGTGCCCAGGGCGGGGGGCCACCAGGAGTCGTCCCAGGCGGAGGGCGAGGAGCCCAGGATGAGGACTTCCGTCTTGTCTGAGTTCAGTTTCAGGCGGCTGGTCGTCATCTGCTCGGCTACGTCTTTCATCCCTTCGTGGAGGTTGGTTCTGGCGGCGGCGGGGTCGTTGGTCAGGAAGAGGATCAGCTGGGTGTCGTCGGCGTAGGAGATGATGTTGAGGTTGTGTTGGCGTGCGATGGCCGCAATGGGGCTCATGTAGACGTTGAAGAGGGTGGGGCTGAGCGAGGAGCCCTGAGGAACGCCGCAGATGACTTCCTTGGCTGCAGATCTGAACGGTGGTAGGCGGACTCTCTGTGTCCTTCCAGCGAGGAAGGAGATGATCCACTCCAGTGCCTTCTCCTGGATTCTGATGTTGCTGAGGCGCTGCACTAGGGTGCGGTGGCAGACAGTGTCGAACGCCGCGGAGAGGTCTAGGAGGATGAGGGCCGCTGTTTCACCGCTGTCCAGCAGGGCTCGGATGTCATCGGTGGCAGCGATGAGGGCGGTCTCGGTGCTGTGGTTGGCTCGGAAGCAAGACTGTGAGGGGTCGAGGGATCCATTTGTCTTGAGGAAGGCGGCCAGCTGCTTGTTGACGGTCTTCTCGATGACTTTGGCTGGGAACGGGAGGAGCGAGATGGGGCGGTAATTCTTGAGTTCGGTGGGGTCCGCTGTTGGTTTCTTTAGTAGAGCGCTGAGTTTGGCGTGCTTCCAGCTCTCAGGGAAGGTGGCGGTGTCGAAGGAGGAGTTGATGATGTCCCGCAGATGGGGTGCGATGACAGCGTCGGCCTTGTTGAAGAAGTGGTGGGGGCACGGGTCGGTCGGGGATCCGGAGTGGATAGAGTTCATCGTGCAGATGGTGTCTTCTGTGTTGATCTGGGTCCAGGCGCTGAGGGTGGTGGTGGGGGGCGTTGGTGCGGTCGTTGGGAGCGTTGTTTGTGGGCTGAAGCTGTTGTGTATGTCCGCGATCTTGTTGTGGAAGTAGGAGGCGAGGGAGTTGCAGAGGTCTTGCGACAGGGTGATGTCGTTGTTTCCGGCGTTGGGGTTGGAGAGCTCTTTCACGATGTTGAAAAGTTCCTTGCAGTTGTGTGCGTTGTTGTCCAGCCGGTCCTTGAATGCTGTTTTCTTGGTGGCGCGGATCAGTTGATGGTGCTTCCGGGTGGCGAGCTTGAGGGTGGTCATGTTGTCCGGTGTTGGCTCCCTTCTCCAGGCTTTCTCAAGGGCTCAGCAGTTTTTCTTGGAGCTCTTGAGTTCATCGGTGAACCATGGGGCCTTCTTGCTGCCGGGTCTGCTAGGCGGGGTCCTCAGTGGGGCGAGGTCGTCTGCGCAGTTGCTGATCCACTTTGTGAGGTTGTCGGCGGCCTGGCTGGGGTTCGCTGAGCTGGCGGGAGGGTGCTGGCTCAGGGAAGCGGCGAGCTGGTCTGCTGTGATCTTGTTCCAGTTTCTTCGAGCAACCTGTTGCTGGTGGTGGTGGATCGGGGATCTTCTGAAAGTGAAGTGGACGCAGCTGTGGTCCGAAGATGATGTCCTTGCTGGATGAGAAGACAGCGTTGAGTGTGTGTCCGGCGAGGTGGGTGGGGGTGGTCACCAGCTGCTTGAGTCCGAGGTTGGCGAGGTTGTCAAGCAGGGTGGTGGTGTTGCGATCGTTGTTGTTCTCCAGGTGGAAGTTGATGTCCCCCAGGAGGATGTAGTCAGCGGATGGGAGGGCGTGCGGGCTGATGAAGTCGGCGATGTCTTTGCTGAATTGTGTGCATGGTCCCGGCGGTCGGTAGATGAGGGTGCCTCTGAGGGTGGTTCTGGGGTCCGTGTGGATCTGGAAGTGCAGGTGTTCGGCGGTTGTCAGGGTGTCGTCGGTGTTGGTCGTGATGTGGATGGTGTCCCTGTAGATGATGGCGATGCCTCCTCCCGTCTGGTTGCCTCGGTCTCTTCGGGTGATCTTGTAGCCCTCTGGTATGGCGATGGCGATGTCGGGCGCTGAGGAGTCGTTCATCCAGGTTTCCGTGAGGAAGGGGACGTCAGGATCTGTGGTGTCGAGGAGGTTCCAGAGTTCGATGATGTGTCTGTGGACGGAGCGGGTGTTGAGTAGGATGCACTTGAGGTGGTTGCTGCTGGTGATCGGCTTGGCGGGTGCTGGTGCGGGGCAGGTCCGGATGCAGGAGAACTTGCAGGCGTGACAGCTGAAGGGTCCGTGGGTTCTTTTCGGGGTGGCTCGGTAGCATCCCGGGATTTGGCCGGTGTTGAGTGCGTTGAGGGTGGCGGCGTCGTACGTCCGGCGGGTGGGCTGGGGTCTTCAGGGGCCTGGGGTCCTGGCACTGGGCGCGGTCCAGGCGCGGACGGGGGCAGACGGGCTTACCTTTGGCGCACCTTCGGCGCTCATTCGGTGCTCCCGCTGCACGCGTCAGCTGCGCGGTCGCTCAGGGGGCGTCATAAGAAGGGGGACGGGAGGGCGGGTCTGCTGGGCTAGGCGAGCGGCTGGGCCAATGGGCCGGTGGTGGGCGGGGCCGCAGGGGGCCAGCGGCGGGAAAAAGTGTCAAGCGGGCGGCTAAGCTGTGGCTGGGCCGCTCGGGGGTGCTGAGGGGCGACGGAGTCGGTGGCAGGAACAGCAGGCGAGGCGGTGGCAGGAACAGCAGGTGAGGGAGCAAGGATCAGCAGGCGAGCAGGTGAGGGAGCAAGGGGGTGACCCGGCCTCGAGAGGCACAGTGGTCACTCCCGCGGCAACCAGGCTCTCCCCTTAAGAAGGGGGACGGGAGGGCGGGTCTGCTGGGCTGGGCGAGCGGCTGGGCCAATGGGCCGGTGGTGGGCGGGGCCGCAGGGGGCCAGCGGCGGGAAAAAGTGGCAAGCGGGCGGCTCAGCTGTGGCTGGGCCGCTCGGGGATTCTGGGGGGCGACGGAGTCGGTGGCAGGAGCAGCAGGCGAGGCGGTGGCAGGAACAGCAGGCGAGGGAGCAAGGATCAGCAGGCGAGCAGGTGAGGGAGCAAGGGGGTGACCCGGCCTCGAGAGGCACAGTGGTCACTCCCGCGGCAACCAGGCTCTCCCCTTAAGAAGGGGGACGGGAGGGCGGGTCTGCTGGGCTGGGCGAGCGGCTGGGCCAATAGGCCGGTGGTGGGCGGGGCCGCAGGGGGCCAGCGGCGGGAAAAAGTGGCGAGCGGGCGGCTCAGCTGTGGCTGGGCTGCTCGGGGGTGCTGGGGGGCGACGGAGTCGGTGGCAGGAACAGCAGGCGAGGCGTGGCAGGACCAGCAGGCGAGGGAGCAAGGATCAGCAGGCGAGCAGGTGAGGGAGCAAGGGGGTGACCCGGCCTCGAGAGGCACAGTGGTCACTCCCGCGGCAACCAGGCTCTCCCCTTAAGAAGGGGGATGGGAGGGCGGGTCTGCTGGGCTGGGCGAGCGGCTGGGCCAATGGGCCGGTGGTGGGCAGGGCCGCAGGGAGCCAGCGGCGGGAAAAAGTGACGAGCGGGCGGCTCAGCTGTGGCTGGGCCGCTGGGGGGCGACGGAGTCGGTGGCAGGAACAGCGGGCGAGGCGGTGGCAGGAACAGCAGGCGAGGGAGCAAGGATCAGCAGGCGAGCAGGTGAGGGAGCAAGGGGGTGACCGGGCCTCGAGAGGACCGTATTAAAGAGGATCTGAAGATATGGACCCCATATTTTTGGCTCATCCTTAAACAGGTCACCCGGGAGTTTGTCCAGGCCTGGTGCTTTACCTGTGGCGAGTTTGGTAATTGCATTGCAAACTTCCGCCACCGTAAACTCAATCACCTCTATCTGCATGATAGATGCAGATTGAGTTGATATATTTTCAGTATCATCAGAGAGGCCCTCGGTGGAGTACAAGGCCCGGTAGAGGCCTTACTAGACTTCCGCCACTATATTAGAATCGATGGCTGCTTTCGGCTCCCTACAACCAGTATTAATAATGGACCAGAATTTCCGAGAGTCTTTGGTAGCTAGCGCAATTGATAAACTAGACCACTTGTCATAGTCCCATTATTCCTTTGCACACTTAGTTATCCTTTTATAGTGTGCCCTCTTATCTTTGGTTGCAGATCTATTATTGTCTTTTATGGCCTGCAATAGTTCAGTTTTGGCCTTCCTGCACGCTGTGTTATACCACGAGCGATGGGGGGCCCCAGCTCCCTTCTTGAGAGCCCGGGGATTAAGTACCTCTGCCAGATTAGATACGAGGCCCAGATGTAGAGCCTCCAGCCTAATTAGGTAGTCAAAAGGCAATGGTGGGTTGAGTAGGGCTGCAACCTCTACAAAAGTGGGAATCGTCAAACTGTAAAGTTTTTCTATTTGCTCCGGGTGTTCCATTAGTTTGTGCCATCTTACTCTGCGCCTGTCATTAGACAGAGTAAGATCACCATCATTATCCCCAGAAGCTAAAGCACCACTCCTACTGGTATTAGGCAAACCCAGTTCTAAAATTAGGGCATTGTGGTCGCTATTCACTCTTGTGACAACATTAAGATCTATTACCTTTGGCCATAGCCTTGTTTCAGCCAAGATGTAATCAAGAAGGGACATTTGTCCAGTTTTGTTCAAAGTAAATTTGGCTGGGGTATCAGAGGAGATGTGGCCATTGCATGCTCATAGGGAGTGGGTTAGTATTAGTGCCATGATCTGTATAGCTAGCGGGGACCATGCCCTGGGTGACGGGGCCTGAATCAGAGGGATGGACCAATGATCGTCCTCTGGCAATAAGACAACTTCACCCAGACCCTCAAGAGGTTCAAAGTGACAATTTAGATCGCCCCCCCACCAGGAGGTAGGTGTCACTCCGAATTGTTGAAATAAAGAGGGACAGGTTCTCAATGGTGCTCGACTCTTTGGTTGTACTGACAGGACGTGAGTAAACATTAATCAGTGTATTTGAAAGTTTGGTTGGGGGTGCACGTAGTAAGAAAAGAGTCCAAAAGAGGCAGTATTTGTATGCAAAAAAGTGACTTGTTTATTCCAAAATATTTTTGTTTTTCAAAAGATTCCACATTTATCAGTATACATCAGCCAACGCGTTTCTCTCCCTCACTGGGAGCTTCCTCAGGGCTGAAATTCAAACATAACAGAGATGTATATGAGTTAAAATTTCTGTACATAAACTTAATGAATCATGTGCACTTAACACGTTTCAAACAGTTTTAAACAGACAAAAGACGGCGCATGGAAAAATGATCAAACAAAAAGATCATTTCATTAAAAAGCATTTTCATTAAAAAAGAGACACCAGGAACATATACCATATTCCAATTTGGGTGCGAGTTTATGGAGGCAGAAATGAGAAGAGGAGGTGAAAAGGAAAGACGTGCAAGATAAGTCAAGAAGGATGAGTGGGTAGGGTATTGGTGGGGTGGTGTAGAGAAGAGAAGAAAAAGAGAGTATATGTAAAATTAAAAAAAATAAAAGACTGACGTCTGGGAAGTGCTAGGTCAGTGAATAAGAAATTATATTTACATAAAGGAAACAGTATTGGTAATGCTGTGTTCGTATAAAGTTACAGATTTGATAATGAGTAAGTGGCCTCAAGTATTGAAAATGAGATTTGTAAAGTTAATGGATTGTTTTTGAGGCTTTTGGACTCTTTTCTTACTACGTGCACCACCAACCAAACTTTCAAATACCTAAGTGATCTGAAGCTCTGTTGCGTTACTTAGCAGCTGACGCAGGGGTTGTGTGCACGAAACTCTCTGACTTATCTGTTGAACTGGGATCAAGGTGCGGCATCTGAAGGCCCGCTTCTGTTCTGTTGCTCTTTGTGGAAACATTAATCAGTGCTAGCTTAAAAGCATTGGGCAGAGCAAGAACTACGAAAAAACAAATGTGCAGGGGGTCAAGGGGAAATAATTTAACGACCTGTCGACTCATGCCCCTAGGAACTAGATAAGAAACACACGAAGAGAAGACCAGGTCTAAAGTGGTGTGGTGTCCAGAACGGTGAATGTGGATCACAAGGGAAAGTGTGTGAAAGAAAGGATTGAGTATTAACTAGGCCAAAAGAACCATCAGACCACCCATGTGGCGGTATATCATCATATGGAAACTATTTTGGTGGTCGCTGCCATGTACCGCCTATATCGTCACATGACGGTGCAGAGAAATACAGCGCCACATTTTAGCCCAGTCATGCTCAAAATACTCTGGAAAAAGTGCAGTGCTCTAGAAAAAGTGCTCGCTAAAATTGACTACCTAAACTGAGGAAAATGTGTAGGTGTCAAACTAAAAGGTGCGCCTAGTAGTAAGTGAGTGAAACTACATAATAGCGCTGTGTACAGTGGTCGACTAGTTTCAGCTAAAAAGAGTGTTTACTCTAGCTTTCATCAGGACCTATAGGAAAATATGCTACTGCAACTCAAAAAGGGGGTGTACACCCATGGTTGGGAATGAAATACATCCATATCATACAGTGTACTTGCGAAACTCATGTATCACCCCAACATATGGAACCTCAGTTTCCAAAGATGACAGGACAAAGATCTTCTCCCTGTCAAAAAAACAGAGAATACAATGTATTTATATTCACACAGGGAACCACATAACCCAACAGACACCATCTAAACAGGAAACACCTTGCAAGAACAATTGACGTTCTGCACAATAATTAAGCATATTAGCTTCATCACAAAGAGGCATTTCCTCCTGGTGATACTCACCCAGCTTTGTGGGGGTGACGACATCACCTCGCCCGGCAACCGCTCGAGAAATTGAGGCCCCGCTCTGATGTGTAGAGAAGAGAGAGGGCACAGTAAGTGCACAATCCCACTGTGTCCAGCCTAATCGCTAAATACACATATAACCCAATGGAAGTGTGATAGTAACCCCTCTAAACTGTCACGAATGCCCATATCAATCTATCAATATAAATACTAATAGTAGGTAGATGTCCTAAATGGGAGAACTCAGGTAGTAATATTATTATTACAATGGTAACCCAGTGACTGTTATGATATGGAACACCGGGTTTCTATGATATATGCAGTAAAGGACCACCGTCATCCAAGAATAGACTCAAGTATGCAGTAAGTCTAGGCAGCGAGTGGGCGTGATATTACCCTTGTCAGTATGTTTTGACTGAAAATTATTTGGGTCGTTTACTTACGTTTTGCAGCTTCCCTTCATGATATTGACAGTGCCTAGACTTACTGCATACTTAAGTCTATTCTTGGATGACGGTGGTCCTTTACTGCATATATCATAGAAACCCGGTGTTCCATATCATAACAGTCACCATTGTAATAATAATATTACTACCTGAGTTCTCCCATTTAGGACATCTACCTACTATTAGTATTTATATTGATAGATTGATATGGGCATTCGTGACAGTTTAGAGGGGTTACTATCACACTTCCATTGGGTTATATGTGTATTTAGCGATTAGGCTGGACACAGTGGGATTGTGCACTTACTGTGCCCTCTCTCTTCTCTACACATCAGAGCGGGGCCTCAATTTCCCGAGCGGTTGCCGGGCGAGGTGAGGTCGTCACCCCCACAAAGCTGGGTGAGTATCACCAGGAGGAAATGCCTCTTTGTGATGAAGCTAATATGCTTAATTATTGTGCAGAACGCCAATTGTTCTTGCAAGGTGTTCCCTGTTTAGATGGTGTCTGTTGGGTTATGTGGTTCCCTGTGTGAATATAAATACATTGTATTCTCTGTTTTTTTGACAGGGAGAAGATCTTTGTCCTGTCATCTTTGGAAACTGAGGTTCCATATGTTGGGGTGATACATGAGTTTCGCAAGTACACTGTATGATATGGATGTATTTCATTCCCAACCATGGGTGTACACCCCCTTTTTGAGTTGCAGTAGCATATTTTCCTATAGGTCCTGATGAAAGCTAGAGTAAACACTCTTTTTAGCTGAAACTAGTCGACCACTGTACACAGCGCTATTATGTAGTTTCACTCACTTACTACTAGGCGCACCTTTTAATTTGACACCTACACATTTTCCTCAGTTTAGGTAGTCAATTTTAGCAAGTACTTTTTCTAGAGCACTGCACTTTTTCCAGAGTATTTTGAGCATGACTGGGCTAAAATGTGGCGCTGTATTTTTCTGCACCGTCATGTGACGATATAGGCGGTACATGGCAGCGACCACCAAAATAGTTTCCATATGATGATATACCGCCACATGGGTGGTCTGATGGTTCTTTTGGCCTAGTTAATACTCAATCCTTTCTTTCACACACTTTCCCTTGTGATCCACATTCACCGTTCTGGACACCACACCACTTTAGACCTGGTCTTCTCTTCGTGTGTTCCTTTTCAGAGCAAGAACTATACAGTGAATATCTTTAGAGCAAGTATTTAGTGGCTTGACTGTACAACCCAAATGGGAACCAATCCAAATGGTGAGTCCCCCTGACGGGCGACCTCTCCCTCTCCATACTGCCGGGACATGGAATGAAGTGAATCCTGGCCGATGTTGCTCCATTCGAGCCCAAGTCTCTTGGAAGAGGCACACATCACATTCATCCACAAAAGAACCCCATTCAGGACAGGTCAACTTGCTAGGCAAACCTGCCAAATTCCAGGATAGAATTTTAAGTGACCCTGTCCTTGAGCCCATGATCATACTCTTGGATGCCTCCTTATTTCCCTCCTCAATTGAGTCCGTTTTACA
Source organism: Lissotriton vulgaris (assembly GCF_964263255.1). Taxonomy (NCBI): domain Eukaryota; kingdom Metazoa; phylum Chordata; class Amphibia; order Caudata; family Salamandridae; genus Lissotriton; species Lissotriton vulgaris. The sequence goes on along the minus strand of NC_141691.1, from coordinate 1,953,995,909 downwards.
TAGTGGGGGGGAAATAGGTTGCCTTCCAAGACTGAGTCTGCTACCGACCCCTTGAATCTATCAGTAGGGAGTGGGCTCCGACTTAGGGTGGCTGGGGTCAGTGTATCCGGCGTGCCTCTTGCAGCACTCCTGACCCCTACGGTGCTAGAAATTATAATACTACCCTCAACCAACTCTCCCCGCTCTGTCTCGGAGACTGGCCCAATTGTGCACCCGGGAGTGGACCGCAGGTTGCAAGGATTCAGTCAGTCCACCATATCCAGACAGCTATATCTGTTTTGCAGGTGGTTGGCCAAAGGAGGTAAAGGTTCTGTGAACCTACCCCGACTGGAACCACACACTGTTGGACGCTCTGCAGTATTCCAAGCTTGTTCAGTGCCTGGACTACTGCGCGATGAGGTGGGGGGGTAAAAGTGCGACAAAGGATAGGACTGCATAACTGAAACGGGTCTGGGCTGACTACGCTCACAAATGTGAGACACTGTCCGAGTATCTCTAAAATTTATCAGGATGAAATCTCCCATTGTATCCTTTACTCTATGACCCACCCATGACACCCTGCAACAAACATAATTTCGCTGGTTACATGTGGCGGGAGTGGTCTATTTTGTTTTTACTTTTGCTTTCTATGTTTCCTATAGTAGTTGTTGTTGCCTGCAGTGCTGCCACAATTTGGTGCTTCAATGCTAAAAGGTACATCTGTGGTTTGATCAGAGCACTGTAATGTTTTGTCATGTGGTGGGACCAATTGGGATTGTGGCAATGCTGCTTTGTCTCCTGTTGATGAGGCAGCTGCATCGCCTTCTGGTAATGATGCATGAGATGATGATGCGTCATGATCACATGGAGAGCTAAACATAGAGTCCATTTTCGTAAATTTGCCTTTAAACTGCTCTTGTTTTGATTTAATTTGCCGCTTTTGAGCACCGCTTAAATACTTTCTTGGCCGTTTGCTCATTTCTTTGATTAAAATGTAATTGTAGAAAGTCAATGTAGTAGTAGAGTCCACGAATATGAAGGTAGCAGTAAGAGTATGTTGTGTACACCACAAAGATTGTAATTGTGAGTTTTGTTCCACCAATACTGACTAAAAGGAAGGAAAATACAAAGCATTATTATTAAACACTACGGTAGCTTAACCATACTAACTATTGATGTAGAGAGTCAAGTAAGGGATACTTGAAGGCAGGCACTGGAGGAATGGATGCAAGAAGGGGAGTACTCAGGGGAGAGATACAAGAGAGGAGAGGAGTTGGCCTAACGGCTAGGGTGGTCGACCTCGAATCTGGGGAACTGGGTTCGAGTCTACGCAATGAAGCTGAACATTCTGTGAAAATCGCTTAATCTTCCCGTGCCTAACAAAAATGAATGTGTCCTCATGTAACGCAACTGGTGCGATGTAAAGCACTCTGATACCAGATATTTTCGGGTCAAGTTAATGCTATATAAAACTCAGTAACAGGGGTGGGGGAATCATATCGCCCGACGCCCGAACCATGTAGATTTTTATAATGGGCAAGAAGATTTAATGTCTATTTTGTCCCACTGACAAGAAGACATTAAATCACTAAACATGGGTCTCTGCCCTCCAGCTCCCTCGCTCTGTGATCTGGAAGCACGATGCCACTGCCACAGAAGTGGAGCTGCGGGCTGACACATATATAGGCAGAGAGTTGCACTGTCTCTGCAGCTGCTGGCAGGTAGAGGCCAGTGCGCGCAGGAGCAGATGGCCGGGCACAGAGCCCCAAGAGTAGAGCGGGGCTGGAGATATAGACCAGGCCAGTGAGAGGGGCCCGGGAGGCAGCAGACATAAGCCCTCAGTGCACTGGAAGACAGTGGCCGGGTAGGGGGCTCAGAGACAGACCCCAGAGAGAGGAGGACCAGGCCTGAGGCTGCCCAGAGGACAGATGCTGTTTGGAGGAAGAAGAGGCTGTCTGCCTGGGGCTGCAGGAGAAAGAGGCTGGCCACGGGGGCAGAGACAGAGACAGGCTCACAGTAGCTATGATCGGAGCAGTGGGCAGGCTGCTCAGCCACCATAGGAGGAGAACCGGCAGCGTGGGACAGGAGAGAGACACTGAGGCGGGTGCTCTGCAGTGCTTAATTTGTAAAATTTGAAGTGCAGGTGCTCAAATCTTTGTCGGAGGCACACCTACTTGTCTTTGGCTCCAGTGTATGTAAGTGTGCGTGGTTCTATCTATATGTCTTTGAGTGCGTGTCTGCCTGTTGTGTCTTTGTCTATGCACGAGTATTTAAGTTTGGGTGGGAGCTTTCAGCACTGTGTATGGAAGTATTCGTGTCTGGGGTGTGGGCATCTATGCATCTGTGTGTCTGCCTGTATGAGTGTGTTATGCGTGTTCCAGTTAATGTTTGCATGCGTGTTACAGTTGCGACTAATGAATTCTCATGAAGTGCCTTTCTGTTGTAAAAAAAAAACTGCGTGCTTCTTGGTACAGATGTTCTCGTGTCAAGAGGAGGGCGCGGAGGTCGTCCCTTTCCCTCCCACATGGTTCTTCCATTCCTTCCATTCCCCGAGACCCTGCACCTTCCTTGCATGCCTCTATTTCTCTCTGAACAGGTGTCTGCCCGGCCTGTTCTTTGGACCACCAGTGCCCGGCACTCAGCCGCCTAGAGAGGGTTGGCAAGCGCCTTAGGGAGCATGAAGGGTATTTCGTGCAGCAGGGGATTAAAACCTCAGCCCTTGAGAATGAGTGGGGTGTCTCTAAGAAGTGAAGGAAGTCATATTGGCAGACAGTGTCTCCGGACGAGTAGTTGTTGAACACTTGAGTTCAACAGTAACACTGTGCCACTGCCAAGTCCCGTAGCAATAGCTAAGCATGGGAATTACTGTACATCAATTACGTGCACCAGCGTGTGCTAAGCACGGCACAAATTAAACACTGCTGCTCTGGCCCTGCCACTGAGCAGAGAGAAGAGGCAGCAGTTAAGGGACTTCCAGGGATGCAGCTGTGGAGCAGATACATTACCAGTGCTAGGATCACCCTTAACCTGCAGTATGTCATGCGGCTGTAGCAGTGGGGTCATAGGCCGCACCTCCTTTCACAGACCATCTACACTTGGCACCGAATCGCCCTCCATGACCCTCCACTCGCACCCCAATCTTGCGATCTCCCCTTATCCTCGGGGGATTAGCCTGTCCCCCGTTTAAAGACTCTTCCCTTTTACCAGCCCTAACCAAAGAAGCAACTCCAGCCCCTACCGGAAACCTGTCTCTGGTACCAGCTACCTCCCTCAGTTTCAAAGACTGTGCTATAAATCCAGCAATAACAGGGGCCTTCCCTAGCACTAACTTCTTCAAACGTCTCACAGCAGAATTCCTCACTTTTTGAAAGATGCTTCCCAGTCTGCCTCTCCTCTCCTGCAATTCCTGCAAGGGCTTGTTGGATCTGTTCTTCCCAGTACAGAATGTAATCATGCTTAAAATGATTATACCCTCAGTGATGTACAGTCTTTGTGCGTCTTTCTCTAACCTGGGTATCCCTGATTCAGGCAGGATGGGCCCCTTAATGCACCTGTCTTTTGGGTGGAGAGAGTAGGTATTCCCCTACTCTCTGTACACACCTCATATACTAACCCCTCTCTAGGAGTCAGGGAAATTGTCCCCTTCCCCTTGCCTCTTTGTACACATCACATTCACTTTAGTGCAGAGATGCAAGCTTTATGTCTGTCCCATTGACCCCTCTGATCCGGATGGTTGCAGGGAGAAGGGTTCCACCTGCTCAGTGCGCCCTGCATATTCCTACTTCTGGGTGCAGGGGGTGGGCTGTTCCTTACCTCATATCTCTCAAACATTTCTCCTTGGCGCAGGTTGTTGGTTGTCCACTTTTACCTGTCTCTAATTGGATGGGCTCTGTTCTCCAGTTCTCTATACTCATTCACTTTATTTACACCCCTTGCTTGTGGTATCACATGTAGTTTCAGTTGTGAAATTTAGGTAAGTTGTTTCTCCCCCCCCTAATAAAGGGTGAATTCTGCGTTTGGGGAATGCTGTTGGAGTCTTGTAAGTTTTCAGCTTTTTTTAATGTGGAATTACAGTGATGTCAAGAGGGTCAACACACATAAATAAGGGGCATTGATGTGTGGTTTATGCTTTTAATCCTTCCAAAGTTGCTAGATTGAGAATTAATTCCCATCATGGTTGTAATGTATATATTCTTCCGATTGTGTGCAAGTAGGCAGTTTATGCTCTTGGCTGCTTTTCCCTCCTGCAGAAGTAACCTTTTTGGCTCCAGTCCCCTGTGCGCTGGAGTAGCAGACTTCAGCTCTCTTTTCTGTGATCATCGGCGAGGTCTCGGTCCAGTATGCTTGCCTGCTTCCTCATCTGTGGACATGTGCACAGTGCAGACTGTCCAGCTATAAATTATTTATGCACATCGCTCCCTCTGTGACTAGTTTAGAGGAAATTCTTGCTCCTGGGCCGTGTTTCAGGGAGTTGGGGGAGGGGATACGGGGGAAGCTTGGTTCTTGACCTTGTGTTTTAGAGGATTAATACAGTGGCAGATCAGCCTGTTTTAAAGGGCTGGCGAAATTGTCTTATTGGCCTTGATTAACTGTAGGTATTGTGGCTTGTAGTCCTGAGTTATTTGGGTGTGAATGGGGTGCTGACTTGTGGCCTGGTTTGGGAGGAAGGTTAGGTGCTGATGCTGGCTTCTGCATCTCGTTTAGGGAGTAAAGGCTCAACTTTGTTGCAGGGTTGGAGACTCCTGGGTAAGTATGAGCTCAAAATCCGTTCCGCTCGCGGATTTTGCGAATTTTCGGTAAATTCGCGATCCGCGAACTCCCGCGAATTTACCGAGAATTCGCAAATCCGCGAGCGGCGGATCCGGGGGCAAAAGTTGAAGCCTGGCCTGTTGTAACTATTTTACGATGGCGCCGGCAAGCTGCCAGCGCCATCCTAAAATAGTTACTGAGTTAGCTTCAACAGGAAGCTCTAATAGATAAAATAAAGCAGGTGCTCGATTTTATCTATTAGAGCTTCCTGTTGAAGCTAATTTAGTAACTATTTTAGGATGGCGCTGGCAGCTTGCCGGCGCCATCGTAAAATAGTTACAACAGGCCAGGCTGGTGTAATTTCCTTTCCCAAATCTACCGTGGAACATCAGCTGTGATGCTGGATAGAGGCCTTTGCATCCTTGACTTTCACTAGCGCAATACCTGTGCTGTTCTTGTGACCAGGGGCTTCTTTCTCTTCATCTGCTGAACTGATCTTTCTCTGACCTTTTATACCCACAAGAGGCATGTGAACTCGCATTGAAGCCCCGCACGTTTGGTCCCGCTCACACACTCACGGTGTGCACCGTCTTCCCGCCATTTACCCACTATGATGGACAGCTCACTCAGGTACCCCTGTGCCCTTCGGGGCGATTGCATAGTAACACACACATGGTCGCTCGAACTAGTTGAAGCTCAAATTCAGTGACTCATTCATTAGCCCAAAAACAATCGTGAGCGTCGTCGAGGCTGGGCAGGTGTGCCTTCGTCCCAAATCTACTGTGGAACATCAGCTGTGATGCTGGATAGAGGCCTTTGCATCCTTGACTTTCACGAGCACAATACCCGTGCTGTTCTTGTGACCAGGGGCTTCTTTCTCTTCATCTGCTGAACTGATCTTTCTCAGACCTTTTAAACACACAAGAGGCATGTGCACTCGCATTGAAGCCATGCCTGTTTGGCCCCGCCCACACACTCGCGGTTTGCACCGTCTTCCCGCCATTTACCCACTATGATGGACAGCTCACTCAGGGACCCCTGCGCCCTTCGGGGCGATTGCATAGTAACACACACATGGTCGCTCGAACTAGTTGAAGCTCAAATTCAGTGACTCATTCATTAGCCCAAAAACAATCGTGAGCGTTGTCGAGGCTGGGCAGGTGTGCCTTCATCCCAAATCTACCGTGGAACATCAGCTGTGATGCTGGATAGAGGCCTTTGCATCCTTGACTTTCACGAGCACAATACCCGTGCTGTTCTTGTGACCAGGGGCTTCTTTCGCTTCATCTGCTGAACTGATCTTTCTCAGACCTTTTAAACACACAAGAGGCATGTGCACTCGCATGGAAGCCCCGCCCCAAATCCGCGGATCCGCAAATACGCAAAATCCGCCGATATTGCGGATCCACGATCCGCAAATCCGCAAAATCCGCGGATCGTGGATCCGCAAAATCCGCCCATGCTTACTCCTGGGCCTTGTCAATAGACTGGAGTCTCCTGTGCGTGCTCTAGAGGTGGCTGAAGAACCCTGGGTGTGCTCTAGAGGGCTCTGGCTCGAGGGAAAAAATTAGGGAGACACTGGTGCATATGCTCAGCTTAGGAGTTGAATGGCCTAGGGGTGCTGGTTTCTGAGCCCAGTTATAGTCGAGAGCGTGCTGGTTCTTGAGCCCAGTTTAAAGGTGGCGGGCTGATTCCTGGTCTAAATATTATAGGAGAGGCTGTTGGTTCCTGGAGAAAATGTATCCATCATTAATTCTGCCCTCACATAGTGAACTGTGATATCATCCTGCGTATATGGCGAGCAATGGGAAAAGTATGTATTTTCCCATAAACTAGACAGTTGTTTCTCCGTCAGCCCTTATAATTGCTTTATGGAGTAGGTGGAACAAGTGGATTTTACAGGACATGTAGATCTCAGTACCATTTTGTCCCTTGGCCAAGTAGATTATTCAAAAAATTCCACACCCCTGCAGTAAATTAACAGAAAAAAACAAGAAGGAAATAGCAGAAGGGATGGGATTGAGGAGGTAATCACTCATCAGTTGGATGAGGATGGTGAGAGCGAAGAATGCAGGAGTTGAAGGCAGATGCAAGAAGGCATTAACTGAATGGATGGCTGCAAGGCAGCAGGAACTAAAGGACAGAGCAAAGAAGACAGGGGATGGAGCGGTCTTGAATGTATTGTAGTGTTATATATATATATAGAGGGCCTACTACCCCTACGTGGAGCTCTGAAGCGCTTGCCTACATGAGTAGCAAGATACAATATGCATAGGGTGTGTGGTTGGATGGGCGTTGTATTTGTTTTGAATTTGATGCAATGTTAGAAGTGTTCCCATTCCATGTTGTGCATGAGGACCACTGACTGGGGTGCATGCAGCTTATTGTGCAATAGGATACAGAGATTAGCAATGGCTTAAGAGGTGAGAGATGTGCATATTCACTATTTTTGTTTTTCATCTCTGCAGGTTTCTTTATGGTATATATTTTGTTCATAATCCCACCTTGGTGATTACTGCACGGAGTCGTCCATTCTGAAAATACTATGCCTAGTGTTTGAAGTTAATGGTCCTGAGTAGGCATAGATTAAATAGTACACGGGAGTGATGCAACAGTGTGAGAGTAGGGTAATAGGAGTGACTGCAGGGTGAGTGAGGTGACCATATGTAAGTGCAGAGTTGGACGAAAGAATGCATGGTTAGTGATCGGATTATTTGAGTTAGATTGCAGATTGAGCAGTGAGGGGGACAGGTGAGTGTAGTGTGACACGAGTGCAAGGTGAGTAGTGTGCTTGTGTGACTGCATGGTGAGGTACAGGGTAAACAGAGCATGTGCATTGCGAGTGCAGAGTGAGGACTGTGAGTGCTGGGTGAGCGTGTGAATGGTGTGAGTGCATGGTGGTCAGTGTAAGTGCATTGTGATTGCTGCAGGTACAGGGTGAGCGGAAAAGTGAAGGGCGAGAAAGAAAAGTGACTTGTCTGAATGCAGGGTGCATTCTCAGACACTTGAAGGAACTCAGCATGTTATTTATGGCAGCGTAGGGTTTCAGGTATAAGTTAAACTATTGTTATTTTGGCATTAATATGGATCTAGGGTATTGGGAATAATGTGCTTATATCAACAAAACTTCCAGTTTTATGATTAGGGTTGCCAGCTCATTTTGATGCCCCATACAGGACAAAAATAAGCAGTCACCTAAAGCCGTATTTTCAGCACTTATCTGTGCATACTTCAAACAGCAAATATAAATAGAAAACACTTAATTGTGTTAAGGGCTGCCTGAATGATCCATGACTGCTAATTAAAGGGAACAAAGACAAAAATGTCACATAACAAATGAATACATAAATTTGTATTTATAATACTATTTAGTGTCTTTAAACAACACATGGCTGGCATTTTTCTTTTGGCAACCGTACTTTATATTCCTTTTCATGAAATGCCTTCTCACACTATAGTAGTAAATGTGAATTTCAAATGTAAGGAATAGGCCCAGGGGGTACTGCCTGGAACCAGAAAAAATGAAGCCTCTGTAACCAGTTTACAAAGGTATGCAATGGTACATTACATAATTAGAAGTCGGTGCTGTGCATAAGATAAATATTGCATCTTGTGCATTCTGTGCTCCTCAACAAACAAGTTACCAACTAAAATCTTAACAGGGCCTACTTGACCTCTCATCTTTCTGGGATCAAAACACTGTGACTCATTACTTATAGTAACTTTCAGTTAGTATGTAATCAGAGGACAGGTTTTCTATTGCACAACACGTCACTTTGTGGTCACTGCGTAGCCCTTTATTATACTTAAAATGTGCATAGTGGCATCTGCGGTCATAAACACTACATACAAAAACCGATTTAAGAGATGAAGAGGAATCACCAGGGAGAGAAAGAATGAGAGCTTGGAGGAGAAAAAAGAAACAGATGAGGAGGATCTTGAAGAGGGGCTGTGAAAGGACTGAAATGATGGGAGAGGCTTGAAGATGAAAAGGAGGAAAGGGATGAGAAGGTAATAACAATGACAAGTGAGCAGTGCAGGTAGTGGGAGAAAGTAGATGATGATGAGCGCCAATAAGGATGGGGTATAATAGGAAAACCGAACAAGGAATAAAAAGGAAAACAGTGTGGCGATGTATGTTATCTCCTTTATAATGAAGAGCCTCTCTGAGGACCGGCCGGGCTCGGGCGTGCACACACTATTTAATTAACGAAAAGGCTTATATGTCAAGATATGGCACGCTGTGAAAATACTGTAATATTTAATGTGCCCTTTAGGAGCCTTTGGCTTTTGAGGAGATGTCTGTGAAAGCTGTGCTTTAAAACGCTCTATTTGAGCCCATTAAAAAATATGAGGAAAGAACCTCCCCTACGCCCACCCAGACCCTCCTAGAGCAAGTCAGGCTTGCTTTCTTCCCTTGCTGTATTTCTTGGAAAGTATTACACCCCACCCCACCAGATACACAGATCTCCCGTCGTCACCGAACATGGGGTTGGTATGGTATTTAAACATCTTCCATGGACACTTCTAAGGTCGCATACCAGCCATTATCAAGCAAGTATGCCAATGTAAACATAATTTGGCTGTCAAGTGTCAAATGAGCTAATTAATTGAGGGCCATTTCCGCAGACTGCTCAGACAGTGACTGCGCTGCAGTTAATACATATATCCCCCCTCCACCTTGCTGCTCTGCGCCGTCTACTACTCGCCTCCCCTCTGCTGGTAGCTTATTTACAGTTTGTTTGTTTACAAGCGACTCATGGAATAAATCCAGACGTCTGAGGGATGCGTTTATTGCAATTCGTTTTCTTCATGTCAGCACCATGAGATCTGGAGAATGCAGTTGCTGAAAACATGCGCCCGGCCTACACAGACAGAGAGGAGAAATGCTTGGGGAAGGCAAGAGGGGGTAATGGAGTGTCGTAGCAGGCCTCAGCCAGACCCTCTAGTGCAAGGGGTTCGCCCTTCTCTGCACAAAGTCCTCAGACCAATAGGAAGAAGTTGGCAAAGAAACCGGAATAGCAAAAGTAACATTTATTATACCTCATGAGGTGGTGCTACGGTTCAGACAGTACCCTTAAGTATTGCAAGAAGTAGCACCACGAGCTAAGAAAGCATGGTTTATTTATACCCGCACAGGGGCTCAAAAGAAGGCGGTACAAACACAAGAGCACAACTTATGTACATTTAAGGTAATATCGAGAGGCACAATCGATCAGTGGGAGGAGCTAACAGTTTTGGGGGTCGACAAACACATTCCTATCTGGAACTAACCACTAACAGATGTGGACCCTACTTGACATGCGCGAAAGTTGGGGATGCTAAATATAACTTGTTGTCGGGCAGATTTCAAGCGCCTTGAACAGGAAGATAGGACAAAGCACATGGTCGACAAGAGGCAGCATGTAGCAGACAAGATGGCTGCCGTAAATACAAAATGGAGTCCGCTAAATGTCAAGATAACGGCTAGAACTAAGATGTCTTCTGCTAATGCTTAATCCAATCGCTGTCAAATTACAACAGGAGGATGCGAGATGAAAGGAGAATGCTGCTGGCTCACTGGATGGAGAGTGGGTGAATTATGTACCTGTGCGCACAATTAGTGGCTGAGAAATACCAACAGTGTAACAAAGTTCTGTCCTTCCCTTCCTTTCCTTTATTGTGGTGTTGTTTAAGTGGCTGTGCTAAAGTACTTCAGCATAATCGGGGAACGTTCATTAGATATGTGTTCTGCATTTGAAAAACCCCGGGAGCAAAGCAGCACACACGGGAGCAGAGCACGTTTTATTTTCCTTTCCGTTTTTTCATCTCCCAACTTAGCTCGTGTAACTGCCTTCCTGCCCTTTAGCAACCGCCTCCCGCACTGCTGCTAAATAGATAAGCATGCCCCCCCCCCTCTGCTGCTAAATACTAAATAAACATGCTGTGATTCATGCTGTCCAGCCTGCATTTCTAAAAAGGGCTATGCTGTTTGACTGTGCATGCTTGGTTTGTGAACACAAATGTCACATTCAAGGCCCGATTATTGATGTTCTCTTGTTCGGTAGGTACCAGAGCCTTGTGGTAGCACTAAAAGTCAAATCATGATGAGAGGTGATCAGCAGGCAGGGAGGCTAAGAAGCCAAGGAGCTGGAGCAGGCATGGAGATGAGACACACACTACTAACACTAATATGTTTACTTTGACTTCGAAGAGGTTTATTGCCGGTCGGGCCCCACCATGATGCCCGCCCTCCCTCCCTGATATCAGTCCAAATTACCAAGCCACCACCGCCACCCACTGAGACTCCTACCGTCCTCACTCTGCTCGCCACCACACGCAAACCACTCCTCCTCCTGCCTACTAGGCTCGGACTGTCGGACGCAGACTCTCCTAACACCTGACCAGAGGTCTGGGGCCTGGGCCTGGACCTGGCCTGCAGCTCCTCAGAGTTCTGTAAGGCGCAAGGCCGCAAGCAGGACGGACAGAGGCTGCGGCCAGCGCAAGGCTAGCCAGGTAGGGGGCCGGGGTGCAAATAATTTTAATTATGGAAAAAGGCCTGGTCGGTGAAGCAGTGGACTTCGGACAGTCTTGACCTGTGTAGGAGCGTTGCTGCTGGGTCTTCTCTTGGATGCCACACCTTACTCGTCTCTAATGGGCATTTTTAATTGCGTGTGGGCTGAGCACATTGCGCATGTCATGACAAATATAATCTGGGGCCAGGCATTGGTCACCAGCCCTGCCCCCGCTCCCCACACTGTACAACGCGCAAAGGCGTCCCGGGGACGGATGGCGGAAAGTGAAACCAGTGCCCGCCGCACCCTCGCGCACCCACCCCGTCATTTATTTAATATAAAAAGAGCCTCGCGCACCATGTACTAAGAGCCTCAGGGGCCCCGGCTGGGCCCCCGTACCATTTGCAAGAGCCTCAGGGGCACCGGCTGGGGCCCTGCACCATTTCTTAAGAGCCTCACAAGGCCGCAGTTGGGGCCCGCGCACCATTGTAACTAGCCTCCGGGGCCCCGGTCAGGGCCCGCCCGCACCTTTTGCAAGAACCTCAGGGGCCCCGGCCGGGGCCCTGCATCATTTCCTAAGAGCCTCACGGGGCCCCGGCTGGGGTCCGCGCACCATTGTAACTAGCCTCAGGGGCCCCGGCCGGGACCCCGCAGCATTTTCAAGAGACTCAGGGGCCCCGGCCGGGGCCCTGCACCATTTCTTAAGAGCCTCACGGGGCCCCGGCTGGGGCCCGCGCACCATTGTAACTAGCCTCGGGGGCCCTGGCCGGGGCCCGCGCACCATTTGTTAAGAGCCTCACGGGACCCGGCCGCGGCCCGCGCACAATCAGTTAAGAGCCTCAGCGGGGTCCCAGGCATGCATGCTTTGCGCACCACCACCATTTAATTTATTAAGGAAGCTGGGCACACCATTAAAATCCATTATGTATTGTGCGGGGGCCGGGGCCCCTGTAGCGCTGGGGCGCCCCTGCAACGTGGGGGCTGCGGGGGCCTGTGTTAGGCCCCTGCCTTTAACCCTGAACCTCAGGAAGCGATGCCATATGACCTTGATCCTGAAAACATCAAAATTATTAATGTTACTGAAGCCTACAGTATAATTCAAGAAAATGTATTGCTAGATCACAGGGAGTTTCCCCATTAAAAGATTAAAAACACCATAGCTGTCATACACACCAATATTAATTCATATGGACTGTATATTGATTACAAACTACGGGGCATATTATCAAGAAAGGGCCTTACATTATCGCCGCTTTTATCGGCAGAAAACTGCCGATAAAGCGGCGACAATGGGCTTGAAATATGCTTTATGAATTCCAATCGAAGCCCATGTTAGATGTGAAGACATGTAACATGGGCTTCGATTGGAATTCCATAGAGCATATTATCAAGCCCATTATCGCCGCTTTATCAGCAGTTTCCTGCCGATAAAAGTGGCGATAATGTAACGCCCTTTCTTGATAATATGCCCCTACGTTATTAGCTTGATTTAGTCTTTGTCTTAGTTAACATGTTTTGATTTATGATGATCACTTGTGAAGCATAGTAGTGACTATTTTGTTCAAACACATTATTAGGTGTGGCATATCGACAACATTAGTTGGTTTGCCACCCTGATGTAATGACAAAAATCACCCATAAATACATGCATTGAGGGGCTATGGGTCAGCTCTCTTCTTTCACTTGTCTGTTTATTAGTCAGACCTATTGACTTTGCCAATGCATGTTTTCATCTATTCACAATATTGAAGCATGCAACAAGTTACAAAAAATCTGTATGTTTAGGACTGTAAATATGTAGGACTCCACAGTCGTAAGCATGCTATTAGTGAAATACCTTTATGAATTTCAACCAATCAGAAACTTACACAAAAGATTAAGTTTACCCTTGAGAATTAAGTATAGTCTGGACTATGAATAGGGTTCCAAGGTTACACTTTACCCATCTTGGAATAGAGTACTGCAAAGCAGTGACTTTTTAAAAAAAATATTTTATTTATTTCGTCTGGTCATCATCGTTATTTACACACACTGAGGCATTTCCATTTACAGAGGTATTCTTCACAGCATATGTGAGCTTTTTAGTATTACCATAACAAGACGTGTCATTTCATACATGCATATTTACAGTTGAACATCATATCATATCACAATACAGCAATAGCAGCTTATTATCTGAAGTTACAGCTTATCGGGCATCAATAGATATTACACTACAATACACATGAGGTTAAGGCATGTGTTCTCCCCTCCCCCCTGAAATATTGAAAGGGAGAAGAGGTCTTGACCAAGCATGATTTATGTTTTACCTTGTCTTGTCAGCCATGAACATATATTACTCGGCCTCCTGGAGTGCCAAGAGGTACTGTTTTAGTGGTCCCCAGAAGTCCCGGGGTCTCGATGAAATGGGTAGTTCTTCCGCATACATCTCCATGGTTTCCCTGCAGTATGACATGTCCGTGAGCCAGTCTTTGAATCTAGGGGCGTTTACTTCCCCATCTAATAGCTACTCTTCTATTCGCCAGTAGCAGTGCCACAGCCAGAAACTTCCGCCTTCTTGTTGGGGTTAATTTATATATCCCCAATAAGCACACAAGAGGCGTGTTTGGCACGTGTTTGGTTAACATTTCGTTTATCGCCCCTATGACGTCGTGCCAGTATTTATGTACCTGTGGACATGCCCACGCCAAGTGTAGGAAATCTGTATTCAAAGCATTCCATTTTTGGCATCTGTCATGTGTTCTGAGGCCATATCGGTGGAGTTGGGTTGGGGTGTAATAAAATTGGTGGAGAAATTTAAAATGTACTATCCGCAAATTACAGTTGGATGTCAGTAATTGTATTTGTGTGCAGCTATATTCCCAATCCCTCTCCTCAATCTTGTCTCTAAGCAGTGTTTCCCATCTAGCTAACGATCTATTTTCCGCCCCGCTTTCTTCCGATTGTGACGTATTATATAAACCAGTAACTAACTTCTGGCGTGACAGAGCTATGAGTAGGGCCTGCAAAGCTTGTAACGTTGGCGGCTCCTCCGGGTAGGTGTCATATAGTTCCCTAACCGCTGTTTGCCGCCTCAAGCGAGGAAACACCTTCATTGGTGTATTGTGTGTGCTTAGCCCGGGGTCATTTCTTTGTATGAATCTGCCGTGCCGGAAAACATCTTTCATAGTGGAAAGTTTCATATTACCTAGGATTCCCATCATGCCCTTTTCCTGGGTTACCGATAATTTCGGATGATTTGCAATGGGAAGCGCTGGGGTGTATATAGGCAGTTTATTGGCCCTTTGTGCCAAAGCATGCCATGCATGTGAGGTACCGTGCACAGGTTGTATCGTATCCCTATACGTGTAAGGTCTCGGGTTCGACACAAACGCCATCAGTGGAGTGGGTTGTGTGCTGTCTGTTTCCACTGCGACGTGCGAAACATACGCTTTCGGTTTAGTCCAGTAGTGAGCATGTTGCACCTGCGCACAGTAGAAATATAGCTGCAGGTCCGGTGCTCCAAACCCGCCCATATGATATGGCTTCGTCAGTATAGTCCAGCTAATCCTAGCCTGTTTACCAGCTCACGTCAGCTTCTGTATTGCTGACCGGAGCTCTGCGAAGTAAGCCTGTGTCAGCCATTTTGGGATATTAATAAATAAATACAGAGAACGGGCCAATATAATCATCCTCTGCAGTGCTATTCTGTCTGCTAACATCAGGGGCATCCTTATCCATCTAGTTATTTGCTCATCCAACCTAATCATTGCTCTACCATAGTTTTCCCTGATGACCAGTTCTGGGTCTCTGTGTATCCACACGCCTAGGTATTTCACCGGGTCAGTTTGCCATTTCAGGGGATAATCTAGTTCTGGTTGGGTCGTGACCGGCGTTAGTGGTATGACCGCCGATTTGTCCCAGTTAATCCGTAACCCTGTGTATTGTTCGAGGCAAATGCATTCTCTGATAAGATTGTTTAAATGTATATTGGGGTGCTGCGTAAATAACACCATGTCGTCGGCTTATAAGGAGATGTTGAGGGGGCGTAGGCCTAACTTTAAGGCGGATCTATGACAGAATATCGACTACAAAAATACCGACCTACAAGAATATCGAGTCAACAATATCGAGGGCAAAAATATCGACATCCTATCTACAACATGGTAAGTACAAAAATATCGAAAAAATAATATCGTTGTAAAAAATATCGATGTTAAAAATATCGATTTTTTTTAATATATATAAATGTAAAAGTAAGTATATAACACTAATAAATAAAATATACATATTTAAAAGTATCTAATAATGTATACAATTAATAAATAAAAATATATACAGTAAAGATATAATATATATGTCCTGAACAATAAGTATTAATATTTAATTTACTAAAAATACCCCATTACCCAAGAACTGAAAACTGACCCCGAACCCTAAAAATACCCCTTTACCCAAGAACTGAAAACTGACCCTGAACCCTAAAAATACCCCTTTACCCAAAAACTGAAAACTGACCCTGAACCCTAAAAATACCCCTTTACCCAAAAACTGAAAACTGACCCTGAACCCTAAAAATACCCCTTTACCCATGAACTGAAAACTGACCCTGAACCCTAAAAATACCCCTTTCCCCATGAACTGAAAACTGACCCTGAACCCTAAAAATACCCCTTTTCCCATGAACTGAAAACTGACCCTGAACCCTAAAAATACCCCTTTCCCCATGAACTGAAAACTGACCCTGAACCCTAAAAATACCCCTTTACCCATGAACTGAAAACTGACCCTGAACCTTAAAAATACCCCTTTACCCATGAACTGAAAACTAACCCTGAACCCTAAAAATACCCCTTTACCCAAAAACTGAAAACTAACCCTGAACCCTAAAAATACCCCTTTCCCCATGAACTGAAAACTGACCCTGAACCCTAAAAATACCCCTTTACCCAAAAACTGAAAACTGACCCTGAACCCTAAAAATACCCCTTTCCCCATGAACTGAAAACTGACCCTGAACCCTAAAAATACCCCTTTCCCCATGAACTGAAAACTGAACTTGAACACTAAAAATACCCCTTTACCCAAAAACAGAAAACTGACCCTGAACCCTAAAAATACCCCTTTACCCAAAAACCCAAAAATGACCCTTAACCCTAAAAATACTCCTTAACCCAAAGGTAAATAATATTATTTAATTAGCAATTAATAATTAATTAACAATAACAATAAAATAAATATATTAGCACATAAGCTGTAATTAATATAATTTAATAATTAATATCATTTTCCCCAATTAATTAATTAACAGTAACTTAAAATTATATATATAAATAAATTACTCTAATAATGTAATTAACTAACTAATATTATTTAATTACCAATTAATTACTAATTTAAAATATGTACCAAATTATATTAATTAATTAACTAATTAATATTAATTATTTGCCAATTAATTAGTTATAAATATTTAAAAACATATATTAATTAATTAATTATTATTAAATTACTCCCCACCCTATTCCCCTATAAACCCACATCCCGCTACAGAAAATATATATCAATTAATCAATTAATTATTTCCCAATTAATCAATATTAATTAGCAAATAATTATAATTAATTAATTAATCCTACTAATTATTAATCAACTTACCATAATTAAATTACTTCCCACCCTATTCCCCTATAAACCCACAACCCGCTCCGGTACTAAAACATCAAATTTCCTTATAAATTTCTATATTAATATAGAAAATGTATACACATATAATAGTAATTATTTTAAATACTTAAATTAAACATATAACACATACATAATAAAAAACTATAAAATAATACAAATATCGATATTAGTGTCATCGAAATTATTAACATCGATATATATGCTATCGATATTACTAACTTCGATATTACTTACATCGATATTAAGTATTTCGATATTACTTACCTTGGGTCGATATTCTGTCCTACGATATTCTTGCCTTCGATATTATGCTCCTTCGATATTACAGACTCGATATTATGGTAAGTCGATATTTCCAACTCGATATTTTGACTGTCTACCCTTTAAGGCAGCTTCCCTGTGACACTGACAGATTCTACAGGCCAGAGGTTCTAGAATCAGGGTGAACAGGATCGGTGATAGCGGGCAAACCTGTCTCGTCCCTCTGTTTACTGCTATCGAGTCAGACACTTGTCCATTCAGTCTAATCCTAGCTGTTGGGGCATGATATAGGATCTCTATCCATTTGAGAAAATGTTCGGGGAACACCATCCTACGTAATACCACAAACATAAATGACCATTCCACTGAATCAAAAGCCTTTGCAGCATCAAGCAGTGCTGCCGCTGCTGGCAGTTCTGAATCTAAATGATGGAACTGGGTGATGATGTTGCGTATGTTTTGGGTTGTAGATCTGGTGGGTACAAATCCCGCTTGGTCAGGCAATACCAGCTTCTCCTGCAGGAGCTGTAGTCTGGTTGCAATGGATCTTTGTGTCTATATTTATCAATGACAGGGGGCGATATGATTTGCATCTTGACAGCTCTTTATCTGGTTTGGGGAGAGCCACTAAGAGCGCTTCTCTCAGTGATATGGGGAGTTTACCTTCTTTGTGTGCTTCCCCATACATTTCTGCTAAGTGTGGGATTAACAGGTCTTTGTAAATTTTATAAAACTCCCCAGGGAGCCCTTCTAACCCAGGAGCTTTGTTATTTGGCAATGAGTTTATTGCGTCCGTGAGTTCGTCCTTGGTAATGTGGTGGCTAAGAAACTTGCGATGTGTGTCTGAGAGCCACGCAAGAGTCACGTCCTGGAGGTAGTGATTGAGTTCCTCCGCAGTAGTGGGTGTTTTTTTGGCATAAAGTTGTGAGTATTAATTCCTGAAGCAGTTAGATATGGACGTAGTGTCGTATAACATTTGATCTGGCAAGGCAGTGACTTGCGCTGCATTGCGATACTCCACATTTACCGAGCTATGCAGGACCACGCATATGGCCTTGCGTGGCTTGGTAAATATCATTCTCGGGACTGCGTCGCCCCTGTGATGTCCTGTGTGGCGGAAGAGCATCGCAAAACTTTGAAAAATTTGCCCCGAAGCCCTTAAGCTATTTTTTATGGGTGAGTACTGTCTGAATATTCTAGCACCCAGAGTGCAAAGTTAGAAACAATCCATTACAGTGGCTTACAATTCTGTGTATCCCAGAGACATTATGGAGTAGCACCAACATTTCTGAACTTTTAAAGCTTTAACCACATTCCTCTTGCGTAGTCTCCCATATTTGTGCCCAAAAATTACATTACGTTCAGGCATGACCACAGAATATATGTCATGTCACAGTCCATTTCACCGCAACGCCTGAAGTTTGCCGTAGGACAGAGGTTTGCAATTCTAAGACTTTTCCATAAGGAATCTTGTACTAGCTGAATTTCAGTATAGAATCACTCAGATCTCTGCCATGTGCTTTGATAATGGTCTTTCAGTTTTTCTCTTCGATTTCTGTGTCCAGCGGGTGTTGCCTTCTGTTGCTTAGGTATTGGCTGGTCTGATCAGAACATAATCTTGCAAAAATGCTTCAATATATTCCAGAGACCACTTTTCTAAATTACCCCTTTGTCTCCAAGCTTGAGAATCTGCACAGCGTTATCTTCTTGTAATTCCGTAAAGGTCTTTATTCTGTTTTCAATAGTCATGTTTTCCATATTGGTGGGTCCGCTATTGTCCAAGAATCTACTGGTGTATTGTTATTTCCAAGTTTTTCCATAGTGAGACAGTTTTTGTTTAAGGAGTGTGCATGTTAGTTTAGCCTCCTCCCCAGCCTGGGTACCCGCAAATGGCTACACCACACATGAAGCTTAGTATGTATTACATGTCTTTATTCATCTGCATGTAACTGAAAACTCAGCATTCTGAACAAGCCTTCATTGCATTCTTCTCTAACACTTACATCACAGTTCTACAGAGACCACCCAGAACCAAAAGGATTCCATAATTTCAAACGCACAAGACTACATCCCTCCTCTGTTAAATAAAAAATTAGAAAATGTTAATAAAATGTATATACAATCAAATCTCTTCATTCAATCTTTTTTGGCGCTATAAATGTTTGACCTGAGCTTGTTCTGGGAAACTGAGAAGTGTCCTCACAAATGTCCAGGATCTGCATCAACATGTAGAGCCAACCGCGGATACTGATGTTTCAGACCCAGTCTCTCCTTCAACAGTTAGATCTGGTGAACGATTAGTTAAGTGTCTAAAATGAGAAAGGTCTCTGGTGATAGGTTTCCTAGGGTGTTGGACAGTCACCATGTGTTCCTTAGTAGACTTCACTTGAAAAGGTCCTGCATGAAAGGGAGCACCAGATTTTCTTCTCCGCATTTGTCGTACGAGCACTGGATCTCTTTACTTAAGGATGATGTTTTTTGCATGTCATCTTTTGTAGGCATGGGCGGAAAATCCGTTTCGCTCGCGGATTTTGCGGATTTTCGGCAAATTCGCAATCCGCGAGATTCGCGAATCTCCCGCAAAATCCGCAAATCCGCGAGAAGCGGATTTTGCTCGCACTGTTCGCGTGAGTTCGCGGCTTCCCAGTACAACTTCGCGCCCCGCGAATAAGCGCAAAATTGCAGAAATACGATCTTAGCAAAACTGAAACTACTTACCAGGTTCAAAAGTTCAGGCTCATCATTAGTAGCCATTTCCTGTAGTGCTTCCTGAGGGGCCCCTCCAGAGTTCAGTTGCCAGTTGCAACTATTATGTGACCCTGCTCTGAACCTCAGAATAGTTACACATATGCCACAAAGGTCCTGAATTACAGCTAAGGGAGACAAGCAGGAGCCAGGCTGGAAGTTCAAATCCATTAATCAGCCCCTAATTCATTATTGTCAGTTGGGGCAGGGCAGGTGTTGTAACTAATTTTGCAACAATGAAAGCACTTAGCAAGTGCAAAAGATCACTAATCAGGAAGCACTAAGGAAGCAGGTGCCAGCTAAAAAAATATTCTGTGACACATTATTCAGCCCCAAATTAATTCAGGTCACTTGAGGCAGGGAAGGTGTGCTTGCGTTGCCACAATAATGTACACTGACTGGACAACCAGAGGGTGCTGTGATGAAACAGAGGGTGGCATGGGTGGGCCAGAGGGTGGCATGAGTAGTCAGAGAGTGGCAGTGGTGACAGAGAGTGGCAGTGATGAAGAAGAGTGTCCCAAACAGGCTGGACACGTAGAAACAACAAGTTCGCGAAACTTGCGACCCGACAGGTAAGTTCACGTTTTGCGAAATTGTACAAAACCCTCGCGAACTGGCAGAAACCCGCGCGAACACACAAAAAAAATCCGCAAATTCGCGAGAATTCGCGGATTTTGCGGATTGCGAATTCGCAAATCCGCAAAATTTGCGAACGCGAGATTCACAAAATTCGCCCATGCTTAATCTTTTGTCAGCATATGCTTTCATCTTTTGTTTATCAACCAAGTCCTTCTCATGAGTTGCTTTCTCATCTTTCTTTCTCTGTTTGGTCCATTGAGGTAACTTGGTGCTCATTGCTCTCCCAAACATCGGCGTCACAGGACTTTCACCTGTGGTCAAGTGGGGTGTTGAATGGTTAGTTCTCGAAGAAGAATTCAACACAGTTTTCTAATTAAGCTTTTCAAGAGATGCATGCTGCACTGCTTTCTTTAACGTAACTCATAAAGCACTCAAAAAGTGCATTGGCCTGGGGCCACAGAGGTGTGCTCTCCTGAAGCTTTATATTCAAATGCACCAAGAAATCTTTGAATTCTCGACTATTGAAAGGCGGGCCATTGGCAGCCTTTACTAAGGCTAGAACACTCCATGCCACCAAGATGCTATCTCGTCTTTCAATGATTGGTTCTTGAGTAGTAGATGAAAGATCTTCAATTAATGTAAGTCAGCAGTATTCATTCATAATCAACAGCAGGTGATGTCCATTGTCGAGAGAACTAAAAAAGTCAATGGCTATTCTTTCCCATGCTTTGAGTGTTATGACATGTTCAAAGTGTGGTGATTAGTTTTTGTAGAAAGGCAGTTGCATTGATGACAGACCTTTAATTCCTTTTCATCCCTGTCATCAAGATAAGGAAACCAGTCTCGGTCTCGCAGAGCTCGTTTTGTGGCATTGATTCCACAATGTCTTTCATGGGCCACTTCAATTATTTTCTGTCACAGACTCACTGGATTCAAAACTCTTGACCCTCATAGTATAACTTCTTCCTGAGATATTGACAGTTCATCCTTGACATTTTTTGTATCTTTGATATACACCATCAGTGGTGAGCGGTTGAGTGTGTTGGTTCCATGATTGATGTGTAATTATATCCTTCAGCTTTAACAGGTCACTATCATGGCTTGTTGCAGTGATAATTTAGGCTAACTAAATGGCAGCTAGTGTGTTTGATTTTACAATTAAGTTTACAATTAACATTGGCCTCAGCCATCTTGGTTGGAGTACTGTGACATTGTATAGCTCAGTATAGTCATAAGCAGTGTTCTGAGTCTTCTCTGGATGATGCACTTTGATATAAATACACTCTTTTAACCATAGGCCCCATCATTCAATGCAAGGAGGCATTTTGGACTTTGAATTGTTAAATATAGTCAATAAAGCTTGATGCTCAGTTACCATAATATTAGGTTTCTATACAGGGATACATGGAAATGTTCACAAGCCTTCTATCATTCGGGCGTCCACGGTGCTGTGCACTGATAGTGCCAACTTGACTGGGCTAGCGTCAACAACAACCTCTGTATGAAGTTTTGAATTGAAGTATGGCATTTCAGTAGCATTCTCAATGGCTTGTTTGATTTTCTTAAAACACATTCATGTGACCAATGAAATGAATCATTCTCTTTCGTCAAGTCTCTCAACAGAGCTCTTACAGTGGCAAAGTCTTGTAGGTATCTGGAACAATAACTGGCCATGCCAAGAAATTAACACACCATAAAAACATTTTGTGGGGAAGCAGTGTTTGTACTGTAGCTGGATCTGGTGTCATTCCCCCCATCAGAAAAGATATGGCCAAATAATGTTGGCTTTGCCTTATGGAACTCACACATGCCTGCATTCATTTCAAAGTCAAACCTGCTTTGACAAGTAGACTCCACACTTGTATAAGAGCGTTATCATGCTCTTTTTGTGTAGCTCCAAATCCCAATATGTCACCACTATAATTGAATCCATTCATGACAGGCTGTATGATACGTTGAATGATGTCTTGAAACAGTTCTGCACCGGATGGCACACCAAATCTTAGTTTTTTAAACTTTGTTTAGTGTCGATTTGTCTTAACTGATGACGCCACTTGGCCTTGTGGGTGTGCAGTGAACATTGGTTCTGGAACATTCTGGCAGCCATTTTGTCTTTGCGCCGTGATGCACATTCGTTTTCTTTTGGGGCTGCAAATCATCACAAAATGGTCCTCCTTCCCACAGGCTTTACATATCTGTCCAAGAGAAGGACATTTACCTTTGTGTGGAAACAAAAATCAATATCTGAAACATAACTTCTTTTTACATGTAGACATCCCTTTTCACTCATGACGGATTCATTCTGGGCACCTCTGGCCTCCATGTCAACAGCTTATCTATTAGCACGCTCTTCAGCTCTGGCAGCCATTAACACTTGAGCCAGACCAAGAGTTCCTCTCAGCATTTGTCTTCTGAATGAATCCGTCAAGCATCCGACAAATAACTCTCAGACGCATAGCTTCTTCATCATTAAATGAATTGAACATATAATGTCTCATGAGTGTGTGAAGTCTCTCCACAAATTCCTCAAAGTTTTCACCAGCTTTCTGGCATTCTTGGTTGAAGATGTATCATTTGTAATCAATATTTGGTTTGGATTAAATTCGAGATTCAAAACTTCTTTAATTGGACGATATGTGACGTCCTCATCAGTTCACTGCATTCTCTTTATGACTTCTTTTACACCATCACCGACAGAGTTTCGAGACACTTGATAATACTTTTGTTATCAGTCTCTTCAAGTGCATCAATTAAATAATTTTTGCAAATATTTAGCTTTTTGATAGTATCGAATGGTGGTGGTTATTTAAGGAAAATAGCTGCATTGTAGCCATTTATGCAAGTGGCTGACATTGAGGGTGGAGCTCTGTCCACCTTTCTTGTCTGTTCATCCTGAACCTGTTCATGTGCGCCATCTCTGAGGCCTTGGGATGTGCTGGCCTCTGAATTATCATTGATGACTTTTGTCAAAACGGCCTCTGTCTTTGCTTCCATTGAAAAAGTAGCATTTCACTATTCCAAAATATCTGCGACCGTACTGATTGACACCCACTGCTATGTTCCTGTTCCGACCACCTTCAAAGCCCTTCAGTCAGCTTGAAAATACTCACCAGCATCAAATGCACAACCCCTGTGTTCTTCCTGGCTTTCGGCGCCTAGAGCTGAGGTGGTACTGGCTCACTTTACTTAGGTTCCGCTGAGTAAATGACTTTTTTATTTTTTGGCGTCTCAGTGCATTTTCTGGCACCTGGTTGAGCTCTTTTATGCAGAACTTCTGATTGAAACATTATCTCGCAATTTGCTGTCGCTATTTTGTTGCTCTTTTAAAACGTGGTTGCATCGGCCTTTTTTTGTTATCACTCCATATTACGTGTGACTGTATATATTGCGTAACAGTGTGGTACCTTTACGTATGATTTGACCAGTTGGTTCTCGGTCACCGATTTCTCTGCATAGCTTAGCTTTCATTGTTTATCAACTTTTTCACAGCAGCTGAAGTTGCGCTTTGACTCCATACGAGTTAAGCATCAATTCCGTACTTCGACTGCAACACACGTGGCATGCACAAGAAGTTTGCTTGGACCACGGAAAACTCTTTGGGGAAGCATTGTCGATCTATGGGTTACTTATCCTTTAACTCGTCGGCAGTTGTATCGTCCTCCCCAGCCTGGGTACCTGCCAATGACTACGCCACACACAGAGCTGAGTATTACACATATTTATTCATCTGTGTGTAACTGTGAACTCAACATTCTAAATCAGCCTTCATTGCATTCCGCTCTAACACTTAAGTCACTGTACTACAGAGATGCACTGCTTCTTCTCCTCGTTCACAGTATTAGAGGTCAACAGCATTTGGGAGGATCAGTACATTTCTTTTTAAGCTTATCCGGGTAAGTTTCTGGCAACAGGTGGGAATCATGTTAGCAATGCAAGTCAATCTGCAGTCCATTTAGTTAGAAGCCATGTGGCTTTCTAAGATCTGTAGCTGTAATTTATGGATATAGTTTAGCAATTTTCAATCTTGGCCTCACAGAGTCCCATAAAATATGACTGATTTCCTTATCTATGGTATCCATTGTTTTCTGATACTTTCAATGGTAGCATGCAGAACAAGTAATTAAACCTTGGGGCAATGTCCATTTTGATTATCTGTACTGTCCCCAGAGGAAGGTTGTAGTCAAGATCACCCGTAAAGTTTATGATCATTTCCATCAGTGGGTTCAAATAATCTTGTACCAGGTGTTTCAGGCCAGGGTTGACCAGTATTCCTAATGACTATAGCTTTGTGTTTGTACATTTAAAGTTGAGATTTCCCATAGACTCTCTCCTGTTGAAAGTTGTATGTGGCAATATTTCACACTTTGACCAGTTGATCCTATACCCTGAAAAGCTGAAATTTTTGAGATCAGAGCTGTTAAACTGGCTGTCAAAGAGCTATGTTGTGTTAGAGTGAGAAGAATGATGTCTGCATAAAGGAACATTTTTGTGTGTACCCGTAGGTGTTTCAATACATAATAATATATTGATGTAATGGTGCCACCAAAATAGAGTGGAGTACAGGGAGTGGCATAGAGTAGAATAGGGTGAAGGGGAATGGCATAGGGTAGAATGGCATTGAGTTGAGTTGTGTACAGTGGAGGGCTGTACAGTGGAGTGGGGTAGAGTGAAAGTGCTCATAGTGCAGTGGTGTAGAGTGGAGTGGCATCCAATGGACAAGCGTAGAATGGAGTGGCATAGAGTGGAGTGGTGTAAACTGGAGTGGCGTAGAGTGTAGTAGCATATTGTAGAGTGGTATACATTGGAATAGTGTACAGTGGAGTGATGTACAA
Source organism: Lissotriton vulgaris (assembly GCF_964263255.1). Classification (NCBI taxonomy): domain Eukaryota; kingdom Metazoa; phylum Chordata; class Amphibia; order Caudata; family Salamandridae; genus Lissotriton; species Lissotriton vulgaris. Next base: position 1,953,970,603 of record NC_141691.1, on the reverse strand, counting down.
TAGAGTGGAGTAGACTGGAATAGCATACAGTGGAGTAGCGTAAGGTGCAGTTGAGTACAGTGAAGTGGCTTACACTGAAGTGATGTAGAGTGGAATTGCATACAGTGTAATAGAGTAGAGGGGACTGGCCTAGAGTGGCGTTGTGTACAGTGTAATAGTGTAGGATGGACTGGCGTGGAGTGGAGTGTTGTACAGTGGTGTGGTGTACAGTGTAATAGTGTATAGTTGAGTAGCGTATAGTGGATTGGCATATAATGGAGTGGTGTAGACTGGAATTGCATACAGTGGCATGGGGTACAGTGTAATATCATACAGTGGAGTGGCATACATTGGAATGGGGTCCAATCAAATAGAGTAGAATGAAGTGGCGTAGAGTGGAGAGCAATACATTGGAGTAGTGTAGAGTGGAGTTACATGCAGTTGAGTGGCATACAGCAGAGTGGCGTACAGCGGAGTGGCATACAGTGGAATATAGTAGAGTGGAGTGGTGTACAGTAGAATGGCGTACAGTAGAATAGCGTATAGTGGAATAGCGTCCAGTGGAGTGGCGTAAAGTGGAGTGACGTAGACTGGAGTGGCGCACAGTGGCGTTGCCTACAGTATAATAGCATAGAGTGGAGTGTCAGAGAGTGAAGTCTGGGACAGTGAAGAGGTATAGTGTGGAGTGGTGTACAGAGGAATAGCGTATATTGGATTGACTACAGTGGCATGGCACACAGATGTATGTGAGATTTAGCAACAGTGTAGATTATGGCGTGCAGAGTAACACAAAACAGAGAATTACGCTGCTTTGTGTTTCTCCAGATTTACCAATCAACTCAGGGCCATGCATGGTGGCCTTGTGTTATTTTGTAAATCTGACTTAAGCATTGCATTGCCCATACAACACCACGAGTGATGCAAGAGCAGCACAATCCAATAATACAGCTAGGCCTTAGTTATATTGTGGGCCATGGTATACAGTGATAACTATGCAGTACACCGAGGTACATGGCGGTGACAAGCAAGTATATAAGTGTCTCTTTTTAAAGAATGAAAAGGCAGCCATATTCTTTTTACTATACTTTGGCTGTGTTCAGTGTTAGCATACATGCCAACATTGTAGAACAGAAAAGTGGGGGATTTAAAAAAAGATTATCAGGAGACTGTATTTCTCTCATTGACTTAATTGAGGCCTTAATTGGTTATATTGTCATGTATGGGGCTTCTAAGCATGCTGCTGCAGGTTCAGATGTTAGAATGCAAATATCTATTTATTTATTCTTATCTGTCAGGAGCATGAAGGAACCGCTGTAGCCGGCAGAGAGAGCATTGCAAAAATGGTGTGCACTGCCCTGCAGGACCAGGTTCCTGGCAGTACATACTCTGAGGCACACAAGAGCAGTTAAGTTCCTGTCGGCAGAAGCCCATGAGGAATCGGGTTTCTTCATACAGGAATCAGGAGGCGGGAGACTGGCCTTGGAATCGGTAGTCTCCCACCTGAATCTGGAGGGATGGCATGTATGTGTTAAGGCCATATATATAGGTAAGTAGTAGGTCCCTACATATTACCACTTTTTTAAAGTGGCAATAGGTAGGAAAATGTATATTTTTTAAATATATTTTTAAGTACGTTTATAGACATTTACCATGGTACTTTCACAACATTTTGTGAAATTCTGCGAAAGTCCCGCAGTGACAGATATTACTGAGTTTAAATGCATTATAAGTTTAAAAATACTTACTCTACTTAATACAGTACCCAAAAGACATAGGGCCAGATGCATCATGCAAAGAAATAGCGATTCCTTATTAGCGATTTCGCAAATAGCGGGACCGTGAAAACTACAGAGTCGCATTGGGAGCAGGCTGATGACATCACAACCAGGAAGTCAATCAGCCCATGCTGCCACCTGTGCAGAGAGGAACAGAGAGGCAGAAGCTGAGTGCTGGGAGAGAGAGCAGGAAAAACAAACTGTAGTTTGCTTACAGGTGGGGACAGCCAAAATGTCCCAAACAGCTACAGAGGAGGGTACAGTGGCCAGGAAGAGAAAAATCAAGTTCAGTGAGAGTGAACTTGAGCACCTCATTGAGGAGGTGGCAAACAACCATGAGAAGCTATTTTGGAAGCTCTCCCTCAAAGTACCAGAGGCTGAAAAAAGAAGGATATGGAACCAGATTAAAAACAAGGTCAATGTTGTGGGGGTCACACATCGCAGCATAGATGATTTAAAGAAACGCTGGTACGACCTGCGTAGCCGTGCCAAGGAGCGGATAGCGGAAAGGCTGAAGGAGGCGAAGGGGACCGGAGGAGGAAGCCCAACAGTCCCAGACAACACAGTCCAGGAGGACATGGTTGAAGGCACAATCGAGCCTGAAGCAGTGGTGGGAATAACGCAGCTGGACACATCCGGGGCGGCCAGCAGCACACAAGGTAAGATGCATGAAAATCAACATATCAATGTACATACTGATAGTGTACAAAATTAAATCAACCTGCAATCTCACATTAGAAATAGCCAATTCCACATTTTAAATAGGGACACCAATGCATCATGGGACCTGTAGTCTGTAGAACACAATTGCCTGTCAGAATCCAACACAGTAAGCCCAAATGCTACCATAAAGCAGTACAGTCATTGATGAGAGACAGTGAAAGCATAAATGTATAGATTTTTAATGTTGCTCAACTAATGCAACAACATAAAATAACATTGCACTGTTTTACATCACAGATGCAGCCGAACTAAACACTGATGACAGTGATAGTGGAGACAGCACACAGGTCATCCAAGAGGCTGCCGTGTCAAAACCTGTGACACCAACACCCAAATTCCAGGCACCAGCAAAACGCAGGGCCACAGTTACACCACTGCAGCCAATGGAGTCAGAACAGGAACCAGTTACTGCTCCTGGGACAAGCTGTCCAAGTGCGAGCCACACAAGTACACCGCCGGCACATGTCCGTCCAGGAACAAGACGCAGGCCAAGGACCCATACCTGGGCACAGGAGGCAGGTACTCCCAATGAGTGGGGTGGCGTGGAGTCACAGATGGTGCGGGTGCAGCGCCTGCAAGCGAGGCATATGGGAGCCATCAACCTGCAGATGACGAAAATGAACAAAAACATATCAGTAATGACCGAGAGTGTGAGGGAGCTCACTACTGCACTAGTGGAAGCAAACAGACAATCAAACAACACACTGCAGGAGGTGGCACGTGTGATGCAGGAGGGACACACCACACAGAGGAGGAGGCATCACCAGTTTGTGACCAGCATGGGTGGCTATACCAGGTCCAACAACAAGATTTGCGCCAGCATGGCACAGCTGTCACGTCGGTCGGTGGAAATGCAGATTGATATGGGCCATTGTTGTGGGGATGTTTCCAAGGCACTCGGCCAAATTACCACTGCCGTTGAACTGATGCAGTCTAGCACCGGTGGTCAGGGCAATGTTACAGGGGAAGAGGGTAGTGAGGGATCCAGCCTAAGCAGGATAACTGCGCCAGTCACAACTGTCAGGAGGAGCAGTAGCCGCAGACAAACACCTCCCGCTGCATCCGGGAATGCAGATGCAGATGCAGGAGAAAGACATTTGGGTGTGAGAGGAGGGAGACGCTAAACATTTTCAGAAGGGTGTAATTTATCATGGTGAGGTAACCATGTCCTTGACATTCTTTGTGACTGCATTTCAAGTCCTTTGTGTGTCTCTTGTGTCCTTCAGTGCATGCAGTTAATGTGCTAATGGCCACCAGCTCTGTTCAATTTTACACCCCTACCGCCTGACGTGGTAATAAATACTTTATCTTCAAATGCAATTGAGTGTTGTGTGTCATCATTACATACCTTAGAAATAATGCTGGGTGATGTCTGTACATTTTCTTTGCCCCTCCGCAGAACTCCCAAGATGTGCCCGGCGTGGGTGTGCTGGGGGCTGGTTGCCCTCTGTGTCGGATTCCTCAATGGGGATACCTCTCCTCGTTGCTATATTGTGCAACATGGCACATGCCGCAATTATCCTGCAGCATGTTTCCGGTTGGTACAGCATTGCTCCTCCAGTTTTATGCAGGATGCGGAAGCGACTCTTGAGCAACCCAAATGTCCGTTCTATTACATTACGTGTCCTGATGTGGGCTGCGTTGTACCTCTGTTGTTGTGGGCTGGCTGGGTTCAGGTATGGAGTCAAGATGTAATGTCTCACTGCGTATGCACTGTCACCTACAGAGTTACAAACAATATGTTAGTGTCAGGTATGCATTGCCATTACATTATTCAGTGATGAGTATTGTATTACATTTACCTAGCAGGTGTCCATCGCCAAAATCACCCCTGAGCAGACGTGTGTGCAAGCCACTATGGCGGAAGATGTATGAATCGTGAGTGCTCCCAGGGTATTGTGCTACGAGGTCGGTGATGATGTTTTTAGCATTGCACACTGCTTTGACATTTATTGAGTGATATGCTTTCCGGTTGCGGAAGATATACTCATCTACGGCAGTGGGACATATGGCTATGTGGGTGCAAACTATACATCCGATCACGTGTGGAAACTGGGCAACTTGGTAAAAGCCCTGTTTTGTTTGGCTCAATTCCTGTTGGGTTGTGGGGAAGGTGATGTGGTTGTTGATCAAAGACATCATGGCGGCCAGGAAGGATTTGAAGATCCGCGAGAGGGAGCTCTGTGATACCCCTCCGGCTTCTGCCACTATATCCTGGAAGCTACCTGACACAAGCAGGTGCAGGCAACATAGCACCTGGACATGAGTCGGGATTGCCTGGGTCCTACGTGTTTGGCGCTGCAATAGTGGGTCCAATTTATCTATTAAGTATAGAATCATTGCTGCATTCATCCTGTACTTGTCATATATTTGCTCACGAGTCCCAACAAAGTGATGCGCAGGCGTAAGATTCTCTCCTGGATTCTCCTTCTGCCCTGGCCTGCTGCAAGTATCCTCCTCCTCCTCTCAAAAATGTAGAGTCCTGCCATTGTGGGAGGCCACTATGGTCTCATGGGTCTGTTTAAATCGGCCTCAGATGTATGACAGGTGAGTTAAATTTATTTTTTTTACCACCTGATTGTGATTCCCTTTAAACTGCTATCGCAAAATTGCGATTTTTGTTATTTTCACTATTAGCGATTTTCCATGAATCGGGTTTGCGATTATTTAGCGATTTCGCAAAATCGAATTTGCGAAATCGCAAAATATTTCGCTGTATCCTTGGATTCTCGTCAATTACGATTCGCTAAGAAGGTTCTACCTGGTTCTACCTGGTTTCTGCGATTAATTTAGCGAATTCGCATTTTTTGATTTTTTCACTTCATGGATTTTCATTTTTTAGCCATCGCAATTGCTATTTCGCACCTATTGCGATTGCTATTTTGGTTGATGCACCTGGCTGATAATCTCTGCACCATAAAGTATAATTCTACCAAGTTTCATGTAAATCCATTCAACCTGTTTTGCGCTACGTCAAATATAACAGTCTATGGAAAATGTATTGGTGGAAAAACACATTTTGGGACTACCTTAATGATTCACCACAAAAATTTACAATATATCAAAATGTAGAAAATGCTATAGGTTTGGATAGTTGTGTGGTGATTCATCAAATGTGTGAAAAATGATTAGGGGGTTAATATCTGAGAAGTTCCTATCTTTGGGAATAACTATAACTACAGAGTGGCAATCCAATTTAATGTGATTTCTTTCATTTTATCTATTGTATTCGTTATGTATTTTGTTTATGGGTTTTTAATAATCATGTGCCAATAAATGTGCTTTTTAGTTGTTCATGTAGTAACTCTGAAACTTTATCTATGCAGTCTAGTTTGTTTTTTGGGCTCTTTGCTACTTTTAGTAGGACTGTGTTATATATGGAGCCCAAAGTGAATGAAAGCAAAAATCATTGTTATTATAAAAATTAAGATTTTCTTTTTTCTATTGGCCAATTATCATATCCTTCATATAGTAGTTGGGGTAGCTCACTGCTGGTCACTTTTCCATTTTGTTGCACAACAGTACATAAAGAAGATGGGTTTTGTTTGGCTTGTTGGGGACAGTTTATTTTGTCACCCGGAGAGCATGCAAAGAATGTATGTAGATTAAGATGTATTCTATTCGATATGTCTTGGTTACAGGTTTCCATTTGCTTTTGACCATAAATGGGTCCTTAAGTTGTTCATGTATTAAAATCTGCAACTTTACATATGCAGTGCAGTTTATTTTTTGGGCTTCCTTGCTACTTTTAGTTGGATTGTGCTACATGTGAAGGCCAAAATCATGTCCTCCGAATAGTTGTTTGTTGTTGCTCACTGCAGGTACCAAAGGGGATGATGGACGGAGCGTTTGAGCAAATCAAACACTCACTCCCAGTCAACTGATCTGGGTTTAATCCATCACCATTCTTTAGCTCACTCTACCACCCCAGTTCAGACATGGCCATATGCAAATCAGTCTGACCCTGTGCCTCATGGGAACAGTCCAGCCCGAACTGCCAAGCCATGTCTTCCCTGGACCGGAAACAAGCATCCTAGGACCGGTTTCGGATTCATAATCCTCATCAGCCAGGCTATCTTGAATCCAGTGGTAGAGTGAGCAAGGGACCCACGTCTGGGCATACCTTGCCAACTTAGAGCGAACAAAGCGATACCAAAGGGGATGATAAATGGAGCATTTAAGCAAATCAAACACTCACCCCCAGTCAACTGATCCGGGTTTAATCCATCACCATTCTTTAGCTCACTCCACCACCCCAGTTCAGACATGGCCATATGGAAATCAGTCTGACCCTGTGCATCATGGGAACAGTCCAGCCCGAACTGCCAAGCCATAGCTTCCCTGGACCGGAAACAAGCATCCTGGGACCGGTTTCGGATTCATAATCCTCATCAGCCAGGCTATCTTGAATCCAGTGGTAGAGTGAGCAAGGGACCCACGTCTGGGCATACCCTGCCAACTTAGGGTGACCAAAGCGATACCAAAGGGGATGATGGACGGAGTGTTTGAACAAATCAAACACTCACCCCCAGTCAACTGATCTGGGTTTAATCCATCACCATTCTTTAGCTCACTCCACCACCCCAGTTCAGACATGGCGATATGGAAATCAGTCTGACCCTGTGCATCATGGGAACAGTCTAGCCCGAACTGCCAAGCCATATCTTCCCTGGACCGGAAACAAGCATCCTGGGACCGGTTTCGGATTCATAATCCTCATCGGCCAGGCTATCTTGAATCCAGTGATAGAGTGAGCAAGGGACCCACGTCTGGGCATACCCTGCAACTTAGGGCGAACAAAGCGATACCAAAGGGGATGATGGATGGAGCGTTTGAGCAAATCAAACACTCACCCCCAGTCAACTGATCTGGGTTTAATCCATCACCATTCTTTAGCTCACTCCACCACCCCAGTTCAGACATGGCCATATGCAAATCAATCTGAACCTGTGCCTCATGGGAACATTCCAGCCCGAACTGCCAAGGCATGTCTTCTCTGGACCGGAAACAAGCATCCTGGGACCGGTTTCGGATTCATAATCCTCATCAGCCAGGCTATCTTGAATCCAGTGGTAGAGTGAGCAAGGGACCCACGTCTGGGCATACCCTGCCAACTTAGGGCGAACAAAGCAATACCAAAGGGGATGATGGACGGAGCGTTTGAGCAAATCAAACACTCACCCCCAGTCAACTGATCTGGGTTTAATCCATCACCATTCTTTAGCTCACTCCACCACCCCAGTTCAGACATGGCCATATGCAAATCAGTCTGACCCTGTGCCTCATGGGAACAGTTCAGCCCGAACTGTCAAGGCATGTCTTCCCTGGACCGGAAACAAGCATCCTGGGACCAGTTTCGGATTCATAATCTCATCAGCCAGGCTATCTTGAATCCAGTGGTAGAGTGAGCAAGGGACCCATGTCTGGGCATACCCTGCCAACTTAGGGCGAACAAAGCGATACCAAATGGAATGATGGACGGAGCTTTTGAGCAAATCAAACACTCACCCCCAGTCAACTCATCTGGGTTTAATCCATCATCATTCTTTAGCTCACTCCACCACCCCAGTGCAGACATGGCCAAATGCAAATCAGTCTGACCCTGTGTCTCATGGGAACCGTCCAGGCCGAACTGCCAAGCCATGTCTTCCCTAGACCGGAAACATGCATCCTGGGACCGGTTTCGGATTCATAATCCTCATCAGCCAGGCTATCTTGAATCCAGTGGTAGAGTGAGCAAAGGACCCACGTCTGGGCATACCCTGCCAACTTAGGGCGAACAAAGCGATACCAAAGGGGATGATGGACGGGGCGTTTGAGCAAATCAAACACTCACCCCCAGTCAACTAATCTGGGTTTAATCCATCACCATTCGTTAGCTCACTCCACCACCCCAGTTCAGACATGGCCATATGCAAATCAGTCTGACCCTGTGCCTCATAGGAACAGTCCAGCCCGAACTGCCAAGCCATGTCTTCCCTGGACCGGAAACAAGCATATTGGGACCGGTTTCGGATTCATAATCCTCATCAGCCAGGCTATCTTGAATCCAGTGGTAGAGTGATCAAGGGGCCCACGTCTGGGCATACCCTGCCAAGTTTGAGCAAACAAAGCGATACCAAAGGGGATTATGGACGGAGCGTTTGAGCAAATCAAACACTCACCCCCAGTCAACTGATCTGGGTTTAATCCATCACCATTCTTTAGCTCACTCCACCACCCTAGTTCAGACACTGCCATATGCAAATCAGTCTGACCCTGTGCCTCATGGGAACAGTCTAGCCTGAACTGCCAAGCCATGTGTTCCCCGGACCGGAAACAAGCATCCTGGGACCGGTTTCGGATTCATAATCCTCATCAGACAGGCTACCTTGAATCCAGTGGTAGAGTGAGCAAGGGACCCACGTCTGGGCATACCCTGCCAACCAGAAACAAACATCCTGGGACCCAGAAACCGGTCCTAGGATGCTTGATTCCGGTCCAGGAAAGACATGGCTTGGCAGTTCGGCTGGACTGTTCCCATGAGGCACAGGGTCAATACTGATTTGCATTTGGCCATGTCTGAACTGGGGTGGCTTGGTGAGCAAAATAACAATGGATTAAACCCAGATCTGTGACTGGGGGTGAATGTTTTGCCATTGTGCAACATTCCGTCCATCATCTTGTGTGTTTTGTGGTTCACCGTATGTGGGAAGGGTATGCCCAGACGTGGGTCCCGTGCTCTCTAAGCCACTGGAGTCAAGCTATCCTGGCTGAAGACGGCTGATAGTCAGAAACCGGTCCTAGGATGCTTGATTCCGGTGCAGGAAAGACATGGCTTGGCAGTTCGGGCTGGACTGTTCCCATGAGGCACAGGGTCAAGACTGATTTGCATATGGCCATGTCTGAACTGGGGTGGCTTGGTAAGCAAAATAACGATGGATTAAACCCAGATCTGTGACTGGGGGTGAATGTTTTGCCATTGTGCAACATTCCATTCATCATCTTGTGTGTTTTGTGGTTCACCGTATGTGGGAAGGGTATGCCCAGACGTGGGTCCCGTGCTCAGACGGCTGATATCCAGAAACCGGTCCTAGGATGCTTGATTCCGGTCCAGGAAAGACATGGCTTGGCAGTTCGGGCTGGACTGTTCCCATGAGGCACAGGGTCAAGACTGATTTGCATATGGCCATGTCTGAACTGGGGTGGCTTGGTGAGCAAAATAACGATGGATTAAACCCAGATCTGTGACTGGCGGTGAATATTTTGCCATTGTGCAACATTCCGTCCATCATCTTGTGTGTTTTGTGGTTCACCGTATGTGGGAAGGGTATGCCCAGACGTGGTTCCCGTGCTCACTAAGCCACTGGAGTCAAGCTATCCTGGCTGAAGACGGCTGATAGCCAGAAACCGGTCCTAGGATGCTTGATTCCAGTCCAGGAAAGACATGGCTTGGCAGTTCGGGCTGGACTGTTCCCATTAGGCACAGGGTCAAGACTGATTTGCATATGGCCATGTCTGAACTGGGGTGGCTTGGCGAGCAAAATAACGATGGATTAAACTCAGATCTGTCACTGGGGGTGAATGTTTTGCCATTATGCAGCATTCCGTCCATCATCTTGTGTGTTTTGTGGTTCACCATATGTGGGAAGGGTATGCCCAGACGTGGGTCCCGTGCTCAGACGGCTGATATCCAGAAACCGGTCCTAGGATGCTTGATTCCGGTCCAGGAAAGACATGGCTTGGCAGTTCGGGCTGGACTGTTCACATGAGGCACAGGGTCAAGAATTTGCATATGGCCATGTCTGAACTGGGTGGCTTGGTGAGCAAAATAACGATGGATTAAACCCAGATATGTGACTGGGGTGAATGTTTTGCCATTGTGGAACATTCCGTCCATCATCTGGTGTGTTTTGTGGTTCAATGTATGTGGGAAGGGTATGCACAGATGTTGGTCCCGTGCTCACCAAGCCACTGGAGTCAAGCTATCCTGGCTGAAGACGGCTGATAGCCAGAAACGGGTCCTAGGATGCTTGATTCCGGTCCAGGAAAGACATGGCTTGGCAGTTCGGGCTGGACTCTTCCCATGAGGCACAGGGTCAAGACTGATTTGCATATGGCCATGTCTGAACTGGGGTGGCTTGGCGAGCAAAATAACGATGGATTAAACTCAGATCTGTCACTGGGGGTGAATGTTTTGCCATTATGCAGCATTCCGTCCATCATCTTGTGTGTTTTGTGGTTCTCCGTATGTGGGAAGGGTATGCCCAGACGTGGGTCCCGTGCTCACTAAGCCAGTGGAGTCAAGCTATCCTGGCTGAAGACAGCTGATAGCCAGAAACCGGTCCTAGGATGCTTGATTGCGGTCCAGGAAAGACATGGCTTGGCAGTTCGGGCTGGACTGTTCCCATTAGGCACAGGGTCAAGACTGATTTGCATATGGCCATGTCTGAACTGGGGTGGCTTGGCGAGCAAAATACCGATGGATTAAACTCAGATCTGTCACTGGGGGTGAATGTTTTGCCATTATGCAGCATTCCGTCCATCATCTTGTGTGTTTTGTGATTCACCATATGTGGGAAGGGTATGCCCAGACGTGGGTCCCGTGCTCAGACGGCTGATATCCAGAAACCGGTCCTAGGATGCTTGATTCCGGTCCAGGAAAGACATGGCTTGGCAGTTCGGGCTGGACTGTTCCCATGAGGCACAGGGTCAAGAATTTGCATATGGCCATGTGTGAACTGGGTGGCTTGGTGAGCAAAATAACGATGGATTAAACCCAGATATGTGACTGGGGTGAATGTTTTGCCATTGTGCAACATTCCGTCCATCATCTGGTGTGTTTTGTGGTTCAATGTATGTGGGAAGGGTATGCACAGATGTTGGTCCCGTGCTCACCAAGCCACTGGAGTCAAGCTATCCTGGCTGAAGACGGCTGATAGCCAGAAACGGGTCCTAGGATGCTTGATTCCGGTCCAGGAAAGACATGGCTTGGCAGTTCGGGCTGGACTCTTCCCATGAGGCACAGGGTCAAGACTGATTTGCATATGGCCATGTCTGAACTGGGGTGGCTTGGTGAGCAAAATAAGGATGGATTAAACCCGGATCTGTGACTGGGGTTGAATGTTTTGCCATTGTGCAACATTCCGTCCATCATCTTGTGTGTTTTGTTGTTGCTCGCTTCAGGTACATTTTCCATTGTCTTGCACAGGGGTGCATAAGAAATATGCTTTTCGTTTGGCTGTGGGTTCACTTTTATTTTGTGAGGAAGAGGGCATGCAAAGAAAACTTATGTTGATTAAGATGTATTATATTTGTTATTTATTTCTTTATTGGTTTCCATTAGCATGTGACCATAAATGGGTTTTAGTTGTGCATGTAGTAAATCTGAAACCTTACATATGCAGTGTAGTTTATTTTATGGGCTTCCTTTCTACTTTTAATAGCATTGTGCTACAAAAAAACCCAACTGGTCGTTTTCGCGCTGCGAGAAATACAAAGATCTATGTAAAATGCATTCGAGTTCAAGTGCGTTTTGGGTCCCCCCCTTCTTCTTTGCACCCCCTTGACCAAGCACTGTGAAACTTTCAGTCCTCCGACAAGGAAACAGCTGCAAGAGGTCTGCAAAGTGTCGCAGACATTCACCGAACGTGTGCAGAGTTATTAAAGGACAAGCCGCCACTCTGTAATATATATATATATATGCATGGTACAGGTATATGCTTAGTAAAGACATACGTGGTGAAGGTATGTATGGTAAAGGTGTAAAGGTATATGCATGGTAAAGGAATGCCTGGTAAAGGCATTGCGCTGTAAAGGCAATGCATGGTAAATGATGCATGGTAAAGGCATGTGTGGTAAAGGCATGCGTGGTATTTTCATACAACCAGTGGCGGCTCCTCCGCTAAGGTGGAGGATCATCACCCCACTGCTTGAACTGAAAGCTGAATACAAAAAATAAAATGATAATAACGTTGCAGGGCTTCCCGCGTCACAGGGGGAGGAGTAGTGGCCGCACCTAAAGTGCGCATGATGGTTTTGCCAGCCATCTCAGGCTGGCCAAAGTCTCATGTGCACTCTGCATTATCTCCACGCAGGGTGTACTACATCCTGCGTGGAGAACATGCACAGAACCCCTGTTGGAGCACCGAACCACGGCGCTCAGACCAATCAAAATGCGTTGGGATTGGTCAGGGGTTCTGGTAGGCTGTGTTCTTCCTGCAGAAGGAGGACGGAGGAAGAAGAAGAGGTGGTCGGTAATCGCACCCATGAGGTTTATATCCAAAGTCTCCACATTTAAAATTCGGGAGCAGCATGAAAATGTGGTTCTTTTATTGTAAATGACAAATGCACCAAGACACCCGACCAGGATACCCCTAAATAAATAAATAATTGAGTAGCACCAAGAGCATACCGGCATAGCCATACTGTATAATTGAGGAGTCTACTAGCATAATTCAGATGCCCTAGAATAACTGAGTAGCAAAAGACTAGCATTGCTAATATGCTGAAATATTAGATCAATATTATAGTGTGAAATAACACCAACCTAGAAAAACAAAGCAAAATTGAGTGTTTAGTTTCAGGCACAGTAAATCTAGTGGATTTCTACATGTAGGTAAACAGTAATGGCCATCATATTTTGTAGCACAGTATTTCACTAAAAATGGTGCTGTTTCTCCTTTCACCGTTTTAGGTCTGGCTCTAGCTGTGACTTTGTGATCTTATTAAAGTTATAGGTAATATATATGTACATATGGGCATTCAGACAGCCATCTTCATCAAATGGTCAGTTATTCTGTCGTTCATATTTTTTTCCGGCTTCCACAACATACAACATGGAGCATTGGGTCAGCCCACTTCAGTCACTTGTTAACTTCAGTCTGAGTGACTGTATTCTTCACTTTCACAAGGAGTGCATCTGCACACTAAGTAATTCCCTTACGTGTTAAAGACTATCATGGCAATGTGTGGTATTTTTGACTGAAAAAACTTGCTTTTAGCCAATATATTTTTTTCAAGATTGATGCATGACCAGCAGCTACGCCTACAATAGAGTGAGGTGATTAAAACGTTTTCATAATCCCCTCTAAAACGAACAATATACTATGAGTGAAAATGAACCCCGCATCTCTCTCAAAAATAAGAGAATTTGGACAGCTTGCTAGACTTGTTTAGGCAAGGACTAAGACTTAGGCGGTGATTTCAGAGAGCTTTCTTTAAATTCCAGAAAGCTGCTTTTTGTGGTACTTTGAGAGACACCTGTCTTTCACTAACTAACACTCAGGTTAAAAGCAGCGCTTAACTTGAGCCGGTGGTGTCCTTTGCTCAGCACTTGCACTTAATTGGCAACACCAGCACTGATGCCAATCTGCCACTTGGTGCAATGTTTGTCTAATTTAGAGATTGGCATAGCAACAGTTGTTTGTTAATTCAATATAGATGAAAAATTACTTATACCAGCCGCCCAGGCCATTCTTGTATCTTTGGGGGCCTGGAACAGTCTGAATTGTCGCTCTTGTAGGACTGTGATCGTGAGTGGATGTGTTGGTACTGTCATTGGCGGCGCTGGCATGGGCAGTGGGTGGTCCAAGCTGCAGTGGCCTCCTGATGAGGGTCCTGGCACTTGTTTACAAATCAAACATTGGTTATAAGTGACAGTGCTATAGGTTACAATATGTTTTATGCTCTTAACTGCAATTCTACAGATACAAAGTGAGATTTTTAGATTGATAATGTCCATACAGATATTATCTGTGTCACAGATAAGATAATAAAAAGGCTCCATCCAAGAACGCGTAGTTTGACTTAAAGAGGCACTGGAATCGCAGCACTTGCTACGCATAGCTACATATAAAAATTAAATATGGAAAACCAAACGGGTAAACCACAGTCACACCGCCAGTAAATAATCTACTTAGAACTAGGGTGCCCAACCAAGATCTAAGAGGGGCGGATCCACGCCACATTTTATCCACATAAAATAAATGTGCGCAGTTACTCCAAGCGTAACTCATTTATGTGATGGTTAATGTTTGTCGATCAGCAGCTGGACTGAACCGTCCTTGCTCGATCAGTTTACAGTATAGCTGGTAGAATAAAACCTTTTACTCACTAGATGGCGCTCTCGTAAAAGAAAGTTATATCGTTCTTTGGTTAGGGTATATTAACTGAAAGTGCTTGATTTCCTATCGGTTGCTATGTTTTTTTTAGTTTTTTTTTAGGAGAGCCAATATTAGAGTGATGACATAACACGGTTAACCGACAGCGAATGCCACTTGCACGCGTGATTATTTAAATGTAGCCTCACAGTCCTTTGCATTTGGATCAAAAATAGATCTGGGCACCCAAGAATCAACGAAGCATAGTACCGGTCCCGTTTGCAACCGGTAAAATGCATGTTGCCAAGTACAAAAGCCACAATGCGATTAAGTAACTTGTTACCAGTGGCGGCTGCCACAAACCAAGGGTGGTGGGCGGGTGAAGGGAACAAGGCAGGGAGGGTGGGAGGGGGGCTCGCACAAGGAGGGTGTTAGTAATCATATATTTTTTTGAAAAATTACCTGAAGCTGGAGGCTGCCTCCTGCGTCGCATCTCTTCCTGGTCCCAGCAGCCCCTGGGACAGACTCCCATCCAATTGGGATTGGCCTGAGCAGGCTGGAAAGAGGCTCAGCTCAGACCAGGGAGTCTTTGCGGTTTCTCCAGCCCAGCTGTTCAATGGCTGGAGAAACCTAAGTGCACATGTGTGTTTGGCCGGGCCACACATACGCGCTCTTAGGGAGCGCACATAGGTCTCCTCCTCCCCTCCCATGGCTTGGCCCGCCGCGCCCTACAACGCTGGCTCAGAGCCGGCAAGTGAAAAATGAAACCAAGCTAAGCCATTGTTTTATTTTTCATTTACTGACTCTGAGCCAGGCAGTGGGGCGACGCTCCTCCGCCATTGCGAAGGAGCCGCTCCTTCTTGTTACTGAATCACGTTATGCTTTTGCGATTCAGTGTTAGGAAGGGGCGTGTTTAGGACGTCCATTCTTTATACTGGTATGTATGAATGTTTTGCGACTGGAGTGTGGTCTCAAAACATTCATAATTTACCGGCTCCTTAGAGGAGGCGGTAGCCCATTCGCAAACAGGAATGGTACCTCAAGGGACTCCTTCCCCTTTGTGAATGTGGATGAACATATTTTTTGTAAGCAAGCAGTGGTCCCACTCTTAGAAGAGAAAAGAAAACTTTTTCATTTTTATTTTTCCTAATGCAACCCTATTTCCTTTAACGGTTTGGATGCGTCGGACGGCCCCTGGTCGTCCGACGTCACGTCACGGTGGGAGTGTGCGTCGGACAGCCGGGAGCCGTCTGATCAGCGCACGCGTATAATTTTGCCGCATCGCATGGGAATTCCGCCCGCAGTCAAAGAATTAAGGAACAAGGGCTGCATTACAAAAAAAAATATTGCTTTATTTAAAAAGCAATCATAGACACAGTGGTTGTAGCCATTTCCAATGGGTCATAAATTGCGACCTATCTCATGAATGTTGATGAAGCAGATCTATATGCGACCCATTGAGAATCGCAAACCGTGTCTAAGATACTGTTATACGTAGCTGTTTGTGATTTCCTAATTATGAATCGCAAAAATTTGCTATTTGGAAATCGCATACTGACTTGTTTGTACATCCTGCCCCAAAAGTGGTCCTCATTCGCAGATTAAGCGAAATATTGCTTAGTTGGCCCCAGGTTGCTAATTTGGGGAGAAATTGCAGTAATTACAGAGATGTCGAACAAACAATTTTCATCGTGGAGTAGGCAAATAAAGGTCGCTCAGTACATTTTAAGAACTTTTAAAAATCATTATGTTACTAAAAAGACGAGTTTGCTAAACATCATGGAGATTAGCGTGCGCACACCTTCCCTTTCTTTCTTTTGCATTTTCAACTTTTTTAGAATCGGTGTTTGCGTGCAGAACAGAGCTGTGTTTGTCCCAACACAGTAATCTTAAAGTGGTAAAAGGGGGGGGTCTGAAATATCGAACTTCATAAGGATTTTCATCACTGAGGCAGCTTTACGTTCGAACATAATACAATTGACAACAGTGAACGAGGACCAGATTCAATTTACGTTTTTTTAGGAGCACATTGTCAGCTTCAATTTGCACTGTTTCGAGTTGATAATTTATAGCATTTGTAAGTCACTGTTCACAAGCAGGCATTCACGCAGTTGGAAAGCTAATTTCATTTATTATTTGTTTGGTACAATGTTTTGATTCACAATGGGACAGCGCTGGCAGAGTACACGCCCGCTTAAACATCACTTACATAGCGCATGATGGGAAAGGTAGTTTTTCTGTTAGGAAGCTTTTCTTAGAGAACACACGGAGACCGTGAATAATCACGTGCTGCTAATTAAGGTGTTTATTTGTTAAATATGGGCTTGGAGGCTATTTGGGAAAAGGCTGATGGGAAAACTTAGGCTGATGGGAGCTCTGGCATACGCTCAGGATACATCGGAGAGCAGACTCGCTACAAGCCACAGGCTTTTACTTAAACCAGGTAAACTTTATAACTACACAAAGTGGCATTTAACATAGGACCAGCTAGGGGTGTGGGGAGAGTTAACAATTCGGATCGAGTCTTTGGTATGGCAAGAGGGTCAGTTCAGGTTTGTCAAGGGGGAAGGAATAGAAAGTGTGTGTGATTCATGGAAACATCGTGAAACTGCCATTGTGGGGTATTTAAGAATGTTGATGAACTTAGTTGTATGGATAGGAGGATAGGATTGAACGTTGGGAAATTCACAGTATGTTTATTATTATGAAATTTTCTTTTTTTGTATACTTGTTTATATGGCCCTTTATCTATTTTTTCCAGTACCCCTGAGGAAGAACTAACATTAAGTTCGAAATGCATTGGGTTTTGACACTGGTTGTTCGACAGGATGTTGAAAGCACATGTCTGTGGTAAAGCTTCGGCAACATTAGACATTTGAATATGCAAAATAAAAACATTCAAGTTCCACCTGGCTGCCTCTGGAGTGATTTACCTTTGGAATATATGAAGCATGAAAATGACGTAAAGCTTATGGATGAAAATGGATTAAATGGGTTCAAATACGATAAATGGACTCTTCTAGCGAGGAATGTCTCCTCATTAATGCAGTGCAACAGATAGGGACGCAAATCGCGAACCCCCCCTTTTACCACTAAAAAGACGAGTGCCACAAGTGAGGTTAACCCCTTCAGTAGTCAGTGTGGTGATAGGTCCCCACCCACCCCAACACCTGTTAGTAACAAGCACTGGCAAAGTCAATAGGTCTTGCCTCTGGGAGCGACTGGCTATGGCATTGTTTTGTAGCCATGTTGAATAGCAGCGCAAATGCTTTGAAGTGCGGCTGGAACTCATTTTTAAAAGCACTATAATGCTGCCAAGGCTGATGTGTTTCTTTTAAGTTCATTAGGGCTGGATGCATCATACTCCCTTTTTATGATTAATTTTAGCCACGCTGCACAGCAGCCACATTGCTGTACAGCATGGGTACAAATCATTTCTGAAGTCAGCAATGCCCATGCTGTACAGTATAAACAAAAGGCAATGGCAGAGCCAATAGTCTCAAAGGTGAGACCTATGGGCTTTGCCAATGCTTGTTGGGTCCCAGCACAGCACCACTGAGATTCTGAGCAAATCATTTAATGTCCCCATTTGTGAAAAGGAGAAAAAAATGCAATTTGCCAAAAGATATGATATTGAGCCCATATCTTAGTAAAAATACATTTGGAAGTAGATAAGATCAGTTGTCACAATAAAAGCATATAACATCTGTTGATACAATACACATTGATTTCAAAGGGGTAAATGGTGTGTGTGATGTAGTTGTAAGAGGTTCAACAAGGATGACAGGGAAGAAGAAAAAATAAAAGATAAAGTACCACCTTAATCACTGAGTAATCAAGGAAGGAAGACAAACAAGCAGAAGCAATCTGTCCTTGGTCCATTTTTCAGCCAAAAAAGAGGAGGTGAAGCAGGCACGCACTAGCCAATAAAAAGGCAGCAAATAAGAGTGACAGTAAAGCCAACAAATGGTAAGATGTGGGGGGGCTCTAAGCCCCTTGTTGTATACAATACCTTTCTCAAACGAGAGCACATGCATGCGCTGTGGCAGGCAAGACCTAAAAATGAGACCCATGGGTTGTTTATAAGAACATACTTCTAATTCTATTGGTTAACTTTGTTATGACCATTCATCACCAACACATGCTTATTAAAAATGGCGCCCTGGTAATAATGTATTATCGGAAACCACAAACGTCTTTAAGTATTAATTGGGGAGCGAAAGGTTTAGATTTTCTAACTTACAATGATCACTGTTGAAGGCAGGACTAATAAGGATTTCGGGACATGTTTCTCTGCAGCTTAAAAAAATACATTGCTCACATCACATAAATGTCAAATTCCTTGGGCACTCTGGATGCCCAGAAGAAATGGTGTCCACTTTAAACTGTGAGCTCCAGAACTGATGCTGATCATGGCTAGTATCCCAGACTAAAGGCTATCATGGATATGGAGTTAAGAGTAAAATACCATTGGAGGTAGAAATGTTGGGACCCAACAGAACACATACACTACCTTCACGAATTGGCCCATGGCTCCTGAAAGTAAACAAACCTAGGACAAGATTCGAGTACGGACGGAACAGTATTTTCAAGAGAACGTAGGGACAGTAGACTTGACTTGCAATTTATGGGAGGCCAACAAGACAGTAATAAAGGGCATGCACAAGCTGTAGCTGGGGTTAAAAAGAAAGAACAGAAGCTCCAATACGAAGCTCTGGAAAGCAGGGCCGAACTGGCCTTAGCGGGCTCTGGGCGTTTCCCCTGTGGGACATCAGGGTGGAGGGCGGTTTTGAGCCCCTGTAGGGCTGTTTTTATTACCGGGCCGGCAATATCGGTCCCCCTGTAACAAAATCAGCCGAAACTGGCCCTAGCAAACAACTCGGGCCGCACCCCCTCCTCCCCACAGGGGGGCCGGCCAAGCAGTTTGCCAGGGCTGATGTCGGGTCTCAGTCCGG
This sequence comes from Lissotriton vulgaris, assembly GCF_964263255.1. Classification (NCBI taxonomy): domain Eukaryota; kingdom Metazoa; phylum Chordata; class Amphibia; order Caudata; family Salamandridae; genus Lissotriton; species Lissotriton vulgaris. The sequence continues at coordinate 1,953,951,091 of NC_141691.1, read as the reverse complement.
CCCTGCTGTAAAGGGAGATAACCCAGCTAGAAAGAGCTATTGGGGAACACAGGGAATCAAACCCACAGACTAATAACTTAATCTGTCTTAAGCAACCAGAGTTGCGAGACATTTCAGAAGGGAAAGCGAGAGATAAAGCTAGGGCGTCCCAGAGGAGAATCTATGAAATAGGATACAAAGCGACTAAATTGATGGCATAGTTGGAAAAGCGAGACAGGGAGAGGAACTCGGTACTGGAGATTAAAACCCTAAATGGAGAATACTGTAGGACAAGAGAAGTAGCCACTGAGTTTGCGAACTCCTATGAATAACTCTATAGGTCCTCCACGACAAGATCACAATCCGATTGCGCAGAGCTCCTGCAGGAGATCAACTTGCCCACCATAACACTAGAGGACCGAGAAGACCTTAATAGAGACATGACCACGGATGAGATCTGTGGTGCGATAAGAGCGTTGCAATTGGGCAAAGCTGCCAGACCTAATGGCATACCTATTGAACCATACAAAAGCACTGCAGCGCTGGTGGCCCCACATATGTTAGACATGTTCAGGGAGTCGCTGGAGCAGGATAGCTTGCCAGAAGACCAGCGACTGCCAGTTATTGTAGTCATTCCTAAACAAGGCAAAGCCCCGGAGGAGTATGCCTCCTACAGACCAATCTCACTCCTAAACCCTGAAGCCAAAATACTGGCCAAGGTTCTAGCGCTTCGGCTCACCAGGGTAATAACCACCATTATTCATTCACCCAGACCAGTCCGGATTTTTGCCCCATCGAATTACTAGACTTAATTCGCAACTCGTTTATGGACTTTTACACACCACTGCAGGTACATTCGAGGTAAGTGCGGTACTCATGTCCCTGATGCACGTATTGCTTTCGATACCATAGAATGGCAATATTTATTTGCGGTCCTCAAGCGTGTGTGCCTTGGCCCCAAATTTTGTGCATGGGCTCAACTGCTATATGTGAACCCCCAAGTTAGAGTGAATGGAGTGGTTTCCACATAAGTGACGCTTCATAAGGGCACGAGGCAGGGATGCCGCTCTTCCCCATGCTTTTTGCATTAGCAAAGGATCCTCTGGCGACCTGGTATAGGGGATACCCATCCATAAGAGGTATCTCTGGGGGGATAGGGAGGACAGGATCTCATTGTATTCTGATGCCCTAATTCTATATGTCACAAAGCCCCGTTCTACGATCAACCGTATTCTTCTTGTATTTCATCTGTTTGGCAGTTATTCTGGATAGCAGATAAACTAGATGAAATCCCTGGTGTTTTACCTGTCCAGAGAGACACCAAATCTGCTGACCATTGGGAAAGAGCTAGTGATTAGGCACAAATTTAAATACCTTGGATTGGAGATCTCTTGAGCTGTGGCCGATTTTGTAGGTGATAACTTGCTGCCCCAGCTGCATTGATTACGGAGGGATGTTTCAAATTGGAGAATGCTGCCACTCTCACTGATGGGGAGAACGGCCATTTTCAAAATGATGGCGCTCCCGCTCTTACTATATGTTCTACTGAAAACCCAATACAAGATATCCCTAGATTTCTTTAGCAAAATAGATTCAGAAGTCAGGCAGCTGCTCTGGGGAGGGGTACATTTCAGGATAGCACTCCACAACTTACAGCGAGGAATATATGAGGGCGCCTTCACAATCCCAGACATAAGGAAGTGCTACTGGACGGCACAGTTGGTCACACTTATCGAATTGGTGCTTGTGGATTGGGAAGAACCAGCATACCGGGTTGATCGTCATGCAATGGTTCAGAATGGGTACCTTGAAGCACTATACACAAGGAAAATGGAGAATACGCTGCCAAAACATACACAAACTACTGTGTGAGTTTGGAGGGAGGATACTAAATTCCTTGGTTGGGAAGGACGGCTGAAAGAGCGCACTCCGCTGTGGTGCAGGGATCTTCTTAAAGAGATGGGCGGGCAGCGGGGCTTCCGCCGATGGTCCTTGCTGGACATAAAGTGCTTGGGAGATGTCTAAATAGACATGGGATGATGGTTTTCTATGAATTGCAGCCAGAATATCAGGTGTCGGTACCAAACAATTCCGCTACGTACAACTGAAACATACCCTTAAAACACACATCGCGCTAGGGGACCAAACACCCGAATATTCACCACTTGAATGTAGAGTGTTAATAGACCCAATACTGGCAAAGGCAATCTCCCTTATCTACAAAAAGGTTATGAACAATACCACGGACCCATTGGGAACTCACCAGAAGGCATGGGAGGGAGAGATAGGGAGCCTGGAGGCTGACCATTGAACAGAGGCTATACGGAGCCCTCGAGATGTGGCAGTGAGAGTAAGGTTCCACCTCATACAATTATGAATCCTAGACAGATCCTATACAACCAGGACCAGACTTTACTGTATGGGTAGGAGTGGCAAGGATAAATGCTTGAGTGGATGTGACGGAGCAGGCACCTTCTTTCACACATCGGGGGATTGCCCCCTAACACAGAGGTACTGGAGTAAAATCACGCAAGTGATTTCCACAGTTATGGATCAGAGGGTTCCATAAGACACCAAATGGTATATATTATGCATTTCAGGTGCTGCCAAATGGCCAAAATACACCACACTATGGCTCATTAATATAGCTAGGGGATGGGGAGCAATGCAACCCCCCCAGAGTCAAAGACTGTGAAGTGGACCTTGACTGGTGCTGTGCAGCTGAAAAAGTAGTATATCAGAGCCAAGGATGCCTGGGGAAGTGGGACATAATTTGGAGCAAAGGTGTAGAATGCAGAGGGATCTGAAAGGAAACAATGATGACATGAATGAAAACTGTTGTACGCCAAAATCTGAGGTGTAAAGGATTGATGTTATTGGAGTTATGATCTGAATGTTGCTAATGCTAATGTTTTAGATTGACACCCATGTGTGGGCGCGACAAGCTGTTGTGATTCAGGTCTTATATAACATATAGTGTCATGTAGAGTTGTAATTTGATACTGAAAATCTAATTGATTAATGATTTTTTTTTTAAAAGAGTAAAATACCACGAGGAACACTAAACCAAGAGAAATTCTGATTTGGTCCTCCGATGGACCTTGCTTGCTGCATTGAGGGATGAGGGATCAGGTTGTCGACTGTTGGCTACCCAATGAGGATGAATAATTGATAACCAACTCACAAATTGGAAATCAAGTTCAAATATACTACTCTCAAAACCGTACTATAGATATATAGGATAACCACTGTAGTGTAGTTCCTATATTCCCAATAGGCTCTGCGCATTGGAATAACATAAACGATAGTTTAGACGTAGGACTGAAGTCGACTAGGTCTCTATTGAATATGTTAGACTTAATTTGTGAATGCCAGCTAGCTCAGAGGTCACTAGAAACTTTCTCGAATAAACAAGACGGGATTCGTTTCTGACAACCATATAACATGACAACTTTGTTCCCCAAGAATAAGAAATATATCATCAGTCGCGGAAACAATAGATGTCTATTTCACTCAGTCAATCGTGCATGCTTCGTTTCACCAGAAGTGCAGAGAAATAGAGAGACGGGCGTTTTCATTAAAAAGGTTATTTATTGAGCAGTCTTCTTTCTCATGCAAGAGAAGTGAATTGCTACAATTGTAATACTTGCTATGAAGTAAAGTGCGTACAATAAAAAGAGTATTATGAAATAATACTGTAAAAGCATTTATATGGTTTCTAAGCTATAGGATACATAAAATAGATAAAATACATACAATGATAAATAATGACTAAAAGTACTCAACTGGTGCATCTAAAATACGCCTACCCCGGTGTACCTAACCTAAGTCTAGTACAAGGGAATAAGTAAGTGAGGTGTAGCTTGAGTTAAATAGTTTCTGCCAAGAATCTATCCAAGAATTCTCTAAGGGTCTAATCAGCTCCGTACCTTGGTTATAGAATGAAGGAGGTCTTGTATCTCTCTCTCAGGACTCGATCTCCCAGTAACCCGCAAGGGGAGGAGGGAACACTGGAGCTGGATTTCTCGGCAGGAGAAAAGACAGCGTCTCTCTCAGTGCATCAACGGGAGGGTCGGCTTCCTTCGGCACTCGCATACAGCAGGGCGTCGGGCAAGTAGTTAGTCGATCTGCTCCAAAACCACTGTGTATTTGCTAGGGCAGATGCTGGCATATTTATACCTGGAAGGTGCCGAGTTTGACGTAAGGGTGGACATAATAACGTCACTAAGAACTCGAAGTTCTTTACACGCTCCAGGAGTTCTGGGACAAATCAATACTGAAGCAGGGGGAATTCCCGTACTGCTGAAGGCTGGCTGTCTTCAAGAACTAGTTGTACTCTAGGAGCTTAGTGGAAGTAGCCATGCCGTATTTGGACTGTATTGGCTGTGTCTAAATATGGTTATGATTCTTATGCCTATATAAGGATATAATAAGTTGTACCGTTATAAGGGCATGAATCAGGAAAATTACACTAGAGCCCTTGATACGTTACAACACCACGGGAAGTCCGATCCGACTGAAGAAGTTGAATTGGACCAAAATCATACAAACCAACAGTTCTGCTGTCACTAATCAGAACAATAACAAGAGAATCTGATGTTCTGAAAATAATCTAGAGCTATCTTTGTAATGCCTTAAAAATCTGATATAGTAAGCACGGTCTCTGTGGAAAGAACATTTGGATTACAATTTAAAGAAAGACTTAGACAGTTTAAATTGAATTAATTATTGTATTAAACAAGTGTAGCACAGAGCTCCTCGCTAAGTCCGACCCTCTTTAACATCTATGTGTCGGACTTGGCGAGGGTGATTAAGGAACATGGCATCAGCCTCACTACCTATGCTGATGACACCCAGTTAGTCCTTTCAATACACCAGGACGGAGACAGGGTGGCCGCCAACTTCCAAGAGGGAATGTTGGCCATCAGTTCCTGGATGGCGACCAACTGTCTCAAACTGAATTCCAACAAGACTGAGATCATGACCTTTGGTAAACTTGAGCCCTGGTGGTCCCCTCAGTGGCGGCCAAATGATTTAGGCACCCCTCCCACACCTGTCACTAAAGTGAGAAACCTCGGAGTCATCTTTGATGATCGGCTTCTTTTTAACCATCATGTTAATAATGTTGTCTGGGCCTCTTTCTTCACTCTGAGGAAAAATAAAAAGCTCCTACCCTTCATCCCAACCTCAACTGCAAAGACCCTAATAACTTCCCTGGTATTTTCAAAAACCGACTACTGTAACTCCCTACTCCTCAACGCCCAGGAAAAGGTGCTCAAAAAACTTCAGTTGGTACAGAACGCCTCAGCCAGGCTTCTGCTTAACATCCCTAAACACAATTCCATCTCCCACTCCTTGCAAACTCCACTGGCTCCCTGTGAGGTGCCGCATTAAGTTCAAGGCCCTCTGCATAGCATACAAGGCCATTAACAACTTTGGTCCTCTGTTCCTGAAACACGCCTTCAGACCTTTAGAAGCATCTAGAACACTCCGTTCCTCATCAGCCCACCTCCTCAACGTGCCACGAACAAAAAAGGTCACTTGGGGTGACAGAAGCTTCACAGTTGCCACTGCCAAACTGTGGAACTCACTCCCCCTCAGTATCAAGACATGCCCTACACTGCTCAGCTTCAGAAAACAATTCAAAACTTGGATGTTTGCACAATAATTGCCTTGCCTGTTCAGTTTGATCATCAAAGCGCCGAGACACCCCTGGGTATTTGCGCGCTGTAAAAATCGCAAAAATAAATAGCATTCAAGCCAATTATTAGCATTTTAAGCATATACGTCAGGAGTCTCAAAAGGCAAATTACAGAATGTAGTATAACACCAAATATTTGCAAAGTACAAATAAAAGGAATTGGAATCTATGGTTCGGCATAATAGTCCATGAAGAGTTCACTAAACAAGGGGGTTTCCTGTCACAAGCGTGGGCAAGGGGACAGTTCAGAAATGTTCTTTTAGCATAGTGTGGTAAATAAAATATTACCCTGTCGGAATTTCTATACATTAACAAGGATCATGCATATAATGAGAGGCAGAGTCCGTGGTGTCCGATTCAAAAGGGCTTTAATTCAGTAACTCGAGTTAAGGGAGAATCGGGTTCCATCTCCACTAAGGATCAGGAAGGATCGTCATCTGAACATTATTCACAGAGTACATTATTTATACTTTAAACGTACATTACATTGCATAGAGAAGGCGGAGCGCTCCAGGCGGAGCAGGCGAAAGAGAGAGATAAGAGCACATGGGCGTGAAAAGGGCGTGTAAGAAGGCGTACACGTGGGTGTTCCCTTGAGGTGTCATAGGTGTGTCATAGGTGGGTGGATACATGGAGGGGGTCTGCATGGTCAGCAGGAACCTTTACCCTACTTGTGTGCGCTACTTGGTCATGACATGGAATTGACGTGTAACAGGGGGAAGCTGGGGAGAGCTGACTTTCGTGCTAGTAGAGAAACCTTGGATGTCAGAACGACCTGTACGTCTGGTATTATCTGATATCTTGAGTTTGGAGGATGTATTATCTGAATTAAAGGTCGCTCGAGCAAAGGTTGCTCATCGCTAAGAGCCAGTGTGTGCATATATTTCGTCGTGCATTGCGTGGGGCCATGGGCCTTCTATGGATGCGAGTTCTGTAAATCACTTGAATGAAGACAGAAAGGCAAGGCCTTATCTTCTGCAGGCGGGTTATGTTTACCTTCTTCATTAAGTAGGAATGTGTTTCTGTGGAGCGGAGCAGATAACTGTAAGCAAAATACTGTCTTGGCAGGCCAGGCTGGGCACCTCTCGGCTGAGCAGGAAGTATGCGAGAGGTCAGGGATACATAACTAAACTGCAGTTTTCAGAGTGTCAGGAGGCATGGAGCCTGAATTCGGGTCCTGGCTCGGCTGAGCCACAAAAACGGGTTCATCTCGACTTTTAAACGTGCACCATGCAAATACATTGGCAACATAGGCCTCAGTGCAGAATTAACGTTTCTTTCATGGAGGGCTTGGTTACTGACATTCTAACATTGAACGGAAATGCAGAGGCATTATTATTACAGGCATGAAAGGGGAAATGCATGGTGACATGGACATACATAGGGTACATGTACATATATAGGGTGCATGTAGGGGACACATTGGCCACATAAAATTTCTATTTCCTCATTCCCTCCTTGTCCCCTACTGTGCCCTTCAGGATACATCTATATTCATGATACCATATATCTGATCATACAGCATCATTTGTTCGTCTTTTTTCTGTTGTATACGTGGATGGGGAATACAGGCAGTGGCACACAAGCCGCAAATCGCTGGGCCACATTGCAGACAGAGACAGCAACTGAATATAACAAGTAGTATCATTCCTAGGAACGACAATACTTTCCATCCCCATACTGATATTACATTCCAGAGCCAACCGGACCAAGTCCATGTGCCTGGGTTTTGGTGTATCTAGTTAGCTATCTTGTGGAGTCTTGTTATTGCTGCATACACGGAAGGCGCGTTATTTGGAATAAACACGCACCAACTGGAGCCGATCACTCTACAAGCCCCGCCCCTATTTGCCAGGATGACGTCAGGAACAAGGCGATTCTGAAGAACAACAAGTCTCATGGCAGACTGCTCCTCTGTCAAGTTCGCCAGAGCAGATGCAGTCTCATTTACTACTGCTTCTAGAGTTCTCGTTAACCTATGTATTAGTTTACTGTTTTGGACGGGACCTATGAAAAAAAAGAATCCTTTATTGAAATCTGTATATTGCTCCAAAGCTGTCTCAGTCTGAACAATCACTGGGGAATCGGTCTCCCTCTTGTTTCTAACATGTACTAGTCGGGAATCTCGATGATAATGGGATGGGGCTAGAAAGACGGGTGGCAGCAGGAACGCTATATAACACGTTCCACCCCAGTCTAAGGGAAGACGTACATAGGCTGTCTGACCGCAAATGAAATAGGAATGGCGGGAAGCTTTGAAAGTAGACTTTCCTTTATCATTGAACTCGACTACAGTATTACAATCACTGTGTCCTAAATGCACTGACCCTTTCTTTCTAACGCACAATTCACCTTTTACTGGTAAGACTGATATGAACGGTGGACCTGTATTTTTCTCGGACTGGACATTCAGAATCATAAAGTTAAGGGAAGCATTTCCTTGTTCGTACACTTCATTTTCTAGATCGGTTCCTTTCCTCTGGGGAAGACCGTCTTCGTCTGGAAAACATGCTTTATTCATTACTTTATTCAAATCTCCCCAAATCCAATCGCCCTGGGAAACTGTGAACTTTCTGTCTTGTGATGACATTAAAGCAAACCATGCTCCGCACGAACCATTGTGTGAGAACGGGAAAGGAAAAAGGGGCAGAACTCCCTTCGTTTTCTGATAAGGTGGGAGTCGGCCACATACCCAGCAATTCGTTACATTGCTGGTCTGGTGGGAATGGTGCAACATTCAAATAAAAGTATTGTTGCGCAGTGCTAGTCGATATGACAGTTCATGGGGTGGCAGATCACTGAATGTGTGCTCTACAGTATCATTAGAGGAAGAGTGTATATGTGAGGCAATAGGAGGAAAGAAAACATGTAGTGTCAAGCTGCTACATATAGTCGTTATACTTAGAAGAAACATAATAATCAGAGTTACTATACATCTACTGCGTAAAATCTTGCAGTATTTCTCTCTCATCTTGCTCTTTTTGCTATTCTGGTCTGCGATCTTATACATGTCAGGAACCTGTCTAACCGATTCACCACCGAGTGGACTTAAACAATTAAACGCTGTCTGACTTACTAGACCGTAACTTAGACCTATACTCCTGTTGCGGAGTCTTTTCTAGCAAAGGGGTTTTTGAGTCATTATTGTCGGGGCAGTCCTTAATTTTTATCAGAGTTACGGTATCTCCATAGAATTTTTTAACATGCTGGGCGTGGATCCAGCCTTTGCGTCCCTCGACCTTGACAGCAGTCCTCATGGTAAGCAGAACTAACTTCGGTGTTCTCCAGCGGGGCTCAAGAGGGCTTGAACGATCAAAGTTCCGGACAAACACCATATCCCCCGGGACGATGGTGTGTTCTTTGACTTGGGTGTTGTCGGGGAAGGCGGCGGCAACCTGTGAACGACAAGAGAGTAGTGCAGACATCAAGGAAGCCAGGTAATCTGTCAGCATGTTACTGTCAACATCAGTAATTTTCTTTGGCATAGGCGTACCCCACATGTTCGGTGGTCTACCAAAAACTACTTCGTAAGGGGATAGGCCTGTTCTGGAATGAGCAACCATACGCATGTAAAAGAGGGCAACCGGCAAGGCTACCATCCAATCCACGCCTTTTTCTGCACAGACTTTCGCTAATTTCGTCTTAAGTGTCTGGTTATGACGCTCGACAAGTCCAGCTGCCTCTGGGTGTCGTACACAATGAAATTTCCACTGGTATCCTAACAGAAGGGACACTTGTTTCATTAATTCAGAGGATAATGGCTGACCGTTATCTGAGTACACGACACGGGGCAATCCGTACCGTGGGAAAAACTCTCGTACCAATTGCCTGGCGGTGGTCACAGCAGTATAATCTGGGACTGGGTACGCTTCTGTCCATCTAGATAGTGCACATACAACTACTAGGACATATTTGTATCCTCTACATCTGTCCATCTGGATATAATCCATCGGGAGGACTTCAAAAGGATGGTCAGGAGGATGAAATCCACCTTGTTCCACCGGAATACCTTTGCCTGGATTGAACTGGCAACAGATCATACAGGTGCGTACTTTCTGTTTCGCTGCTGCACGCAGATGCTTGTTAAACCAAATATTCTGTAAACTGTCTAGCATTGCCTTTTCTCCCAAGTGTGCTGGACTATGTGCTGTGTTTATGATGACTTGTACCATAGAGTCTGGGAGAAACCATGTATCTTTGCCTTTAGTCATCCAACCCTGGTCAGTCTGGACCCCTCCTTGTTCAGTCCATTTCTTTATTTCGTCTGGAGTGGCATGTGTCTGTATATCGAGTACATCTTGTGAGGGATCCCTGACGGTCATGTTGTTTGCCAGTGATGGTACTTATGTCTTTGTAGTGTCTATTGGTTTCTGGGCTGTAAGTTTAGCTGTTCGGTCTGCCAGATCGTTACCCTGGGAAATGGTGTCTGTAGCTTTCGTGTGTGCTTTGCATTTCAGGATGGCTATGGCTGTAGGCAAATGTATTGCTTCTAACAGAGCCTGAATAAGGGGACCATGCTGAATTTTGGCCCCATGAGAGGTCAGGAAACCTCTCTCCTTCCATAACACTCCGAAGTCATGAACAACCCCGAAGGCATACTGAGAATCTGTATATATGTTCACTTTCAAGTTCTTGGCTCGTATGCAGGCTTGTGTCAGAGTGATGAGCTCTGCTGCTTGTGCTGACAGTGTGTCTATTCTTTGTGTCTCTATAACTTCAGTATCAGTGGTCACGGCATATGCGGCCACTAACTCTCCTTTGCTTGTTCTCATGCATGAACCATCTACATAAAGTGTCAGGTCAGGGTCTGGCAGTGCAATGTCAGTCAGGTCTTGTCTTGGTTTCGTCACTGTAATAATTACTTCCACACAGTCATGTGGTGCAGTGTCCACTGTACTTGAGGGCAAAAGTGTAGCAGGGTTAAGAATGTTGCATCGTCTGATCTCTATGTGTGGCTGAAATAACGTCAGTTCATATCCTGTCAGTCTCGCTACAGTCAGATGCTGTGTCTGTGTCCTGTTCAAGAGAACTTCCACTGCATGCGGAACCTGTACTGTCAGGGGGTGTCCTAACACTATGGAATCACTCTGTCTTATTGCTAGGGCTGTTGCTGCAACTGATTTCAGGCACGCAGGCAGAGCCTGGGCCACTGGATCCAAGGTACTAGAAAAATAAGCACAAGGCTTGTGTTTTCCTGCTTGATCTTGTGTAAGGACAGATAATGCTGTTCCATCTCGTTCAGTGACAAAAAGAGTAAAAGGTTTTCTGTAACAGGGAGTCGCTAAAACTGGTGCTTGACATAAGGCTTTTTTCAATTGTTCAAATGCCAGGGTATGTTCTTGTGTCCAAGGGAGGACAGTCGAAGACGCTGCCTCCTGTGTTGTCAGCTGTATGAGTGGTTTGGCTAGATAGGCATACTGGGGAATCCATTGTCTGCAGTAAGAAGTGAGGCCAATGAAGGCCCGTACTTCCTTTTGTGTCTTGGGCTGTGAAAGGTTAGCAATTAACTGTATACGTTCTTGTGTCAGCTGTCTACCCCTCTTGGACAGCAAGTCTCCAAGGTACACCACTTGCTGTGCACAGAATTGCAACTTTGAAGGGGACACTTTGTGTCCCTTATCTGCCAAGAAATGTAAAACTGTCAGTGATGCATTTTCGCAGTCTGGTTCTGTTCGCTCTGTGATCAGGATATCGTCTACATATTGGAGCAGTGCAGTGTTGGCAGGCATGTGAATACTGTCCAATTGTCTCTTTAATGCTTGGCTGTAAATGCTAGGACTTTCTGTAAAACCTTGAGGAGCTCTCGTAAATTTAAAGCTGCGTCCATTTAAACTGAATCCGAAGAGGTATTGGCTCTCCGGATGAATTGGAACACTGAAGAAGGCGTTCTTTAGGTCAATTACAGTAAAGAACGTCTCCTCTGAATCAATTGCAGTCAGTAATGAAGAAATGTCTGGGACCACTGGGTACTGAGGAATTATGCATTTGTTCAATTCTCGAAGGTCAATCACTAATCTGTAGACTGGTGGTGCATTAGGATCTGTTCTTTTAAGAATAGGGATGACAGGTGAATTACATACATTCGAGTCAGTTTCTACTACCACTCCTTGTGCAATGAGTTTGTCAACAATTTTCAGTAAGGCTATTACGGCATCAGGTGGTAGCTTGTATTGTCGGATGCGTGGCAGTACTACTCCTGTTTTGATAGTGACACGGTGTGGCGTAATGTGCATGTAACCTACGTCAGTCGGACCTTGTGCCCATAAATGCTGTGGTACATTCTGGAGTCTGTGGTCAAAATCTTTCAACACATAATGTCCTTTAAAATCACGTAAGAACAATCGTACTCCTTCCGGAGAACAACATATAACTGCTCCTAGTTCTTTCAATGTCTTTATACCAAGCACATTTTCTGGACATGACTTAGTAAGTAACAAGTCTGTGGTACGGGACAATGGACCGACTCCTAGGGAAACTGGCTTTGACACTTCATTAACAATAGGCTTTCCTGAAAATCCCAGGGAAACATTCTGTGAGCCTGAGAGGGGTGCCCCTGGAACCTCGTCATGGCTGATGGTAGTTCTGCTCGACCCTGTGTCAATCAAAAAATTTCTGTCTTTTCCCAATACACGACTATGTACATAGGGACCTTCTTGATCTACAGGAATCTCAATAAGGGGCAAGCCAACCTCCCTCTCTAGGCTGTTTCATGAGAACTGTTGGAATTCTGGATAGTCCGATTGTGTGTACTGGTACATTTGTTGTGTGGCTTGTTGTGTGGCAGCTGCTGGTGGGGGTGGGAAATTCGCGACTGTCTGTTGTGTGTTCTGTGGGGCGTTATTCTGTCTAGAAGGATGCGGTCCTTCTTTTGTCTTGCCTGTAGCTATATTGTGTTTCAGGACAGCACATTCATTCACATAGTGACCTGGTTGCTTGCAGTAATTACAGTTCCCTTTAACAGGTGTCGTGCCCTTTTTATTCGCATTAGCTGGCACCGATTGTGCAACCAGCACTTTCATTTTCGTATCTTTCATACGTCTCTTTTCATGATCCTGTTCTTCTCTAATTCTGTTCTGGTGATATTGTAACATTTGCAACATTTGGGAAGGGCTATTAGCTTGCCAAGTACTCTCAACCTTCAGTACTCTATTCTTGATCGGGGGTAAGGAATTCTCTACTAATTTGCTCACAAAAAGATGTGGATATGATTCACTACTTGGCTTAAGGCCACTATTAATAGAAAAACATTTCTCGAATCTAGAATAAAAATCACTGGTGTCCTCGTCTTGTTTCTGTTTACAGGCTGAAATAGCATCCCAATCTTCCTTTTTAGTAATCAATAATCTCGGCAGGACCTGTATCAGGAGTTCAGGTAGGACTTTAGCTTTGTCCCCTAGACCAACACCAGGGTGCCTGTCTTTATCCTCGGCTTCCAATTCTGCCCAACTTAACTTTTTCTCCCCCACCTCCCAGTCTTTCTCTTCAAGTTTTTCGTAAATACCAGCAGGCAACAGTACTTTCAATAATTTTATAATGTCAGCGTACGTGTAATCCCCTATGCGGAGAATGTCTTTTAATTCACGGTGGAACCCCCCTGGGTCTTTATCATGGCAGGGCAACATCTTTTTCATTTCCAGTATTTCTAGTTTCGTCAAGGGTGTGTAAACGTATACTCGCTGAAGGTTACCCACTGCATTTTTGACGGGATGTACCTCTCGTAGGGGGTTCTGTCTGTCTATGTGTAAGCTCTTTCTGTCGTGGTGTGGGGCAGGAATCATACACGTGGTCAAAAAAGTCAAGCACTTATGTCGTTGGTCCAGAATGACATTAATTAATTCAGTACCTAGGTCTATCCATCGATCTAGAAGTATATCGTCCAGTAATTTATACAAGGGACCGGGATCAGAATATTGACTTTCATACAACGTTATCAAATGTTGAACCATGTAAATACCAGCCAAACGCTGTTCGTTCGGAGGAAGGCTCAAAAAGGTCTGGGCCACTACATCACTATTATATATGTTAGAATTAGACACCCATTGAACTGCTGACCGTGCTAATTCCTGTTCGTGTGAGGTGTGGGGTCTATCGCACTCTACCCGTCTTTTCAGGGCGTTCTCAGTAGCTTGGAATAGATTTTCGAGGGAATATCTTTCTTCTATAGGAGGTCCCTGTTTGCGGTAGTCGAGGCACTTGGGCCTGTCAAACTGCCGTGCTTTGCCTACATAATTTATTTTATTCACTTCCTCAGTTTCGGGCTCTCCATCTTCTGACTCATCTTTCCCGTCAGACTCTTTCCTGTGTAACTTTAAGATCTCTTTTCGTATTTTCCTGTACATGCATTCTGTCTGTCCCTGTTTATCATGCCGACCAGTAGCTATGTTGTCACTCCAATCAGTCAGACCTCTATTTACTCCTTTGTCTGGTTGGTCTTGTTCCCTGATCAGACAGTTAATCAAAAAACGTAAAATCATGCATTTAACCTCCACTTTTCTTTGTTTCATGGCCTCTTCTATACTCTCGGGTCCCTCCCCCGTTCTAATGAATTCGTATATTTTATCTAAATTTTCCTTCATACCTGGTAGTGTGATCAAATAGTCTACAGCGTGTCTTAATCTTAGTGAGTACACGAGCATCGCACCCTCACCTGGTACTGGATCGTATATACAACGTGAAATAGTTACATTTTGCTTAAAGGGTGATGCTGTCATTTGTGGCGTTCGTTGTAGCCCTAACCCCAGCAGTGCTCGTGTTGCTGGCGGTGTTCGTGGCGTTGCTGGTGGCCCCCCTCCCACTGCCCCTTGTCCTACGTCATCTTTCACGGCCTGGGGAAGCCGCATTTCTAGAAGCAGATCCTATGATGGGGGCGGAGGGAAGGGAGAATTGTTGACAGGAGGTGGGAATTCTGCGTTTACATAGTCCGGAGCGGGCTCTTCTAGATAGGAGGCAATAAAAGCCTCAGCTTCTGTCTGCTTCTGTCTACGTACTCTAAAGGGTACTAGTGGTGGTGGCAACTTACTGGATACTTCTGAGGGGGCCGCTTTAGCTAGTTCTTCTGTGTGGACGGGATAAATACCTGCAATGAGGGCATTTCGTTCTCTATCTGCTTGTTCTGCCTTGACCCGTTCTCCCTCTTCCTGTAGTTCTTTTTCTCTGGCTTTTTCCGCTGCTTGCTTACTTCTCTCTGCTTTGTGGAATTCTTTCTCTGCTCTCCTATGCGCTTCTTTACGCCATAACTCAATGGCATCTTTCTGGGACGGTCTAACTTTCTTTTTCCATAGCGCTTCCTCTACTTTCATAATGCATTCAGCATCCCATGTTCCTGAGGCAGGCCATCTATACTTCTCCTCTAGATCATTCGTGTAATCTACCCATAAGTCTAAAAACAGTATGGCATCTAGCCCGTGTTTCTGATACATAAAATGACCAGGTGTGTCTCTAGGCGGGACGGGGACTGACTCTTCGAGTATCCCTTTCCTGGTCCCTATCTGACGTAATTTCGAGAACAGTGGCATGTTGGAACTGACCTAACGAAAACACAATATACACAAAAAAATAGACTGAAAACAACCATTCACACTACAACACTAAAACATTAAAAACAGATACAAGAAACATGAACTTGAAAAACTGTTTAACTTTATGTACTGTAGCACAGTACAATCATACCGGTCTCATAAAGAGACACGTCTTTACCGTGCCTGTGTACCCAGACACGTCTTTACCGGGCTCAAATAAATGAACCCGTCTTTATGCGTTCCCAATAACGGTACTCACCGGGAAGCAGAACTTGAAGGCCTCGGAAACTCGATACTCGATACTGCGTGACTGTGGTGCTGCTACTGATACTGCGGTGCTGCGCATGCGCCTCGGAACAGGTGGGCCTCGGGATACCTCGGACCTTGCTCTCTCACGGCTTGGGCTCTGGTTGGGATGGTCTGCAATCCTCACCGCCTCGTGTGGATGCCTGGTCGCAGTCTCCGTCTCCTCCGTGGGCCTGAGGGAGTAGGCAGGAAGTCCCGCTGTCGTGTACACTTGAAGTCCGTCACGGCTGCAGAAGGGGGCAAGGGCTGGACCTACATCACCGGCGCGTGGGGAAGGGTACTAGTCCCTGTTCGGGCGCCAGATTATGTGGTAAATAAAATATTACCCTGTCGGAATTTCTATACATTAACAAGGATCATGCATATAATGAGAGGCAGAGTCCGTGGTGTCCGATTCAAAAGGGCTTTAATTCAGTAACTCGAGTTAAGGGAGAATCGGGTTCCATCTCCACTAAGCATCAGGAAGGATTGTCATCTGAACATTATTCTCAGAGTACATTATTTATACTTTAAACGTACATTACATTGCATAGAGAAGGCGGAGCGGTCCAGGCGGAGCAGGCGAAAGAGAGAGATAAGAGCACATGGGCGTGAAAAGGGCGTGTAAGAAGGCGTACACGCGGGTGTTCCCTTGAGGTGTCATAGGTGTGTCATAGGTGGGTGGATACATGGAGGGGGTCTGCATGGTCAGCAGGAACCTTTACCCTACTTGTGTGCGCTACTTGGTCATGACGTGGAATTGACGTGTAACAGGGGGAAGCTGGGGAGAGCTGACTTTCGTGCTAGTAGAGAAACCTTGGATGTCAGAACGACCTGTACGTCTGGTATTATCTGATATCTTGAGTTTGGAGGATGTATTATCTGAATTAAAGGTCGCTCGAGCAAAGGTTGCTCATCTTCTTAACTGCCTCACGCAGGTCCATCACTGGATGAATACATCAGCGCTAAAATTAAACGGGGCAAAAACCGAGGTCCTTGTACTCGGCCCAAAAGGAACCTCACTTCCTTTGGACATGTGGCCAACATGTCTAGGTCCTCCCCCAGACCCAAAGACAGAGGTGAAAAGTCTGGGTGTCTGGATCGACTCAGAACTCTCCTTCGCCCCACAAGCAAAAAAGGTCGTAGGGACCTGTTTCGGTCTGCTAAAATCCCTGAGGAAGGTCCTGCCCCTTCTTCCTCCGAAATCGCAAAAACTTTTAGTCCAGGGTCTTATTATTTCAAGACTGGACTATAGTAATGCGATCTATCTGGGTGCACCGGAAGCAACTCTGACTAAATTGCAGAGGATCCAGAATACCGCTGCTCGGATCATTACCAACACCCCGGCCAGATCATCGGCCAAGCCTGCCCTCAAACTCCTGCATTGGCTCCCCATAAGGGAGAGAATTAAATTTAAAGCCCTGTGCTTGGTGCACAAAACCCTGAACAACCAAGGCCCTCCAATTCTCCGAAACTTCATTACCCCTTACAGAGCCACAAGATCCCTTCGCTCTAATGCAGAAAACCTTATCAATGCCCCAAGGTTTAGGAAAGCACGGTCAGGAGGAAGACGGTTCTCGGTCCATGCGGCCCGTCTTTGGAACTCCCTCCCACGAGATCTTCGGCTGGAACCCCAATACCTCCGTTTTAGGAAACGATTAAAGACACATCTTTTCCCCTAGCCCTTATGCTCCTCCCGTAAACTCAGTCCTCAGTCATGTCTCTAAGGTTCCTCAGCGCTGGGATACTTCCGGGTGACTACGCGCTTTATAAAAATAAATAATAATAATAATAATAATAATCGCTAAGAGCCAGTGTGTGCATATATTTCGTCGTGCATTGCGTGGGGCCATGGGCCTTCTATGGATGCGAGTTCTGTAAATCACTTGAATGAAGACAGAAAGGCTAGGCCCTATCTTCTGCAGGCGGGTTATGTTTACCTTCTTCATTAGGTAGGAATGTGTTTCTGTGGAGCGGAGCAGATAACTGTAAGCAAAATACTGTCTTGGCAGGCCAGGCTGGTCACCTCTCGGCTGAGCAGGAAGTATGCGAGAGGTCAGGGATACATAACTAAACTGCAGTTTTCAGAGTGTCAGGAGGCATGGAGCCTGAATTCGGGTCCTGGCTCGGCTGAGCCACAAAAACGGGTTTATCTCGACTTTTAAACGTGCACCATGCAAATACATTGGCAACATAGGCCTCAGTGCAGAATTAACGTTTCTTTCATGGAGGGCTTGGTTACTGACATTCTAACATTGAACGGAAATGCAGAGGCATTATTATTACAGGCATGAAAGGGGAAATGCATGGTGACATGGACATACATAGGGTACATGTACATATATAGGGTGCATGTAGGGGACACATTGGCCACATAAAATTTCTATTTCCTCAATAGATATAAAATGTAGTCCAAGTTCTCCCAAAAGAAAGTCCATTGGGCAATGGCCTAGGCAAATAGTCACACAAATGGGAAACAAGGGGCTCTAATCAATGATGTTTCAATTAGGATAGCGACTTTATCACTCTCCTCGGTTTCGCAAGTGACTGCCAAAGTGACTGCCAACCGTCCATACATTAACACAGAAGAAACTGGAGTTATAATTCATCGAGTCCGGAGATTACATCAGCTGTCACACCATCATGCTCCAAGTCACATGTGACCACCATCCACTCTTAAGGTGCAAAAGTAAATACTTTGGTAGATTCTCTCTGTCTGTTCTGGACACACAGGTTGGTCCAACAAAGAATAATTCAAACTGTTGCTTTCCATGGACTGAGATTAATAGTTCAGTTTCCGACGTTAGGGTTCTATTCTGATGTGACAGAAAAAGTATCCTTTAGTTGTCAGGAATGTCATGTGAAAGTAGAAGAAAGTTACATAAATGAGAAGTAATGCAAATTCCCTTCTCACCAGTCCATGAAGGAAAAATGCAAACCTAAGAGAAAAAGTCACTTAAAGCATATGAAACAATACCTCTATTTTAATAAATGAATACACAATTAACTCAAGAATAGTGGAATTCAATTAAGCATTTCTTATCAATAGCTGAATATGGTAAAGTGTCAAAGAATATTGCATAGAAACATTCAATGCTAAATATGGCCTACTACCACAAATATTCAAAAGTGCCAATATGTAAAAAAATGTTTAAAGAAATATTGTTTTATGAAACCTAAGACACAATTAATATACATTTTTCACACAGCAAGTTTCATTCATGTAAGTCAGAATATGAGAAAGTTGTGCCAACTTTTAAATCGCTATGGTGCATTACAATAGAAGCAATAAAATATGGCTGACATTCACCATAAACGTATGCACAATTTAAATTTGAGAGTCATGTATACCTGTGTACATAACTTGTCATTTTAGTTTATATTAATTTGCATAATAACTGTATATTTGTCATGAATTTTCCAATTCAACATTATTTTAGCCATCAGAAACATCAATAATTAGGTAGGTTAATACACAATGGGCCCGATGTAGGTCACCAAATACCGGTCGGTAACGGCCGAATTCGGCCGTTACCGACCTGTATTTGGTGATTGAGATGTAGGGGCCATTATTTTACAGAATCGGTAAATTTACCGAATCGGTAAATTTACCAATTCTGTAAAAAAACGAATCAGTAATTTTACCGATTTGGTAAATCCCAGATGTAGGTAGCACTGTTTACAGTGCTACGGACCTTCAGAATTCGGTATTTTATCACCCAATACAATTGGGTGGTAAAATACCGGATTCAGGTGTACATGCACATCTGTGCATGTACACCTGTGCCATGTGACACACAGATATGCCCTTAGGGCATGTATGTGTGCCACATGGCACACAAGCCTGGAATTGGGGTGCTACAGGGTGTCAAAGTGACACCCCGTTCACCCTTGCAGGATCCGGTATTTACCGATTCGGTAAATACCGAATCGGTATTTCCCATTGATTCCTATGGGCTTCAAGGCCCATAGGAATCAATAGGAAATACCGATTCGGTATTTACCGAATCGGTAAATACCGAATCTTACAGATTCAGTAATTCTAAAATAAGAATTACCTACATCTGCCCCCTTCCTATTTATCTACTCTTAAATACCGAATCAGTATGATTCGGTATTTAAGAGTAGGTATATAGGAATTACCTACATCGGGCCCAATATGTTTTCTTTCTATTTCTACAACTTTAAGCACTCTTTTATGGTGCTTGTACTGAAGTTTTCATCAACACCATTGTCATTCACTTAACGTGTTCAAGGTGCACACTCATTTTCGTACATGTTTTTATTGTCATATCCAGTAGTTATTGTTGTGAAATGATTCAAGAGCCTTTATACTTTAACCTCATAGCTGCTATGGAACGTCCAGCTCCAGTGCTGGACGTTCCATTGCGCAGGTGAGGTACTAACGTTCAACGGCCGACGGCAGCACTACAGAGGTAGTGGTGCCGTCGGCCGCCGAACGTGGGCAGCAGCTAAGAGGTTAACAGTTTCATTTTAGTAAGTACAATGTTGGGACGGGAAGTCTCCTGCATGTTTCTGGAGAGAGTGCTTCCCCTGCCTTATGCTAATCTCCAGGCAAGTCACTCAAAAGCTACTGTACGGTTTCTAGATCCCTACCTCAGTGAGCATGACAATCATACATGTCCACTGAGGGTCACCCTGTTTACATGGGTTGAAGCCCTAGAGCTTGGCTCTGAGGTCGAGGGGGCATGCCATGTATGTGGTCCTGTTGCCTTTGTCTACCTGATGTGTATTTGAGAGCCTGTGGGTGTACTGGGGAAGAATGGTGATTTGAGCCAGTGTAAAGAATGCGAGCTGTTCTGCTGGACATCCCAGCTCCCCTGTGCCCCTCCCTATTTCCTTTGAAAGGCCTGGTGGGTGGGGGTAGACAATCAGCTATTATCTGGGTTTAGCTGCACTAACTTTGTGAAGAGGATCCTCCCACACTGGTCAGGGCCTCCTCGGCTGGAGTTAATTAAAATTCCTCTGTAGGGAGTTGCATAGCTTGATACCAGGAAAGGACCTGGTGCATGCTTTACCCATGCATTGAACACGCCGTGAATGGTTTGTGATTGGAGGTGTATTCAGGGTGCAAAACTAACAGACCTCTGATTGGATGAGCCTATCAATCTGAGGTGATAAACGTCTGGCCTGAGTGTTCAGTTGTTGTTCAAGACTGGTCTATGACCAAAGAGGCGGCCACACCAGGTCCGTCTGAAGATAGCCAGGCGCGACCCGCAGTGTGAAGCCAGGAGATAAGACTCTGTTCACTGCGTCTGGAACTAAGGAATCAGCAGCATGGGAAAAGACCAGCTGTCTCTGTGAGGCTTGGGGGAGCGTGCGCTTTTGACCAAGGAAATTACAAACAGCTGCCCAAGGTGTGGAAAGGAAGCTTACGGCGCATCAACGGATTGCGTGTGGGGAGGAAGCTTGCAGCACTTCAAGAAAAGCTGGTGGAAGGAAGCTTGCAGCACATCAAGAAAAGCCAGAGTGGAGGAAGCTTGATTCTAGTCTTTGAAGGTGAGATCAAATCCCCTCTAAGCTCCTCCCTTGAGCTGTGGGAGCCTGTACAAGCAGTACCTGGAAATAGAGGCCAGTGAAACAGGCTCCACCTTTTATTTTTGTGATCTCTGAGGGTATCAGGGTGAACAGGCATTCTGTTCAGCTACTACCCTCCTACAGCTAGCCAGTGACTACTGGACTAGTGGGACTCCAGTAAACTGTGCCAAGATATCAGGCACCTGTGATCAGATCCCTGACACCACTAGAGCGGTGTCCTCCCTCACGATGGGAGGGCACTTCTATTGCTTTGGATGGGGGGTTATGGGACTGAACAAGAACATTTGACTTCACATCATATGCTGAAACTATATCCTTTCAATCCAAAGATTGGTATCAAGGCTCTAGTGAATGAGAGCAGCACTGTGTAACATGATCTGTAATATGCAATGCTTATTGTGTGTTTTCATGTTAACTGTGTTTTTATAGTGCTTGGCGTCTAGGCGCTATAATACTGTTTGCGGTCAGAACTCTGTCCTAGAGGGTTGTAGAGACATCTGGTGTTCACTGTTTATCCAAGTTTTATTTGTAATATAGTTATCTTGTGTGTATTAAAGTACTTTTATTTTATAAAAAGTAAAGCACTGACTAGGCATTGAGTTTATCAGCTGGTGGCACGGTTTACACTTTATTCTGACTGTCTAATCCCACCATCACCTGCTTGATAAGTCTTGGACTGCTCTGTCTCGCTACCCTGAGAGAGTCAAGTGCTGGAGAGGAGTACTTGGTTACCCAGTTTTGGGTTCACTAGTACTAAGGCCCCAGGACACCAGTGAGGGAACACTCCAGTTGATGCAATTGGAGCGCAGTTACGCCCGGTCTAACATACAACATTAAACCTAGGTTATCTCTTTGTAGCTAAAAACGCATATGCTGGTACCAAAGATGGTCACAATCTGTAAGGATGTCACACTAAAATTGCTATTGCCTGCTAGTTTTCCCCACAGAGACTCGGGTACAATCCTCAGGTATATTGGTCGGCATGCTTGGTTCTGCACTGTGGATGATGAATGTGATAATACACTTTTTCTACAGTTGTTAATGAATAGTTTTAAAGTTGTTAGTGAATGTTTTATATTTTGCCAATAGAGATTTATGCAATAGTCTTTTTTTGACAGTAACAAGACACACTAGTAGCTCCACTCTAAAAATTAAAACAACTCAAGGCTGTGTCCATATAATGTCAAGAGTTGCTAAGGACTCTGTTCTTCACATATTAATACTTACTCAGAGATCTTCCTTTAATAATCTCACTCATAGCTCTCACTCATAGCTCTAATCTGCTAACACCTGGACTCAGTAATGTTCTTAATAAACGCAGATTTCAAAGATGTCTGGTCTTGGTTAACCTCAGACTCACACAGACCCCTGCTCTTTTTTAGATTTTGCCTGCGCTGTGCTTGAGTAATCTATTGTTTTTAATATATCTTAAAAGGGACTTACATCCGGCTTCAGTTCTTAATGGTCCATGAGCTTGCTAATTTGTGTTCCTCAGTTTCTATTGGTTGTAGCCAATTCTCCCTTCTGTGACTCTCTTTTCAGTTTCTTGAGGCCTAACTACTCATTCCAACCTTTGTTGGTGGTTCAACTTTTTTCTTTTGGTTAACGCTCCATACTGTTTACTTTCCTTGGCTGCATGCATTCATAGCTTATTTTTTGTTTAGTTGTTGGTCTCGTCCTGTATGGCATTTTTTTCCTGCTTTCTCCAATGTCTTTAATTTAAACTTTTTTTAGCACACATTTCTGGCTTGCTTGTGATGATTATATATCTTAAAAGGGACTTACATCCTGCCTTCAATTCTTTTTGGTCTGAGTGCTTGCCAGTTTGCTTTCCTCTGTCTCTATTGGTTGTAGCCTGTTCTCCTTTCTGTGTCTCTCTTATCAGTTTTCAAATGCCTAACTGCTCATTCCCATCCGTGTTGGTGGTTCAAACTTTTTTCTTTTGGTTAATGCTCTATACTGTGGGGCTTATTTATGAGCCTTGCATCACTTTTGCGCCGCCGGTGCGTCACTTTTTGTGACGCACCAGCGGAGTAAAAAATGTGCCTTGTTGCACCATATTTACAAAGTGACGCATCTTCCTAGATGCGTCACTTTATACCTGTGCCAGGTATAATGTATGCAGGGGGGGCGTTCTGACACAAAAAAGGGTCGCAGAAGTGACGCAGTGAAATCAATAAGATTTTACTGCTCCACTTTTAGGTCGCAAATGCGTCAATATCTTACGCCTGCCTCATGACGCAGGCTCATTTTACATGTGTAATTACCCATTGCTGCAGTTGTGTCACTTTTGTGACACACTCCAGCAATGCGTCATTTTTGCCCCTATGTACGTCAGAAATGCTGACGCATCTGCAACTCCTTGAGACATGATGCGTCATACTGTAAATATGACGCATCATTGGTGTTGCAAGGAGGGCGCAGTAAAAAGTGACGCATCGCTGATTTCTCACAGCGATGCATCACTTTTCACAAAAGGGGCCCTGTTCACTTACCCTGGTTGCGTGCATTTAGAACTTACTTTTTGTTTTGTTGTTTGTCTCGTTTTGTATGGCATTTTTTCTTACTTTCTACAATGTCTTTTATTTAAACTTTCTTAGAACCCGGTCCCCCAGCTCTAAGGTTTGCAGTTCTACCTGTTACACCACATCCTCTGTCCTGCCCCTTCTCTATAATTTTTTCTTCATATGGGGCCAGATGTAGGTCACCAAATACTGGTCGGTAACGCCGATTTCGGCTGTTACCGACCGGTATTTGGTGATTGAGATGTGGGTGCCTAAATTTTACAGAATCTGTAAATTTACCGATTTGGTAAATTTACCGATTTGGAAATCATAATTGGTAAATTTACCGATTCAGTAAATCTATATGTAGGTGGCACTGCAAACAGTGCCACAGGCCCCTAAGAATTCGTTATTTACCATGTAATACTATTGCATGGTAAATAACGAATTCCTGTGTACATGCACATCTGTGCATGTACACCTGTGCTATGTGGCACACAGACATGCCCTAAGGGCATGTATGTGTGTCACATGGCACACAAGTCAGAAACAGGGGTGCAACAGGGTGTCAAAGTGACACCCTGTCCCCCTTGGCAATACGGTATTTTTACCGATTCGATAATCACCGAATCGGTATTTGCCATTGATTCCAATGGGCCTTGAAGCCCATAGGAATCAATGGCAAATACCGATTCGGTAATTACCGAATCGGTAAATACCGAATCCTACCGATTCGGTATTTGTTACCGAATAATTACCTACATCAGATTTACCGATTCATGAATACTGAATCGGTAAAATTCGGTAATTATGAATCAGTAAATCTGATTTACCTACATCTAGCCCTTAATCTGTAGCACTCCAAATGAGCACATGTTCTTGCAGATTGTTCTCTCCTCATACCTCAACGTTGCCGGCATCCGCCTCCAGACGGTCATTGCTTGCATGCACCATTTACTGCCTTGGCCATTACTTTAACCGTCACCCCAGCCCCGTCATTGCTTGCTATTTTTTTGCCGTGTTTCCTGAAGTTGCATTAAGTATGTTGGGATGAGAATGAAAAGGGAAAAAGAGTGGGAGAGCCGGGGTCTTGAGCAGGCCTCTGTAAAAAACTGCCAAATAAGGTCATTCGTCCTTGCAGTCCCTCTACTTCATCCTCCAACCTACCTCTGCTCTCCCCTTGCCTAGTCTTTCATTCTCATCCTTTATTTTCCTCTCTCTTCCTTTTTTCCACCCCTTCTCTTCCTACCCATGCCCTCCTTCTGCCTTCCTTGCTTCCTTTTACACCCCTGCCGTTCACCCCAGCCTTTCAGTCCTATATTCCTCCCTTGATTCCTCCTTCATTCTTTCCTGTATTAGTGAAAACAGGAGCCTTAGTTAGGCATGAGTCTGGTGACAGATGGTGAAGGTGACTGTCACGTACACTCTCGTGTTTTATTAGAGACCTGCAAGGCAGAGCGCAACAAGGAAACTATGAAATCAGTTAAAACATGCACCGATAATTGTTTTGTAAGGAAAGAGAAGTTCAGAGCTCACGAGTGGAGAGGAATGCTGATGCTCCTTGCTAGAAGAGAAAGAGTGAGGCTGTGAAGTTAACTTGGGATAATGAAAAGGTGCCCCCAGCGCCTAGGGGAGGGTGCCCTTAGTTGCGCCAATTGACTAAGCCCCCTACGGGTTGGATAAGAAGGGGGTGTATCGTGAGGAGGGACGTGATGTCATCAGTGCGTGCAGGGAGAGTTATTTAAGGCTGCGTCCTGGAATAGTTCCCCTCTTTGTCCCCTCAGACCCTCCGGCAAGCTGCAGAGGCACGTCGTCGACCACCCACCCACCCGGCAGAAGAACAAGCCTTCGGAGAGCACTGACAGTTAACAACAAAGGCGGATGCACAACAAGGGAAGTTCAGCGACTGGATGGACCCCAAGAGGGGGTAGAATCCACATGTGTAGAGGGGAGGCCTAAAAAGGAGGACTGACCTGCCGGTGGTCCTGGACTTTACTGGCCTCACCCGCAACGTATGGACTGAGTAGAACCTTGGGGAGTCTGCCTGTGTTCAGGCACCCTGGTGGGCCGGTGCGTTATGCGGTACCCCTGGATTTTTAAGTAATTCAACTGTCTGCTGTCGCGCATTGGGGCCTGCCGGCGCAATGTGCGCAGCTGAGTGGAGAGCTTGGCGGGATGAGTCTGTCAAGTTCCATTGTAAGGCCAAGCTCAAGTGCTGGTGAAATGTTGTGCCTAATGTTCTTACTACTGTTGACTTGTTGTTGCCTCTAAAGTGTACGGCCAAACTGAAGTTCAAGTAATGTCGTGCCTGATTTACTTAACGTCTTTGACGGGTTGATGCGGCTAAAGCATGATGCTGTGAATAATGTATATGTCCAAATAGGATGGTTTTCTCCTATTGGTCTGTGATGAATTGCCTGATTTGATGTGCATAAAAGGCTACGCCCTGGACAACATGCTCTGACTTTGAGAGTTATTGGGCATAGAGGGGAGAAGAATGTTGGAAATGGTAAAGGGTGAATCTCATGTTGTGCGCATACTATGTTATTTGGTCAATGATGTGCGTGTCACATTGCGTGGTGTGCGGCGGCCTCTGTTCAAGGGCTGTACACGTTGCCAGTGTTTGAGCATTTGTATTTGTTTGTAGGTGCATGCAATTCGTGTTTGTATTATGTTGCAGAGGGCTATCTATAGTGGGGAATAGTTCTGGTTTAGGTAGTTTTGTTTTTTTTGTTTGTTTTTTAAATGAAGACGACATTGGGGGATACAGCGCTCGCTAGCAGATACCACCCCAGCTCAAGGAGCATTTCTGAAAAACACTCCCATTTCTTTTTTTAAAAAGTTGGATTAGCTATTTTTATTACAAGTGCATCTCATTTCCAATTTACATGTGTAAACGGGACCGAACAGCCCCCCCCCTCACTTCCTTTGGGCACACCTGGCTGCAGCAGCACGCAGTTTAGTTAAGCTGTAAATGCCTTCCATGGCTGTCCTCGAGCCTACAGTGAAATGTTGTCTTTTTTGGACATTTCTCTTCTAAGCGAGACCATAAAACTTTGCAACTCTCATGCCTCACTTTAAAACACACCCCGTGTAATGAAAGAAACCTCCATCCAAGGCCTTTCAGATAAAACTATTTCAACTACGGCTCTTATTGTGATAAAACTATTCAGAGCTTTGGTCCGACTCTAAACTGCTGGATGACCAAGGAAGGACACGTGCTTTAAAATCAATAGTTATTTTTAAACAAAGCCCCCCCCCCCCCCCCAGCAAAGTAAGCACTAGGTGCGTCTGCACCATACATAATACTTTAAAAGAGTTTTAGTAACATATTTTGCACAACTACTCACCAAGTTACAACTTACAACAAAAATCAGCTTATTATTAATCACATAGGCGAAGCCTAATGCATTGGTAAATGCGTTAGGTTTCGCCTAGGTGATTAATAATATTTTTTGCCGTTGTGCACTAAAAGGTAAAGAAACTCCGTAAAAGTGTTATGACTTGTTTTTAAAGAAAGGCAACATATTATGCAGTATCTGGTGGTTATACAAAGCGGCCCTGATGTTGTGAAAGCCAGAGGGACCATCTATTTGGTGAAAAATGGCTCCACGCATCGCTAGCGCACATGTCTGGGGCTGCTGAAGACCCTGCCACATCTCAGGCGTGACTGGGAATCCTAGGTACTCCTGGTAATTTTCTCGGACAAGCCCACGGGGACGCACTGCCTGGCCCTGGGAGGCTGGAAATGTTTGCTCGCTGTTTTTGTTACTGGGGGTCAATATTGCACCACCGCTGTAAAACCAGCCGCAGTAACAAATCCCAGTGCAGCGCAGCAAGTCACCTTGCTGTGCTGCACTGCATCACTGGGAAACGGCAGGTATGCACTGCCTTTAAGGCAATATTACGCATTCCTCTCCTTTCCCATGCACTGGCACCCTTTTGGCAGCCTAGTGCCAACTCAGGCACTCTTGCACCATGGTGCAAGTGTGCCTGTGTTGCATGCAGGTTTGTTTTTGTGCAGGAAGGGGAACCTCCCTGCATAAAAAAATTAATCTTTCTATCTGTGCTGCAGAATGCCTCCTCATTACGCCTCCACAGGGAAGACGTAGCTTTTTAGCGCATTCCCAGGTTTACCAGTACTGTTAAATATGGCAATACGTAAAAAAACATGGGTGTTCTATGGGAACACTCATGCAATACCCATGGAATGCCCTCCCAGGGCAGAGTAACGCAATGCAGCTGTTTGTACCGTGTTGCGTTATTCCAGATTTTTGGATCCGCTCAGAGTCACACAAAGTGGCTTTGCGGGGCATCAGAAATTTGACTTAGAGGTTTGGATCACACATGTACCATGTTGCATGGTGCAAACGTGATGTATGCCTCTCATAAGTATGCCTCTAAATGTTTTAAAGCAAACACAAGGTGATGATGGACGGACTGCAGAAAACTTATAGACACTCACCCCCAGTCACAGATCTGGGTGAATCCATCAGCGTTCTTTAGCTCACTTCGCCACCCCTATTCTGACACAGCTATATGCAAATCAGTCTTGACCCTGTGCCTTATGGGAACAGTCCAGCCCGAACAGCCAAGCCATGTCTTCCCTAAGTGCTCAGCAGGAGCAGCAACTCCGTTCAGGCACGGAATGTGGAATAAAGATCATGGACAAGTCTCTTGTGCCTGCTATTAGTGGCAAAGAAGATCTCTCCCTCTCTCCTCATTGTATCTAGGGGTTTGTGGTTGATTTGTTGCCTCCCCTGGCATCATCAGCACAGGTCATTGTCTTTAGTCAACAGCTCAGACTACACAGCTAATACAGTTTCATCAGTATTCCCCCTCAGGTGATGCAGTCAGTACGCCTCACATTGAACAGTCATGTTTGTCTCTAGATAAGCCTGGGCACTCACTCCAGGACTCAGGTCGAGCCTGCTCCGCTTCTTTGCTTTCATTTGCTTCTCTGGGATTCTCCAAGTATCGGAAGAATCATCTGATTCTCCTTCCCTCTTCCCTCGGACAGTTGACTCCAGGAAGGGCAATGTCCTTTGAACCTTTCTCAGCAGTCAAAACAGTTGTCTTGAATAATATTTGAATACAAATACATGTATAATAAATATGTTTTATTTTCGACTTTTTACCAGTAAATTATATTCATTTATATTATAACTATTTTAAACAATGTAACTGAGTTGAACACTATATTTCTATGAAGCTTTACTTTAAGTTCCTACCGCCATTATATTCTATGGGAGGGTGTTGCAATACCCGAGGTTGGCCATGTGTGGTGATAGACTTACTGCACCTCTGATGCGAAGTCATTTATTGCTGGCTGTAGTAACTTTGGAAGTGCAGTTTGTGACTAGCAATGTGCTTACTCTTTCGCAGCTGGGTGTATGTCCCTTCCAAATCCTCCACCTCATCTCTCCCTAAACCCCTCCTTATTTCTCCCCAAAACCCTCCCATTTAGCAGAAAGTATGTACGTTTTTCTAGCAATTCCCCTGGCCTCTCCCACATTTACTGCTAAATAGTAAACCTACATGTGTGAGGATTTCCCCATAGAAAACAGGAGAGGTGAAGGTGGAGATTTACCCCCGTCGGTTTGTGAACATTATTTTGCAATACTTCAGTACAATGATTGTAGTACCATAAAAGTACTACAAAATGCAGTTTGTGAATAGGCCACAACGAGTGAAGCTCTGCACATGTCAATCATCAGCCTTGCAGAGTAGCATCTGTGGCTGAGACAAAAGGGCAAGTGCTGCGCAAAGGTTTCTCTTTGCAATACAAGAAATCCTAATGAACCCTCCCACCTGCTTCAGCCACCATTTAACCAAATGGCAGTACTCCTGGGTGGGATCATCTGTGGACTCATTTTCAAAACGTCACTTTTTCAAAATAATCCTGTATTCCTCCTCCCACACTTGTCTGGTACACACCCTCCAGCTCAGGAATGCACCGCCAAGTTTGGGGAGGCTGATCTCAATCTCCATTTTGTACTCAAGCAGAATCCAAAATGGAATCCGCTGGTCTCACACTCACATTTACAACATGGAATCCTGCTACCAAAGCATTCACACCACAAACATTCACAGGATATGAATGCAATTCCAAGTCACTGCATTCAAGTGGAACTTTACTCCAGTGGGGTCATTAGGCCCACACTCACCTAAACTGGAAAACGACCAGTTAAGATATATCCATTACAAAAACAGTATGCTGCCACTACCACTTAATATATGCTACCCAAAAGACAGATGTTAGTCCTGTGACTACTAGAGGGCATCCTTAATGTTCAATCCTAACACAGAGCCCAGCTCTGTGTCTCAGATCAGGTAAAAGAAGCATGTCCTCAGTGTGCATGCACAATTTGTATACATGCTGAGACTAAGCAAAGTCAGGATACCAGATGACAGGAGTTAGGGCACTCAGGGTAAGGGTGTATGCTTGCTTCTATTCCAAAAAGGAGCCTAGAGGGAAAAAGGGAAAAACAGGGTCGCCCTCCACTCAAATATCATTCAATACAAAAAGACCCTGTCCCTATGACGTTTTAGTACTTTGTTCTGTATTTTTCTCACAGCAGAATCACCAAATGTCAAGATCTACTGCAGCACCCCCTAACTTTCCAATTTTTTAGAGGTGTGCTCACAAATAACGTCCAATTTTATTAAAAATTAGAGATGTTCCCTGTAAAAAAAAAAATCAGATGACAGTCAGAGTGAACATATAATTGATGTCTGCTCCCACTCCTTTTACAGTACATCCACATGCAATTGTGCATACAAAAAATGTGTGAAGAACAAAATGACCCCTCACAGGCGCACCACCAACAGGGTTACTGGTAGGTACTCACCAGATAAAGCCCCTTTTATCATCATCGGCAGTCATTTGTTCAAAAATAAATGTGTCCAATAGAAAACAGAACAACTGAAACAGTGCGAGGAGTAACCAACATTCACTCCTGTGTGACATAAAGTGAATAAAATCAACAAATACCCCATACACACAACTTTATTCTGAATTTTCAAGGCGTAATTCGTTGAATTAAAAAGGTTGGTAGCTAATTTTGCATACCATAACCCAATGCCAACACGTTTCTCTGCCTTACTTGCTTTATGGCAGATTCATCAGGGCTGACACCCTGTCACCGCACCAGAGTTGGACAACTCGTTCACTGTGACTGTCAAATCAAAAAGAACAACCGTTAAAAAACACCCCCAGGGGGACTCCCAACCCTGTATGTACTATGTATGAAGAACACTAAAATAGTTACCCTCTGTCAGCAATCCTCTTTCGTACCAGCTGAAGAGGGCTAACCATTCACTCTCACAGGTAAGTGTGTCTTTTGGCCCTTATGATTGTTGCATCAATCTAAGAAGAAAAAAGGGGTACAGCATATATCAAGACTCCTAGTTTGAAGCCCTGATCGATATTTCCAAACCACCTAGTGCCATGACCGCTGTTGTGCTAGTAGTAAGCAATTTTCATTCAAACTCTACGTGTTGTGCCATTTTTCAGGTCTATCCATTGCCAGTTCTCTCGTGGTATCGTATGAAACTCCATTGGGTACTGCCGTTTTTTTCTTTTTGCCACCAAACTTACATACAGCTATGCGTATTATGCCACCCGATTAGAGTACAACCATGCGAGATATGCAATCCTTCACATTTACCACTATCAGATCTTAAAGTGTCTACCTTTTCTGCTAGTATGCGCGGTTCGCGGAGAAAGCCCCCAACTTACAAAGGCATCCCCGTGCTCCAATTTGTTTTCGGTCTACTCTCTACACGTGAAAGGATGTTTCGCAGGTTACAGCGTGATCCCCGCAAGGCATAATCTTATGACGCGCCCTGGCTACCCCATTCCTCACCGTACTAGGCGGCTAAGACCTCCGTATCTCCTCCTGTCACTGCCTCACTGCTCCGCCATCATTAAATGCATCAGTAATTGCGTGTGACGTTCACAACACCGGTCACATGACTCGCGTCGTGCACGTCATCCGCCACAACTCACTGGTCAAAGTTTTAGTATTAAATCGTTTTTATTGAGCAACAAAAAAGAGCATTGCACCTCATACAGCCATCTGCACCAGCCCGAGTACAAGGCGGTCAAAGACAGTTCCATTGTGTATACATGACTATCGGGAGCATCGACCGCTAAAGTTAACACAGCAAGCCGCCTACAACCCAAACGGGCAGGCCTCGTCATAAGGATTGCCATGCAGGTGTAAATGGGGCTGATGATGAAGCAAGAATGAATAGAAAGAACAGAAGAAAGAAAAAACAAACCCTCCATTCCCACCCTCCTCCCACAACCACCCCTCTCCTTGTCCACTGAGCAAGAACAGAAACCATAGTTGGTCACCTTCCTAGTGTGCGCCATCCAGTGTAGTGCTTGCTGGGGCTTTGCGTTTGCACGGCTGCGTCTTAGGTTCCGGGAGCGGGGTGTCCGCAAGACGCAGCAGTCGCAGGTAACGGGGGCAGCTTAGCTCCCAGAATTCTCCAGTCAGCAGGGTCAGAAACGGTCGCCAGAGCGCTGCAAATTCTGCCCCTTTCCCTGCCTTGGCCAATGACAGCTTCTCCATTCCCAGGATCGCCCAAAGCCTATGTAGCCAGCCCAACTGTTGTGGGGGTTGGACGGCTCTGCAATGTGCTACAATATTCTGTACTGCTGCCCCTAGTTCCAGCACAATAAGCATCCCTCTCCAGGATTTCAAGGGGTCCATCAGGGCGTTAGGAAGGCCCAGCAGGACATAGGCCGGGAATCTAGGTAGCTGCGTGTCTAGGTGTGAGTCTATCAAAAATCTAGGATTGGGGTTCAATAAGCTCCAGAGCAGGTGCTTCAATGTTCCGAGTTCCCCACACCCCCTCCAACAGCGGTCGCTAACTCGGGGGGTCCCATCGATGTAGCCGTTCGGGTGTATGGTACCAGTAGGTGGCAATTTTGGTCGTGGTTTCGGTGAGGCCTGTGTGGTGCGCCGAGTGCGTGGCTCTATAATACACCCCCTCCTATTCCTTCCTTGTGAGTTGACGCCCCAGGTCTCTCTCCCATCTGACCCTCCCTGCGTTGTAGGTATGTATGTTGGTGAGGAGCAGGTGCTGGTAGAGGTCTGAGATCATCTCTTTGTCGGATATGCGTGTCAGCAGCCACTTCTCGTATGGGGTGAGGTGGCGCTGTGCCCCGGGTTGGATCGAGGGGTGCAGAACCCAGTGTCGGACCTGCAGGTAGGGCAGGCGATCTGTCTCGGGAATACCATAGTTCTCTTTCATCTTCTGGAAAGGGAGAATGCCCTTGAGGTCGAACATATGTCCCACGTCCCTGCAAGGAGTCGCCCTCCAGGCTGCATGGGCTCGAGAGTCTAGGCCAGGTGTGAAGTCCGGATTGTTGAAGATCGGAGTCATCGGTGAGGGGAAGGAGGTGAGCCCCCGCGTCACGCCACCCTGTCCCACAAATTAAGGACCGTGCTAGTGATCATTGAGGCGTACAGGTTGGGGGGTCTATGAGCGTGCGGCAAGAACGGGACACCCTGGAGTGGACGACCTGCCACCGCCTGGTCCTGATAGAGCCAGTGTTTGCCTGATTCTAGTGGGTGCCACTCCACTAATGTGCGCAGCTGCGTCGCCTGGAAGTATAACGTGAGGTCTGGCACGCCTACACCACCATGTTCAGGAGGGAGTGTGGCAATCGCATGCTTAAACCACGGACGTCGACCATTCCAAACAAAGCGTGCCAAATCCGATTGTGCCTTCTGAAGCCACCCTGCCGGTGGACGCAAGGGGAGGTTCTTGAATACATAAAGAATCTGGGGCAGCAGGGTCATCTTGGCGGCTGCGATCCGGCCCAGCCAGGACAAAGTGAGGTGTTTCCACCTCCTGAGATTGTCTCAGAGTTTCATGCTGAGTCTAGTGTAGTTGGCCTCCACGGTGGCCTGCACCGTCGGCGCCAAAAGGACTCCTAGGTAAGGGATGGTGGACTCAGACCACTGCAAGTCGAACTCCGCCTTGGCGTCCTCCAGGACCTCCGGTGACAGTGATACATTCAGGGCCTCTGATTTCGCCACATTGATCTTGAAGCCCGATGCCAGTGCAAAGGTGTGGAGCTCTACAAAGAGAGCCCGGAGGGATTGCATCAGGTTGGTCAGGGATAATAAGATATCGTCAGCGTATAGACTGATCTTGTGTGTGTCTCCGCCAAAGGGAATGCCAGAAATGAGGTTGTGTTGCCTCACCCGCTACGCCAGCGGCTCCATATAGAGCGCAAACAGGAGGGGAGAGAGTGGGCACCCCTACCTGGTCCCTCTGCCAATTTCAAACCGCGGGGAGGTGTGACCGTTAACCCGGACTGCTGCGTTAGGTTGGCGATAACAATTAAATATACGGTTGCGGAGGGTGTCTCCTACACCGAAGCGCTGTAGCACCAGGTCTAGATAGGGCCAATGCACCCTATCAAATGCCTTCTCCGCATCGATGGTTAGAAGCATACAGCCCGGCCTCGTCCACGACCCGGCGTCAATGAGATGAAGAACCCGCCTGGTATTGTCGCTCGTCTGCCTTTGTGGGATGAAGCCCGCCTGATCAGGCTCCACCAGCTGCTGCATATATGGTGCTAGTCGACCTGCAAGGATGCCGGTATAAAGATTCAGATCGATATTCAATAAGGAGATCGGCTGATACGAGCTGCAGCAGGCGGGGTCCCGCCCGGGTTTGGGGATTACTGAGATGGCCGCTTCTAGAAGGTCAGGGGGGATGGCGCCAGGCTGATCGAACGTGTTGAAGAGGTCGCGTAGCAGGGGGGCCACTTGCGGGCAAAAGGTCTTATAAAAGGCCACTGTCTAGCCATCCGGACCAGGGGATTTCCCCAATTTAAGGCGAGAAATCGCCGAAATGACCTCCTCAAGTCCTATAGGGCGATTGAGAAACGCCGCCTGCGCCTCGTTCAGGGATGGAAGTGCTGCGCCCTGCAGGTAATACAAAAGACAATTTGCTAGCCCTCCCACTTATTTCGTCTCGCTTACAGCTCATGAGACTAACAAACAAAAGGCCAGATCAATTTGTTTGTATGGGTAATATTATTTAACCCTTTTACTCATATTTTTTATTGAAATTTATCAATTTCATGGGCAAGAAGAACACTTCATAACACATGACACAGCACAGATCACGGGTCAAAAACAAAGTACTAACTGCGCCCCTTGTGCAACATTACGTCGACAAAAAACACGGCGACAATGAGTTCAAGTGGACCGTGCTCTTTAATATCAATCAACTTAAAGCAGGAGTGAATACAGACCAAATCTTATTGAAAAAAGAAGCTTATCTAATATTAAAATTCAACACTACCCAAACGGGGTTAAACGCACTTTCCGAAATTTCAAGACTGTAATATTCCCCCACTGAACCACAACTCCCAGAATGCCCTGCACCTGGTTCACCATGATGTAAGAGCCCGCTACAGCCACCAGGCGTTTTCAACGCAAGCATTTCCTGGTTCGCCTGTGCGATAGTAAGGTGAGTGCGAGTTACGCTCCGATGAGAGGACACAGTTCTCTACTGGCAGCGCTCCGTGGCCAAGTTAACCCCTTCCCACTCTTGTCTTACAGCGCGAGTAAGCTGCGCTGCAGAAAAGGACAGGGAACACGCATTCCCGCTACTAATTGAGTTCGGAATCAACACAGAAACCAAACACACGGCATGGCGACCGCCGCCCTGTGCAAAAATCTGAAAACTTAGGTATGTGCCTTTTTAATAATTTCACCCCACTTCCATTAATGTCCAAGTGTTATAATGTAGCCCAAAACTGAGCGCGACCTTCATTTTTTATAGGTCGCTCAAAACTAACTAAAAACGAGCCAGATGAGGAATTGATGTAGAGATCAACGCCAGACTCGATTAAGGTATGAACGTGCCGCTTTTGGGTCTGTAGTAGTCACCCGGTTCCGCTGTAGATGGCCTTTTAAGTCTGTGAATTAATCTTTTACAGAATTAAAGCTCCATCCTATTTGATTTGTGATGCACAGCCTTTCGTGCCCAATCTGACCCACGAGAGCCCTCCGCATCTGATATAAAGGTAATCCAACCTGTTTGAGCACAGCAACAACAGGGGGTCTCTTTGCATTAATGACTTACAAACTTTTAAAACAAACTTCGTTTTTCATTTTTTGTGCAGAATCAAAACACTGAGAGAGCCCTGAGGAGAATCTGTAACTAACCACAGATTCGAAACGCGTCGGCAAAAACGGCAGATAAATTCCTGAATCAGTGCCCCCCTTCTTGGGTTCAATAATTTTGTTGGAAATAATTTTATTTGCCTTCTGATTACTGCCGTAGACATTTCTTGCACACCCCCGTTTTTCGGGTTAACGGTGTTTGACTAGCTCTCATAAATCAACTGTTTTTTCTTCATAGTGTTGAGAAATACCATTCGCATAAGAAGTTTGTTGCTTATTGGTTGATGCTTAGTATATGTGATACATGTCTAGTTGGTGTAAATATGTGTAAATGTATTTTTTGTAAATGTTTTTGTAAGTGTTTATGAAGTGTTCTTCTTGCCCATGAAATTGATAAATTTCAATAAAAAATATGAGTAAAAGGGTTAAATAATATTACCCATACAAACAAATTGATCTGGCCTTTTGTTTGTTAATCTCATGAGCTGTAAGCGAGACGAAATAAGTGGGAGAGCTAGCAAATTGTCTTTTGTATTGCTATATTGGGTCCAGCTGCCCCCCGTCCAAGGATCAAACTCCATTTTCTTACCAGCGCCCTGCAGGTAGTCATGGCCGACTTGTAGGTCGAGATGGTCAGCGGCGTAGAGAGCAGCGTAATAGTCGCCGAAGGCTGCGGCGATGGCCGCGTCCTCGGTGAAGGGGGCACCCTGGCCAGGCTGGAGGGATCGTATATGTTGTCTCTGGCGCTGCTCCCGCAATCTGCTCGCCAGCAGTTTCCCGCAGCGGTCTCCTCCGGTATAGTACGTATGTCTGAGGCGCATGGGGGCGTATTCCGCCACATCCTGGTCCAGGGCCGACAGCATTTTCCTTTCGGTGCATAGTTGGCGCCACGCCCGCGCCGTCCCGGTGCGCTGATGCATCTGTTCCAGTTCCGCCACACGCTGAGTGAGTTCGGCTCTCTTCTGCGCACGTTCCCTATTATTAGCCGTAGCTATCAAGATGAATTCACCGCGGAGGACCGCTTTTAAGGGCCGCCCATTGCGTGGCTTTAGATGTGTCCTCGTTGGCGTTGTGAGTCAGAAACTGAGCGAGCGCAGTTCTAATCTGCTCCAGCGTGGCCGGAGTATGCAAGAGGCTATCTCGCAGTCTCCAGTGCCTCTGGGGACCAGGTGTTGCCGCGACACGAAAGGACGCCACTACCGGCGAGTGATCAGACAAAGAGGCCGGGAGTATCTTCACATCCTGTGCCTGTGAGGTCAGTTGGGAAGAACACAAAAAATAATCAAGCCGCGCATACGTTTTGTGGGCCGCTGAGTAGTACGTGTACACCGTTGTGTGTGGGTGAGCATGCCTCGACAGATCAACGAGATCTAAGTCCGAAATGTGAGTGTGTCCCGACGTCGACAGTGCCCCCACCTGACCGGACCTCTGGCCAGAGCAGTCCGCAGTGTTGTGAAACACGAGATTGAGATCACTCCCGAGTAGTAAGTGTGGATGTGTAGTGGCTGTGGCCGCTTCTAAAGCAGTGTTCAAAAATTTCTCTTGACCTTCATTGGGAGCGTATACCGTTCCCACAAGCAACGTTTGGCCCGCTACTTGGAAGCTATGGATGAGCAACCTCCCTCTAACTTCAGCCTCCTTCTGCAGGACCTTCCCCCCAAAGGATTTGGCTTCCAGTATCGCTACCCCTGCTACCTTTTTATGGGCGGATGAGAAAAACTGCCAGGGAAAGGATCGGGCCTTTAGTCTATGTTGATCCTTAGGTACCAAATGAGTTTCCTGTAAGAGGCAGATGTCTGCTTTCAAATGTTCCAGGAAGGATAGAAACGCTTTGCGCTTGACCGGGTTATTAATTCCTCTCACGTTGAGCGAGAGAACTGTCAAGGGATGTGTCATTGTAAGTGGTCCGCAGGGTTAGCTAAGCGCAGCGCCTGGCCTGCAAGTGTCTGCAGTAGGGCCTTCCCCTGTCTGACGTGGATCAGCCTATGGATCCCGATTGTGGACTCAGAATCCCATGGACAAGGAGAACCCTCCCTCTCCTCCCTTTCCTCCCCAACACGCCTAGTTCCAAAACTCCCGCTGCATCCTCCCACTCTCCCCCCCCTTACCCCTACCCCAACTGTGAGTGAGTCATTAGCGAACATTGTCCCAGGTCCAGTCAACAGTCCAGCTGGACCTGTGGTAAAGTGTCACGTTGACGGGTAGGCAACAGCAACGGCAACTTGTCGGCTCCCCGCCCCCACCCCCTCGCCGCATGGCGGCTGTGCTCGTCAAGGCCCAAGTCACGATGTCTCATGGTGTGATGGCTGTGTCTTTTGACACCTCTTGGATAGCGGCTGCGTGTTCCAGCGGCACTGTCTCGGGGTCTGGCTTGCTAACCTTTTTCTTAGGGCGCTTGTGCCTCACTTTTTGCCAGCCTTCTCTAGCTCCCGACGGGGGGGGCCATTTGTGACAGGGGGCGCCAGATTCGTCTCCCGAACCTTCCTCCTCATGCGGGATGCCCAGTTGGACACAGGTGTCACTTAGGGATCTGAGTTGCTGCAGGGACCCGTTCCATTTAAAAATGATGCGGAATGGATGCCCCCAGGAGTATGGGACCCCTTTCTCCCGCAGAAAAGCCGTAACTTTCTTGAATGCCGTCTTTTCTGAAGGGTGATTGAGGACAGGTCTTGAAAGAGTTCCACCGCGTGGCCTCTATAGATGAGGGGTTGTTTTTGCCGGGCCACCTTCAAGATGCGTTCTTTGAAAGGGAAGTCCAGGAGGAAGGCAAGGATATCAGGCGGGGGTGGCTGCTCGGTGCGGAAGGCCTACTCTGTGTACTCTGTCGATCCTAATTTCGAAGTCGTCTGGTTCCCCCAGTATGTCTCGGAACAGGCCCTGCAGATAGGTCGTCACATCTCCCCCTTCAGTCTTTGAAGGTACGTTCCGGACGCATATGTTATTGCGTCTTGAGCGGTTCTCCAAGTCCTCCGAGTGTGCCTGCATATCCATCTGTTGCTCCTGGAGTCTAATTATTTCTTGTTGAAGAGCGTGCACTTCCTCGCCTCTGGCAATATCCGCTGTCTCCACCTCCGCCACCCTTTCTCCAATTTCGTCCATATCTCCTCTCAGCTCCCTGTATCCCTGTATCTCCTGTTTAAGGGTCTGAATATCCTTCTTGAGGGAGGTGAATAGAGCTTCCATAAAGGACTTCGTGGCCGGCGCCTCTCCGTCCGTCCGGTCGCCATCCTTAGGCTGAGTCATTGGTGTCTGCTTGTCAGGGCTCTTTTCGCTTTTGGCCGCCCCCTTCACCAGCATGTCCGTGATCGTGCCCCCAGTTCGGTGGTTGGAGGAAGACATGGTAGAGGTACAGTCCTGGCTGAAGGCTCTCTGTCTCTCGGGCCTTCCTACAAGCCCAGGCCGTCTCGTCCGTGGCAGCCGGCAGCCGCGTGGCTCAGGCCCTGCTACGGACAGCTGAACACCGTTCCCTCGACGCCTCAAGATCCAATTGCACCCAGGGTCACTGCTTCAGGAAGCGGTTGGTCGGGCCCTCCGGTGTTACCCCTTCTCTGCCTATGTATGTTGGTGGTGGAACGTCTGAGTCAGTGCCCGGCCTCAGGCCGTAATCCGGGGTAACTGGCGGTCACTGCCGGTAATTCAGGTCCCCGCACTCCGGGGCAGATGGGCTGTATTTCGTGGTGCGGCGGCTGTAGTAGGTCTGTGGGGACCAAGGCTGCGGTACCAGTCGCCTAGCCAGGGCCCGGCTCTCGCCTGTGGGGTTCCTCTGCCAACCCCCCTTGCGTCCGACCGCTTAGGCCGCAATGAGTCAATTAGGCCAAACGCCAGGGGCTCGAGTGTGCCCCCCGAGTCTCCCGCTCGCCACCCTCTGGAATGCTCCTCACCTCCAGCCTTCTGGTCGGGGCCGCTCCAGGCCTCGCTGTGGGTGTCCCCGGCTCCCGTCTGGCCGCTTCTCTCGCCGGCTCCTGTCCAGTCATTTAAAATGGCGCCACTGAAGCCGCACCGCCACTCGGCCCGTCCCGGCCGGAATCCGGGCCGCTGCACACTCCTCTAGCCCCCAGTACGCAGTGCCGGCTGCCCCTCAGGTCGGGGCGCCTTCCGCGGATGTCCGCAGGGCCCACGCCTTGGTAGGCCCGGGAGCCGGGGCCTCTAGTTTCACGGCCCTGTGGACGCTCCAACTCCTCTCGGCCGGACTGCAGTAGGGGGGGTCGGGCCCTCGGATGTGGTCCCCTGGTCGTAAGCTGCAGGCTGCCGGACCCCCGGAAAGAACCCGCAGGGAGCGGATCGGCTCTCACCCCACTCAGGCAGCGACCTCTGGCTAGTGCGGCGCCGGCGGGCACATCGCGGCATCCGCCATTTCCTCCTGCTGCAATCTCGAGTCCACGTCGCCGCCGGTCTTCCACCCAGTCAGACAGGACCTGCAGCCGTGTTGGTGATGCAGTCTGCCGCCGAGGTCAGGCGAGGGTCAGCGCTGTGGTGGTAGGGGCCGAATTGGCTGTGTTCTAGCCCCCAGTACGCAGTGCCGGCTGCCCCTCAGGTCGGGGCGCCTTCCGCCGATGTCCGCAGGGCCCACGCCTTGGTAGGCCCGGGTGCCGGGGCCTCGAGTTTCACGGCCCTGCGGACGCTTCAACTCCTCTCGGCCGGACTGCGGTAGGGGGGGTCAGGCCCTCTGATGTGGTCCCCTGGTCGGGAGCTGCAGGCTGCCGGACCTCTGGAAAGAACCCGCAGGGAGCGGATCGGCTCTCACCCCACTCAGGCAGCGACCTCTGGCTAGTGCGGCGCTGGCGAGCACATCGCGGCGTCCGCCATTTCCTCCCGCTACAATCTCGAGTCCACGTCGCCGCCGGTCTTCCACCCGGTCAGACAGGACCTGCAGCCGTGTTGGTGATGCAGTCCGCTGCCGCGGTCAGGCGAGTGTCAGCGCTGTGGTGGTAGGGGCCTAATTGGCTGTGTTTAAGTGCTTTGAGCGAGGGCCAGGGCAGGCAGCCACAGAGACCTGCGTCCGATCAGGTCACCATCTTGGCCAAGCCCCCCTGGTCAAAGTTTTAGAGCACCTATTGACTCACAGGCTAATGCTCTAGGTCTACCTCAGTAAACGCTAGCCCCATTTTTCAATACGGGGCTTATTTTGAATACTTGGAATTACAATCGAAAAAAAATCTCTTTTTTTGTATCAACCACAGAGTTTATAAATAAGGGCTGAAATCTCAAAAGGTTTGTGTATTGCGTCTTTTATTACGCAACGGTCTTATTACATCAAGTGCAGCGAGCCTTTTATCCATCTATGCGTATCGATCTTTGCCTGTAATGTCAATGAATGATGACAGAATGCCTGAGTACCAATTAGTACAGAAGATTTAATTTTTATCAAGGAAAAGGTTTGAAAATCAAGGTTTAGTGTCAAGGGATTTTATACAACAGGTTAAACGTGTGACCGTTTCGCGGTGGCCGCCCCATCCCGCATTATCAATAGATTTTATGTATGTGTATCTTTTAATTAGGCAGCAAGTTTATTACAGCATTTATCAAGGAAATATTATCCTTAACTGCATAAGGGTCTATGCATACAGAATAGTTATTGAAGACTGCAAATGAGTTTTTTTAATATATATTTATTTACCATTCCCCATGCAGTCTAATGCATAGACAGATCCCAGATGAATACCAAGAAGCAATAGGGAGGTCCACTACCTCACGGTGTTACTTCACCCTGTTCCACTCCAGGATTTCGTTCAGACCATGCTTGTCACTCTTTTCCCTAAAAATCCAACGGGCTTCTTTTGACAGAAGTACGCTTTCAATATTAGTTGGCTTTTTTTTTTCTTCTTAGATTGATGCAACAATCATAAGGGCCAAACGACACACTGACCTGTGGGAGTGAATGGTTAGCCCTCTTCAGCTGGTACGAAAGAGGATTGCTGACAGAGGGTAACTATTTTAGTGTTCTTCATACATAGTACATACAGGGTTGGGAGTCCTCCTGGGGGCGTTTTTTAACGGTTGTTCTTTTTGATTTGACAGTCACAGAGAACGAGTTGTCCAACCCTGGTGCAGTGACAGGGTGTCAGCCCTGATGAATCTGCCATAAAGCAAGTAAGGCAGAGAAACATGTTGGCATTGGGTTATGGTATGCAAAATTAGCTACCAGCCTTTTTAACTCAACGAATTACGCCTTGAAAATTTAGAATAAAGTTGTGTGCATGGCGTATTTGTTGATTTTGTTCACTTTATGTCACACAGGAGTGAATGTTGGTTACTCCTCGCACTGTTTCAGTTGATCTGTTTTCTGTTGGACACATTTATTTTTGAACAAATGACTGCCGATGATGATAAAAGTGGCTTTATCTGGTGAGTACCTACCAGTAACCCTGTTGGTGGTGCGCCAGTGAGGGGTCATTTTGTCTTCACACATTTTTTGTATGCACGATTGCTTGTGGATGTACTGTAAAAGGAGTGGGAGCAGACATCACGTATATGTTCACTCTGACTGTCATCTGAATTTTTTTTTTAAAGGGAACCTCTCTAATTTTTAATAAAATTGGATGTTATTTGTGAGCACACCTCTAAAAAATTTGAAAGTTAGGTGGTACTTCAGTAGATATTGACATTTGGTCATTCTGCTGTGAGAAAAATACAGAAAAAGTACTAAAACGTCCTAGGGACAGGGTCTTTTGTATTGAATGCATGCTTGCTTCACCATACAGGGAATTCCCATTGCCCTAGTTTTATTTACTTCCTCTCTTACCCCCACTTTCTGTCTTTTTTATCCATTCCATTGTCTCTCATCCTCCCTCTGCTGTCTCTCTTTCCT
Source organism: Lissotriton vulgaris (assembly GCF_964263255.1). Classification (NCBI taxonomy): domain Eukaryota; kingdom Metazoa; phylum Chordata; class Amphibia; order Caudata; family Salamandridae; genus Lissotriton; species Lissotriton vulgaris. Next base: position 1,953,908,573 of record NC_141691.1, on the reverse strand, counting down.
TCCCTGTCCCCTCAGTCCCATTTCTTCACCCAATCTACCTTCCTTTTATTCTCACTCACTATCCCCTCTATTCAAATATACTCTCCTATTCTCTTCATCCCTCCATTAGGCTCTTTTCTTTCGCTATTTTGCTATCCCGTCACTCTTCATTTACTGCTCAGTCATGTTCATCTAAGTTCCACTCACTTCAATTTATCCCTCAAACTTCTATACGTCCTGTACTACGAGTAATGTTCAACTTCTACTTTTTCATCATCTTCGCAGGTTCCAGTCAGTACCCATGATGCTCGAGCAACAGTGTATAAACTTTTAATTCCATCACATCATTCAAATGCTAACCAACAACCTACCTTGAATTCTTATTTGCAAGATCTTACTTTGCCCCAACCCTAAATCCCAATGGATCCCTCAATTAAATTGACTATCCAAAGTTAAGCTCCCCTCAACGAACAAGTTACTTCGGCTCCATTTTACTTGAGACCCATGTTGAATCCTCTTACTGAAAAGCTAACTTCTAATTCTCAGGTCCTGACCAAAGAGACTTGTATGCTATCTTGGAATGTAGCTGGGATCATTGACAAAATGATGGCTCCTGCGTGGAACAGTTTTTTGGACTCTTTTTTTTATAATCCTAACCAAGGAATCTTGGGCTGTATCCCGGCTTTATAGACTGGGTTACATTTCCTTTTGTAACAATGCTTTACCATCTTCGAAAGGCAGACCTTCTGGAGCTTTGATTATACATATCAACATTTCACTTCAATGCTGTTGAAAAAGCTAGAGATATTGTCACCTGATGTCCTAGCATTTAACCATAGACCCTATATAGGGAGTTCAATTAATATTGTGAACAATTACAATTGTTTGACCTCTAAAAATATGGAATCTTTGATCCTTGTGTTCGTGGATAACTTCCTTTCATTGCGGCTTAGCTTCGAATAGAAAGTTACGTTTTTAATCAGTGATTTAAATACCACCTATGGCACCTAGATTTTGTAACACCAATAACCGAAAGTGAAGATGAAGCTCTGGGCATTCCATCTCTGGAACAAGACTTTCTAAAGGTTTGGTCTACTGCTGCTCTAAAGCTAGCTTCCTTGACACTTTCTTTTGGGTTTAGGACTTGTGATGGAAAATCCATGCATTATTGACACCAGACTTAGTATTTGTATTTGTATTTGTATGTGGTATTTGTAAAGCTTGGCTATCACCCTACGGGTATCTTGGCACTGTAGTACGGAAATCATTGATCAGTGGAAGATGCCAGAAAGAGTTTTAGAGAAAGAGGCCCTCGAACTGTCAGGTTCTAGGGAACAACCATGTTTTAACCTCTTTCCTGAACTGCAAAAGATCTTGAAACTGTCTAATTTCCAAAGGAAGGTTGTTCCAAAGTTTGGCAGCGGCAGAGCTAAACGCCCTGCCTCCTGATTTGGCTTTGCGAATTTTCGGAGCTCTTACCAAGCAGGCTGTGGAGGAACAGAGACACCTTGATGGAGTGTACCACACAAAGATCTGCTGAAGGGGTTTAGGTCCAAAACCATGCAGAGCCTTGAAAACCAAGCAGAGAGAATTAAACTGAATCCTCTGCTTTATTGGTAACCAGTGAAGCTCCGCAAGGGCCTAAGAGCCTGATGAATGATGTGGTTTCGCCAGTGCTAGTTTGTTCACCAAGGTCTGGACTCTTTGAAGACGTTCAACCAAAAATGTTGGGGCCTCCAATAGTAGGGCGTTCCAATAGTCCAACCTGCTGAGAATTTTACTTCCAACGACCAGCACTCTGGCCGTCTTAGGCACCAGCGGGAGGATCTTCCTCAAAGCTCTAGTCAGGGAAAAACAGTTCCCCATCACCTTATTTACATCTGTTTCCAGAGTTAGATTAGCATGGCATTGAAGGAGTCGTGGAGTCTGGTGAGTATACAAAAAACTCATGTAACATGGGGGTAATGGCATCTACACTCCAAGCGCCAGATGCTCATAACAGGCAAAAACAATGCAAATTCCACTAACATGTGTATGTCCCAATGAAAAACCAATGCAATGCCATATCCCATGTTACAGGAAGCACAGACCCAAGAAAAGACGTCCGGCATCCTGGGAGGGTAGTTGTCACTAAATGCAATCAGACCCAATTCCATGTGCGTCCGCAGGGGGGAGGGGGGCTCTTGACCCCCCTGGATCGCCAGTGTTTCTGGTGTCGGCCCAATCAGTCCATCATGCTTTACAAATGGTCCCATTGTCCCAGGTGGCAGCACCCTACATTGGGTGGGAAGGGTGCAAGGGGGTTGCCCAGAATTGTGCAAGACAGAGGGGAGGAGGGTGCAAGGCTGAGGGCCTGAAGGCTGCAAGGCAGAGGGGATGAGGGTGCAAGGGGTAGGGTGAGAAGGGTGCAAGGGGGAAGTGATGAGGGTGCAAGGGGTAGGGTGAGAAGTGTGCAAGGTGGAGGGTGAGAAGGGTGCAAGGCAGAGGGGAGGAGGGTGCAAGGGGGAGAAGGGTGCAAAGGGGAGGGGGAGGAGGGTGCAAGGGGGATGGTGATGAAGCTAAAATTGTGCCCACCCCTATAAACATCTCTGTGGATGCCCTTGTCCAATTGCACTCATCCCATATGGCCCAGGTACACACCCATGCACCATGCTCAATGCACATGGAGTGTGAATGTACTGACAAGATAGCTGACACTGGGCCCTGATGTAGGCAGCACAAGGCCCTCCTGTGACCAGTGCAAACACAAACACCAGGACAACAAGATCAGATATCTTGGGCAGGAACTTAACCACTGTCATGGCAGCATGCTCCATGGGGGACAGCCACACCACGAGGGAGGCCCAGTGCCAACTTAGACTCCAACTACCAGCACGGCCTGTCACACACACCCCTTACACAAACATACCCTCCTGGGACAGGCAAATGAGTGCCCCACTGTCACAATGGTCATTTAACACAACAAAACTAATTAAGATCTGATGATGCGTCCAAGCAACAAATGCACGGTGCACATTCACAAGCCCCTTGCGCTTTTTTCACAACGTCGTTGCGTCACCTTCGTGACACAGCGGCGGCACAAAAGAGGCGCCATGGTGCTGGGAATTTACAAGGTGACACATCTGGGAAATGTGTCACATTCTAAAGCCCTGCGCCACAAGTAGGTGTACTGGCGCAGGGGGGATGGGCATCACGGCACAGCCACGCCTCACAAAAGTGGCTATGGGAAATCTATAAGATTTCACTCTCTCACTTTTGAGCACATTCTGCGTCAAAACCCTGTGCATGGCTGATGCAGGCATAAGGAATAAAGCTACATTGTGCAGATAGGGCCCCACAGACCATTGCTGGAGCTGTCTTGCACTGGTGACGCTACTCCAGCAATGCGCCTACTTATACAGCACAGATGTGTGACGCTGCTGACCCATTTTTTCAACCATGGTGCTACACAATGTGAATGCGTAGCATCTGTGCTGGCATAGGTGTGGTGCACAATGATTGATGAATTCCTGCTGATATGCAGGGCTGTGCCAGTTATAGTAAATATGCCCCCCCATTGCAATGACTCAGCCGCACATATCAATCCGAACCTACAACAAACACATCCACAAGTGAACATTGAGGACAATACAAAGCATGGACAACTACCAGGTGGAACAGTGCCAACTACAATGTGTATGAGAAATGGATTGTGCATTACATGGCATTAACATTGTCTGTCTCTCACACCCACAGGGCAACGTGCGGAACCAAACCCCAATGATGGGGAAGATGATTCACAGTCCCAGGCTCCGCAGGACCCTCATCCCACCGACAGCGACGCCTCTCACCACTCCATGGATGACTTCGACCGACCTGGCACCTCTGGTGCCCCAAACCATGCAGCATCTGGATCAGGCACACCTGCGCCAACCGCCACCACCATTCCTGCCACATCTCAGCAGACAGCTCGGAGTCCTGGCCACACTCAAGAACTGAGCCAGTCTGACAATGAGGGACAAGGTTCGACGGCCACCCAGGAGGGGGCAGACAACACCACCACTGCCATCACTCAGGTGTCCCGTCGAGCCGATGTGCCCACAACAGCAGGCCAGACTCGTGTGGGTAGGTGTGGCGGGAGTGGCAGCAGGTGGAGGCGGAGGCGAGAACCTCACCAGGCAGCTGCAGGTCCCGGTATGTCTGAGCTCCGCAACATCATGGAGGCATACCGGCGGGACACCAGGGAGTTCAGCCAGGTAGGGGGTGCCCTCACAGAGATCAAGAACCTGCAGGCCGAGCAACACACCAGTCAACAACAACACCAAGGACAGATGGAGGCAAGACTGGCTGAGCTCCTGGCCTTGCAAAGGGACATAACCATTCACTCCGTCGGATTGCTGATAACATGCAGCACCCTCCCTGTGTTACCAGGCAAGACACTTCAAGGCAAAGATAGCCACCAGACATAGGGAGGGAGGAGGAGGAGGAATCGTCCGACGGAGCATCCCATACATCGTCAAGGCCTGCATATGAGGGTCCCCCAAGAAAGGTGGGTCGTCCACGGGAAAGACAGTGAGAGGCAGCGGGCCATGCGTACCTCCCAGGACACCTGGTCTGGCACCTGGAGTCTGTGTGCAACTCATCACCTCATTGACTGTCCTACTCCCCCACATGGACTTGCTGGTTGCAGTGTGACCAATGATGCCAAGCACTGTGGTCTGGACTCTGGTGACGCAAACTGCAAGGCATCACATCTCCCTTTGTGAACTTTGGATCCCCCCCCTTTTTGTACAGCACCCATCACTAACTCACGTTTCCCGCACAAGAACGATAAATAAACAAAACCAACACTACTGAAATTGATGTTGCAGCCATTTACCATCATTCTACAACATATGTGTGGGGATATGTCAAAGTATGCCACAGTGTGGAACAAACTCAACCCATCCATACACTGAGATCAGAGTCCGGTTGAGGATACCTGAATGAAAACCTGCAGACCTATTGCTGTCGCAAATGGAAAAATTTTAATCCCAAAACGTTCACCGACAAGCTTGAACTGGCTGGACCCCCTAGAGGCTCCGACTGTGAGACCGCCTATACTTGTCTAAAAAATACGATCCTCACGGTCCTGGATGAAACTGCTCCCATCCGTAGATCAGTGACCAACAAGAAATTGAGGAAACCTTCCCCATGGTTTACAGCTGAACTTCAAGATGCTAAAACCGCCTGTAAAAAACTGGAACGAGACTGGCGTGTCAATTTCTGCCCCACCGCCAAAGCCCATTATAAAAAAGAGCAAGCAAAATACTATAAATTGATCCGTTCCGCTAAAGCTCTACACTATAAGACCCGTATAGGTGAAGCAGAAAACTCCTCCAAGGAGCTTTTTAAAATTTTTAAGGAAATCTCAGTAGTCACCAACGAGAGCAATGCCCTTAATGATTCGGTGGCGAAATGCAATGATATTGCCAAATACTTTGCTAATAAAATTACTACCATCTATTCTAATTTCTCCACCGACCTGCCTTCAGGATCTGATTTTACTGAAAATTTGGAGCTCATCCATACCAAAAAATGTCTGACCAGTTTCTCTGTTCCTCACACTACTGCTCTTACCAGCATCTGTAGGAGCATTAAGTCTGGCTCGCCCCGGGACCCTGCTCCCCCCAAGATACTCACAGCCAGTTTAGAAGTCCTCGAGTATCACTTCAGGCACATCCTCCAACTCTCTTTCTCTACGGCTACCCTCCCTATGGAATGGAAAAAAGCTATTGTGCTGCCGATAAAGAAGAAACCCAACATCAGTCAGGACACTCTGGAAAATCTCCGGCCCATCTCGCTGTTACCCTACTTAGCGAAGGTGGCTGAGAAAATAGCTAATAGCCAACTTATGGCCCATCTAGAATCCAATGGTGCGTTTCACAGCTCCCAATCAGGTTTCAGGGCAGGCTATTCTACCGAAACCGCCCTACTGAGAGCGACAGAAACCCTACGGGCAGGTGTAGATGCAGGACAGACCATGGCACTTATAATGCTGGACCTGAGTGCGGCGTTCGACACTGTAGCACACTCCATCTTGCTACAGTGTCTGAACAAAGCCGGGGTCACCCAGGAAGCTTTGGGTTGGCTAAAGGCTTTTCTCACCAACCGCTGCTTTCAGGTTCAGAGAGGTGCTTCTCTCTCTGACAGCATTGCCTTGGAACAGGGGGTGCCTCAGGGCTCTGCCCTGAGCCCCACCCTCTTCAATCTGTATATGGCCCCTCTGGCTGAAGTTGTTCAATCGTTCGGCATTGAATTAGTCTCATATGCCGACGATACCCAACTTCTCATCTCCCTATCCCAAGCTCCCTCTGTTTCTCCAGACAACTTTAAATCCTGCATGCAAGCTCTGGCGGTTTGGATGACCCAACACTGCCTGAAGCTTAATGGCTCGAAAACAGAGGTTCTTGTTATGGGAGGTAGGGATTCTAGCTGGACCAAGGAGTGGTGGCCTTCTTGTCTGGGACCGCTACCCACCCCCTGTGAAGCAGCCAAAAATCTGGGGATTTGGGTTGACCCTAAACTCTCCTACGACTGCCACGTGAACAGGGTGGTCGGTAAATGCTACGGGGTCTTAAAGACCCTTAATCGCACCCTGGATCTCCTCCCTCTTGAAGCAAGGCGCACCATGACCCAAGCGCTCGTGACTTCCAGAATAGACTATGGGAATGTGCTTCTGCTCGGAACATCGCAAAAAAACATCAGGAGACTTCAAGTCCTGCAGAACACAGCAGCACGTCTAGTCCTTAGGCTTCCCAAGAGAGCCCCTTCCAAACCATCTCTAGATACCCTCCACTGGCTACCCATAAAAAAGAGAATTCTTTTTAAAGCATTATTAATATGCTATAGGATCATCTCCCAAAAAGCTCCTTCCTACATGAAAGACTTAGCCATTCCCTATGAGCCCAATAGAACTCTTCGCTCCAGGGGAACTGGCTTGCTCACAGTACCCCGTATCAGGAAGGCCAGAATGGGTGGCCACTCTTTTCGGGTTATGGCCGCCAAAGAATGGAATGCTCTCCCTATGGAGATTAGACTAGCGGACTCGGAGACTGCTTTCAGGAAAAGCGTGAAAACTCACCTGTTCTCCCTGTAACTCCATCTATGCACCTGACTTCTTTCCACAGCGCGGGGACACGCCGAGATGGCGTCACCAGGCGCTTTATAAACTCCTTTGTTGTTGTTGTTGTTGTACACATAGATCACAAGGTATCATCAAATACATACATGGAGCGCTATACTCACCTGTGATGGTTTCAATCTGCTGAAGGGGGGGGTTTGCCATACTGCTCAGACAGACATTTTTGGAAGAGTGTGATGAAGGTGTAGAGGTCATGGGTCATGTGGAGGTGCCCAGGGATTGAGTACTAGGTCTGTATGTTGATGTGGGAGTACTATCTTCCGCATGCAGTTGTACTGTGGATGGGAAGAATGGTGCACAGGGCAAGATTGGCTGGACGGAGTTGGTGCAATGGGGTGTTGCATGGGAGACGTCCATGTTCGTGTTCGGGGCTGGGGTTGTGGAGTGCCTCCTGAGTGTGGCTGAGGAGTATGAAGGTGATCCTGCTGTTGAGAGTGAGCCTATTGTAGGTATATCAGGTGGACGATCATGTGGCTGTGGCAAGGGATGTTGAGGATGAGGTGTGCCGAGGCACCCTGTATGTGCACAAGTCCTCCTGGAGTCTGGCTGTTGTTCCTGCGTAGAGGGCGTTGCTGTAGTAGAGCCAGCTGGTGTTGTATACCTGGGTGACTGTCTGTCTTGACTAGGAGTGGATCTATCTGATGAGCATTTGCTGCATGCGGAGGGACTTGCAGCATGAGGTAGAGATGGTGTTCATTTGTTGATGTACCAATGCAGGATGGTGCTGTGGTTGTCCTCCAGCCAGGAGTTGCTTTATCCAAGACCCATGTAATCTGTGTAGGTGAGGGCCTGCGTGCTGATGTAGTTGTCTAATGTCTGAGTAGCAATCTGTAAATCTGTTTCCCATCTCTGTGGTCTCGGTATATCTAACAAATTTTCATATGAAGTCTCTCTGCTCTAATTGCAGATGTGTAAATCCGGTTACCCTACTGACCCCTTGCCCGCCAAGCTATACAACATCCTAGCTAAGAGTACCAATCACCATTTAAGCACCATCTGGAACCTTTCCCTCAAATTGGACTCTAATCCGGATGTGTGGCGACATGTGTCCCTCCTGCCCATATTAAGGAAAGACAACGCAGATCCTGAATCTCCTAACTCTCACGTCCCAGCTCGGGCCAAGCTTTAATTGAACAATTCCTTGCAGGAAATGATGGCCTTTTTGGAAGATAATAGCCTCCTTTACGACTCTCAATCCAGCTACAACCCCGGATATGGTACGAAGTCGGCCCTCATTGAAATGGCAGACTCGATACGCTGAGTGGTTGACAGAGGTTCCAAGGCAGTGTAGGTGCTGTTACACTTGTCTACAGCATTTGACACTGTCGCCCATCCCATTCTTCTGGACCTCCTTTAGACCATAGGGGTGGGTGGCTTCATGGTGAACTGTATATCGTCCTTGCTATCTGACTGCACACAGCAGGTCCAGACCAATCAATCCATCTCCCTAGTCAAATCACTGAAGTGGGGTGTGCTGCTGGTCTCTGCTCTGAACCCTCTGTCTTGGAATATTTACTTTACCCCGCTGGCTGCATCAATTGCCATGTTTGAAGTCAAAATCATATCATATGCTGATGAACCTCAGCTGCTATTCACCTTGAATGCTGTGTGTGCTGTTAATTTTGACACACTAGAAAATAGTCTCTAGATTATTGTGGCCTGGATGTACCACTATTTCTGAGAACTTAATACAGTTAACACAGAGTTCTTATTTATTTAACCAACCATCTCCCCTCTCTTTCAATCTGTGGTGGCCAGAGGAACTGGCCATTGCTCTGGCACACAAGGACTTGGTCAGGAATCTGGGAGTAAGATGGGACAATCAGCTATCCCCTGCCACACAGGTACAAGTGGCGGGTGCCGCTTGTTTTCGCAAGATTAAACTCATCGAGAGAATTATACACTATCTGCACATTGTAACCCGCAAAACGGGGCTTCACGCACTGATTACTCCCCATTTACACTACGCGAAAGTCTCATACGTACGTCTCACATTAGGCTTGCTCCGTGTACTGCAGACAGGCAAAAATGCTGCTGCCTGCCTGGTATGTGGAGTCTCACTTTGACAACATATCTCCCCGTGTCTTAGACTACTCCATTGGCTGCAATGGCTACACAAATAGAATTTAAGGCGCTTAAACTCGCCTTCTGGGCAGGACAAGGCCGTGGTCCGGTCTACCTTAGGAGGAAACTGCGTCCCTATTGTCAATCACGATCTAATGACAAGCACTTGCTCATTAGTCCTTGCTTAGCTAAACCTAGATCAGGAGGTGAAACCTCTCAGGTAGTAACCACCCAATGCTGGACTAAGCTACCTCTTCCGCTGCGTCTGATTCTGTATGAATGTGATTCTCGTTAAACCCTTAATACCTGGATAGTTAGCAGGCTTGATTAGTTGCTCTTTCGTATACTGCCTCATTTTCGGCACACTACAGCGCTGGGACAATCCCATTGGCTTACATGTGCGCTCAATACATGACTATTATAATAATTGTAGATGGCTTAGCAGAATTGTGGGTGTAGGCCTGGATATCTGTAGATGATAGTTAGACTGAGGGTGGTCTGGGGGTTGGTGTGAAACCTGAAGTGCAGATGTTTGACAATGCTGAGTATGTCCTTCTGTTGTATGTGACTCTGAGGGGGTACTTCTGATAAAATTGCTAGTCATCCTCCTTGAGTGTTGGTGTGGTCCCTGTGCGTGAACCGGATACAAATCGTATGTATTTTTGTGTCATACGGTGTTTCTTACGATTCGTACGGGGATCTGTTTTGGGTTAGGATCGTACTTGATTGTACGTACTGGGAACTTGAAGGTGTACGATTCGTTCGGAGAATACACTACAACTATTCGGAGCGCATTTTCCCGAAACGGAATCGACCCCTTAAAGTTATATTCTGTCAGCTGCGGTTGGTAATATGTGTACCTGCAGGGCGGTGTCATGGGGAGGGAGAGGGGTAGGCTGGGGGGTAGTAATCTATGGATTACGGAGCTTTACAGGTAAGTAAACATTTAAATAAATAAGACGAATTTTGTTGCGCCCACTGCATTGCATTTGGGGATGCAGTGCACACAACAAAATTGATGAGCACTGGAAACCACCGGCTTAAATTAAGCACTGCTCACTGGATTCTAATAGCACCCTCCACAGTTAGAAAGCGGAATGTACCTCCCAGTCACAGTATAATATCAATTGAAGTCCGGGCAGCCCATAGCTACCGCTTGGCAGTTAGTTACATTATTTGTCTGTGATCTTGGGATCAGAAATGTCAAAAGTTGAACCCACCTTTACTCAGCCACCCATTACCTCAGCCCCCACGTTGCCCAACTGCTAACTGTACAGCAGACTGCCCTGCCCCAGCCCCTGCAACTTCATTATCATGCCCTGAGGTCTGGGCTTGCACTTCTGTCAACTATCAAACAGTAAGCATTAACCTTTGCTAATATCTGTGAAAGATGTGTTTTACCAGCCTGCTAAGTTGTGTGATTAAACTATTGAGAGAAAATGATGAATTAAAACAAAAAGCAATTCAGAAATTGGAGCCAAGCCTCACAGATTTTCATGGTCTGGCTTGACAGTGCAGCTGTCGCCAGACAATTATGTGAGAATCACCAAGAGATAGGGGCATTGGCTCCGCCCACATGACTTCCATTTAGTTGCTGAGTTTTGGTGAGGTAGGTCAAACTAGCAGCAGCCAAGCCAGTTCACATCAACTGGGCATGCCTGTGGAGGTACCTCTGTTTGAGAGACAAAGCACAGTTTTGGTTCCTTTAAAACTGTATTTTTTCCAAAAGTTATCTGCCACATTCATCAGGCGGTTTTGCACTCCGGTTCGTCTGCTTACAATAATTATTTTACTTCTGTTTTCTTTCTGGGCACCGATATTTCCTCTGACCTCTGTTAGAGGGGTGTGTGTGTCTTGGCCACAGTGCCATTTCCTGGGCCCACCGTTACTGCTAAATTGCTAACATGGTGATATAGCGAATTTCCTCATTTTGCAAATTAAATGCATTTAACTGTAAAGTGCTAATTTCAATGTTGAATAATATACAAACATTTAAATAAAAACTTGTAGTAGATAATCACACTTAGACATTGTAAACAAAAACTCAAATTAACCAATTGTAATACATTTTGTTATCTTAGCATGCTGATACCATTTTGAATGTTAACTTCACACTTTAGGTCTAAAAGGCCTGTTATGCATTATAATTGTTGATATTCTCTTTCTTTCCCCTGCAGATGCTGTAATTTCCCAGAAGCCTTCAGTTAGCCAGTAAATAGGCATTTGTTATGTATTAGACAACTGACAGTGAGGTTCTCACCGGGAGGAGAAGAGATGGCAGGAAGCGTGACTCATGGGAATAATTGTCTGAACCACAGGATCTTTTCAATTTAACAAACCAAGGACATGGTTGTGTAGGACCCACTGTGAAGACGTGAGAAACTGGGGATTTTACCTACTCGCAGCTTCTGCAGAAAAAGAATTGCTTCCTGAAAGTAGGATAATATGAAATGTTGTAAATGATGTTTTATTGAATTATATTTGCATGTGTTCCTTAGACTAGAGGGGAGTCCTTGCTGTAGAATCATAAGGCAGATTTTAGAGATACTTGCTGACTGCGAGCTGAGAGAACCTTCCAGCCTCTGCTAAACTCCACTGCTTGAGTGCTAAGGCTTCATGCCTCTGCATTCCCATTCTTTCATAAGAAACTTTAATTTGGTTGTCTTAAGCTGACACCTTACTTTACTTTGATTAAAATAAATGCCATTTAGATCCAATCTCCATTAATTGAGATGAGTAATTTTCCTTTTTGGGACCCTATTGTTACAAATTCTGCATTATTTTGTAATTTTTTATCTTATTCTAAAATATCGACTTTACATTATTTGAATCTGCAATAAGGAAGACTAAAATGTAAATACTTACTAAACTAATGTTTGATTTGAATTAAGCTGTCAATTAATGCTTTCAAACTCACATCAAATCTCTTTGTTGATTTTTGTAAAGCGCCAACTGGACTTCACTGTTCATGGTAACTGATGTGAGTGATATCTCCTTATCCCCTTTCCTTGTCGACTAACAAAGGTCCATACGGCCAATGGCAGGGGTTATTTCTTTATTATACACAACGTCTGAGATATAAAAATCCAGGGGCGGTGGGTGACGTTTGAAAGTGGTGGGGCGCAAAGTGATTTGCATACAGCACCCGAGCGAGCGCAGCGAGCCCGAACCCCAAAAGGGTGGTTTGGGGGAAAATTTTGAAAAAAAAGAAGAAAAACTGGCATTTTCAAGCAAATTTGAGAAAGCAGGAAGGTTAATAAAGCAATTATGAAAGTGCAGTTATTACAGTAATAGATGGCATAACATAGGTAGCTGCTTATTCAGTATAACACAGAGCTTCATAAATTCTGTCCTATTACAGACTCCGATATTGGCATTAAAAGTACTCTCCAGCTTATCAGCTTCAGCAAGGTTTCCAACAGCATAGCACCCACCCCTTTGCTACACACAGATTACAGGTTCAGCCACATGATGAAAATAGCAACTCAGTCAGTGTGATAATTAAGGGAGCAGAGCGCATGGAAAACATATTTAGTGATGGGCCGAGCAAAACAAAACGAACAAATCAACTTCTTTCATCTCCTTTATTTCAAACCATTTACAGGGCTCAGGTGTTTTAAACCTTGTGAAAACAACAAGCTAATTTGGTGAAAGCATACTTAGAAATCTGTATTTATGTATTGTAATTGTAGACTGGACCAAAAAACGAGTGAAGGGGCTCCACCAAAGCACCTCTCCCTTAATTATTTACATATAAATTTCATGCGGTCTGACAAGTCTGCCAAAGCTGCAGCAGATGAGCTGGGGCGTTTACTCCTGGCCTGGGTGCTGAGGCGTTTACTCCTGGCCTGGGTAATGCAGCAGAGCTGCAAACTACTAAGGTGCTACCAGGTAACCAAGACTCAAGTACCACCACAGCATCAATCTGTGCAACCATTCAACAACTGGTTCAAATATATTGTAACACCTGGGATGCCTCAGCCAGCAGTCTTTTGTTGGCTGTCTGTCTACTCTGTTATGCTCTTACTTCATGCAGAGCAATAGTCAGTGATATTTTTATTTTTAAGGTCCCCGGCCTCAGCTTATCTGTTCATAAAGCGCCTCCGAGAAGGGAGGACAGCAGGTGCGTCTGTGTAATCACGCACACTTTACCCATGGCATAATGAGGTTCCGATATTAATGGGCATCTGCGAAGCTTTCATCTGCTGCAATACAATGACACCACTGGCCTTGTAAAGCCAAGGAGGACTACATACATTAAATGACAATATTTTGACAGAACAAACCAGTGGCTGACAAATGGCAAAGGAACACAATAAAGGCGGATGACGAATACGGCTATGACTGTTTCATTATTAACTGTCCAACAGTAGAGATAACTAGCGCGGGAGCAGTACGATTTAAAATTCAGAAGGACTTAAGAAACAAATCCCTGCATAACTAATACCGCCGCTCATCTTTTCCAGGTCACTAAATATAGCATCACTGCAACACGAAAAGAACAAAAAAATCCCAAGACCTAGGGCCCAGATGTACAAAACTGTCATGGAACCCAGCGCTGGACTCACAGAGAGAGAAGAGGAAAGCACCTTTATCCTGCTCTTTCCCTAGCGCCGGTGAACAATCACAGGGTGCTGGGAAACCTTGCTGAGAAAGCACAGAGCTGACCCGCAGAGCAGAAGAGGCACGTCAGAGCCAAACCCGGGCCGCATGGGGTAGCAAGCACATGACATCACATTTACAACAATGCCGTGTTTCGCAGCACGCACCCACCTTGCTGGTGTGACTGATCCTTGTGGACCACTGGAAGATCGTCTGAGCCGGACGTCTGCTGGCCTGGGCTCAGGCTGCTGGGCTGGCTCTAGTCTGCATTGCACGTGGCTGGCGACAACACTAAAGTTCTGTTCGAAGTCTTCGAAGAATAGAAACAGAAACAGTAAGAACGGCCAATCACTGCTGGCTTCATGCTGAAGTCACGCAGTGATTGGCCAGATATATGCAGTGCTCTGCACTCTGCCCCCACCCACGCGCGGCATCCAATAATGGATCTTGTGCAGTGGACCAGCCAATCCTGGCGCTGCATGTAGCACCAAGATTGGCTAGGGGGGCACAATATGTTCTCGCCCTGGCAGCCTTGTAAAACCCAGGCCCGGCTGAAGCAGCACCCCCGGCCCCTCTTTCTATTGAAGAACTGTATGTCGCCCATCGGCGCATGCTCGGGCAAGTCACAACCCGCTGATCCTCATGCGCAGCACAGTGCTGCTGGCCTGCTGCAGACTCACAGACTGTCACTCAACTGCAGCAGACCAGCAGCCCGCCCTGGCTGCCCCCACCCCCTGCGCACTCCGTTTGGACCGCACCGCATCCGCATAATTAATTACCCGCCTGTCCCCGTCACCCGCGCTGCGCTGTGGTTCTAATTGTGAAGTCAAGTCAGAATGTGTTAATAGCTTGCAACAAGTTGCCACGGTGCGTCCAGGCTTAGGGGGGCTACACCCCTACGCCCCAATGGACGCACCGCTGCTGTAAAAATCTCCGTTCTGGCGAGGATCATTTGCCTTCCGAATGGCACAAACTTGGTTGTACATACTTGGGGCCTGATTCTGATGCGGGTTGGAAAGCTTCCCGACCGAATCGGTTTGGAAATGGTTACTGACCGACTCGGATCGGGAGAGTCCGACCGAAGTAGTATGATGCATCCGGATGCTTCCAGACACGATTTGGTTGGACTCCCATTGACTTCAATGGGAGCATATGTTCCTAACCGCATCATAATTTGGCCCTGGATCGGAAAGATACGTTCCCGATCTGATTTGGAAGGAGCAAATGCCATTAGGATGTCTTCCTAACCACATCAGAATCAGGCACTAGGTGGGAATGCTTTCCTAACTGCATCAGAATCAGGCCCATAGTGTTCATGTTACCAAGAAAATCTCCATCGTGATCCTGTTTCACATCGTTTGACTACAAATAATGTGCGATGTGATAGAGGGGCTTGAATGTGTGAAACTTTGCATTTCTGTGTCCTTTTAAAATCATTACAAAATATCACTGCAGAATCTCCAAAAAGTTACTTAACTTTTACCACCAGCACCCTCCTGTCATTTTTGTCTTCCTTTATGAGTAGGGTGGCTGAGTATAAGTGGCGGCCTTCTTGCAGGAAGAAGATTTCAATTAAACAGGCTCTTTGCTCTTCAACCCATTCATTTCTGCAATGTATTTCTCCACACGCAACTCAATTCATGGCCAAATTCATAACAAATTCTGCCCTCCTACCTCCAGTAAAAGCAACATGTTTAACATTTGTATTTGAATCACAGCATCCACATTACATGGAACAGTGTGATATTCGGCACATTGCCTTTATTTCCATGATAACTTAATTTCTAGCTTCCTTCAGTTGTGCTCTGCCAGAAGTATGATTTCAGCCGTGCTTCACGAATTGTAGGCACTCTTTACATCGATGGTTGGGTATTTTGTACCCGATTGCAGCTTGGCCTAGCTGATTACCGAAGCAGAACTATCAGAAAGTGTTGATGAACTGGTTGCTCTTACTGCTGGTTCCTGCTTCATGTTTTCTGGCACAATTTAAAATACTTAAGTTATCAGTGTGTAATCACATAACTGAGTCAGTGTGGCGAGTTGTTGCTAAATAAAAGGCAAATTGCAGTCTACATTTGATGAAAGAATGTCATGTTCATTTTGGGCTGCCAATTCCGTATTAAATGTCGATGTTCTTTAGACATTCATAGACTTAAGCTCTGTTTTTACTATTCAAGTTTATCTATACGCTGTTCTCATCATATACTTTGCTTTGTGTGCCTTGTGAGCCGCTGACCCGACTTTGCTGAATTAGAGTCCGTAATATTCGGGGACAAATTAATCATTTGTGACGCAACGCTGCGTCGCGCAGCATAGCATCAGAATGAATGGCGTCATGTTGCAGTAGATCCTTGCGCCATTGATACGCCATATTTAGCCACCAGCACACCATGGTGTAGGTCCACGAGATGTGTTATGCATCATGATACAAAGTAGCTGATTAGGACGCAAAGGGCCAGATGTAGATAATCAGCATTTACCGATTCTAAAATACCGAATTATACCGATTCAGTATTTTAGAATCGGTAAATGCTATGTAGATATCCAATCGGTAAATTTTACAGAATCTGTAAAATTCGGTAAATACCGAATCGGTATTTACCGATTCAGTATTCCCCATTCATTCCTATGGGCCTTAAGGCCCATAGGAATGAATGGGAATTACCGAATCGGTAAATAACGATTCGGTAAAAGGGGGGAAACATTGAAGGGTGGCAGGGTGTCACTTTGACACCCTGTTGCACCCCTGAATTGTGTATGGGTGCACATGTGGCACACATGCATGCCCTAAGGGCATGTATGTCTGCCACATGGCACTGTTATAATTTGCATACATTTGCATTTCTTAGGGTTTTCGAAATTTACCACCAACTTATAGTTGATGGTAAATAACGAATCCTAAAATGGGAAAATCACTCATTTGAGTGCTCCCTACATTTTAGGATTCGGTACTCTACCGAATCGGTATTTAAGAATTCGGTAATTTACCGATTCCTTAAATTACCGATTTGATAAATTACCGAATCCTTAATTTAGGCCCCTACATATGAAAAGCCTAATTACGGTCGGTAACGGCCGAAATTCGGTAATTTAGGCCGTTACCGACCGGAATTAGGCTTCCTACATCGGGCCCTTAGTGTTGTAAAGCAACTGCTACCTATGTAACGCAAAGTTGGTCTGTGTGTTTTAAAACACCTTCACGTGCCGCAAATCAGCATTGCATCACGCAGGAGGGCATTGTGTCGCGGGCATGCATGAAAACAGTAAACAAAGCAATGCAATTCACAGTACCAAACCATCCCCCCCCAATATCTACAACCATGGAACATCTGTGCCCTTTCCAGTTCATGCAGTGCAGCTTGGTTCTTTTTTACGTAGTGATGCATGCCTGATAAATATGACCTCTGGGGTGCAAATATTCACAAATGCATGCAAGACAGTGCAGCAAGGCAGCTTGGTGTGTTTCGCTCTGTGAAGGGTAGAGGGCAGGAATGTGGGGTCTTTAACAATATATGGTGCAATACATCCACAAAGTGATTCTTAGAACAAAAGCCGGCACCCCTGCGCCATTGTGCAAGGGTGCCAGTGTGGTTATGCAGGGATGTGTTTTTTGAGGAAGGGACGCCTTCATGCACAAAATCATTCAGCCATTTTCCTCCTACCACGTGTACTGCACAATGCAGCACACGCCAAAAGATGAGACGGTGAGGACAAAGAAAGATATTTCCCGTTACGCCTCACCTGGGGAGGTGTCACATTTTGATGCATTCCAAGGTCTACCACAAATGGTACATCAAGCAAAGTGTCAAAATCCATGGATGGATGGATGGGGACACCCATGCTCCACCCATGGTAAAAATGACTAGTCCCACTCCAAAGGGTGCAACAGTAGGGAAAGCGCTGGATAGCGTAGGGGTAAAAATGACTATTCCCACTCCAGACAGTGCAACATTAGGAAAAGCGCTGGATAGCGTAGGGGTAAAAATTACTATTCCCACTCCAGAAAGTGCAACAGTAGGGAAAGCGTTGGATAGCGTAGGGGTGACAATTACTATTCCCACTCCAGAGAGTGCAACAGTAGGGAAAGCGTTGGATAGCGTAGGGGTAAAAATGACTAATCCCACTCCAGTGAGTACAATAGTAAGGAAAGCACTGGAACACAAAACAATAAAAAAAAAACTATCAAAAAAAATGTTTTATTTAATTTCCAATATAAACATAATTAATATATACATTTAAATATATTATTATTAACAAAGATAATAAAAATTATTTAATTACACATTATTTAGAACGATAACATCCACCACACACACCTAAAATTAATTACACAATTACATTTAATATTTAATAATTAATTAATGAAAATTAAAGTATTTTTTTTATTAATTAATTACCAGCTTTCACACCATATACACTTAAAAACACCACAACAAACACCTGCATTTAATAACACATTTACAATTAATAATTACTAATGAATTAATGGTAATTAATTAAAAAAATATGTATTACTTAATCAATAATACATTAATTAATTACCTCCCTTCACACCATTTACACGTATGAACTCCCCAACACACACCTAAAATTAATGAAACAATTAACATAATTAATTATTGATTGACTAATTGAAATTAATTAACAACTAATTATTACACTATTATTCATTAATTAACACAATAATTAATCAATTAATTTATATAATTAAATTACTTCCCACCCTATTCCCCTATAAACCCACAACCCGCTGCGGAAGTAATAACACAAAATTAAACATAAAAAACATTAATAACTAATACAATTCCAAAACATATAATAAAATAACAAACAATTCTCATTTAAAACACTAAAATACATAACATTATTAATAAATCGATATTTTTGTAAGCTATATTTTTGTAAACAATATTTATTACAACTATATTATTGTTATCGATATTACTTACCTGTCAGTCGATATTTTTGTTGTCGATATTTGTCCCACTCGATATTTCTACAGAGATATTAATGTCAGATGATATTTCTACGTCGATATTACTACTCTGCACCGGAAGATGAATAGTTCATCAGTTTCAAAATCTGAAATTCGCTATAAGTATTTGTGATATTTGTGAAAGCCTCCTGGCCAGTTGTACAATGCAAGCATTCTCCTCCAGTCAAAAGATCTGGGTTAAATCCATTGTTCTTTTGCCCATTACGCCCCTCCAGTTTGGACCCAGCCATATGCAAATCAGTTTTGACCCTGTGCCCCATGGGAACAGACCAGACTGAACTGCCAGGCCAGGTCCTCCCTGGACCGGAAACAAGCATCCTGGGACTGGTTTTAGGGTATGTCACCCTTCTTCAGCCAGGCCCACCCACTAAAATCCTTAACCATTCTAAAAGTATACAAAAATATACCTAATAATATCTTACTAAACTATTTCTAACCTACACTATCTATAAACCTACACTATACCGTAACTAGTAAAGCACCTAAAATACAAATACAACTGGTAATAATACAGGGAAAAGGATGATTTGAGGGAGAATTCACGGTCAGCTTTTTGTCGAAATGTTTATCCTTTCTTGCATTTTAGCAAAATCTTCATGTTCTGGTCTTGCACTTTGGACATTTTGGGCAGTCGCTTGTCCATCCTTGCCAACATTTTCACTTGTCTCTGGATAAGGTGGTAAAGTGAATGTCCTTTTTGTGGTAATTGTTTGATGCTCCTGCAGTGATGTGTGTGTGATAGTCTGTGTCTGAGTGCTCAGTTGAGGGCTGCTGGTGTAGTGGGCTTTGGCTGGAACCTTTTAGAGGCAGCCCATGTCCCTGCTGCCTTTTCAAGCTCGTAGATCCTCCCCATTTTGCAGAAATCATGTGAGATTTTCTTAATTCGACCATATCGCCTTCACAGGGAAACTGTATTGGCCACATCTGCAGATAAGTGAGGAAAATGAGCATCATATTAGTCAACTCTTATTTACATAATTCTCTTACATTGTTACTAAGGAAAAGGGGGCATTCCATATATACACCTACTCTTTGTATAGATACATGTTAAATATACCTTTATTACAATGTCATTTCCTATTATAATGTCAATCTTACAAGATGAAGGTCAGTGTCGGTTGACCCAGATCGCATTATTCAGATTGTCACAACCATACATTTAACTCATACCATTGATCTCTACTCATACAGATGTCTGATTGGAAAAAATAACACCACAAGGCTGATATATCAAGGTTTTACGTTGCCCTTGCACCACGCAAGGGAGGGCAAGGTCACGACAAAATCTAAGGGAGATTTATTGAGGCACACAAGGCCACCTTGCGTGGCCCTGCATGGTCCGATAAATCTAGCATAATGCAAGGCAGAACAAATAGCTGCCTTGACTTATGCTGTTGCGGGGAAGTATTCCATGGGTAGATCATGACTGTTCCCATTGCATCCACCCATAGATCATGGCACTTTCCCAGATTTTGTATTAGTGGTATACCTGGGAATGCATTAAAATGCTACCACAGCTCCCCTGTTGAGGCTTTATTTCTCCTCAGTTGTACCTCTTTTTATCTGTGCTGCTTTCAGCAGCACACAAAAACCACAGAAAATGCCTCTGAGGATTGTTTTTGTACAGGAAGGTATCCCTTCCCTGTACTTAATTTGTGTGGGTGGTTTCCAGTGCTCGGCACCGGCACTTAATTGCCAACACTGGCCTTATGACACTCTGCCACACAGTGCCACTATTTACAAATTTAGCACTGTCTCCTGCATAAAAACAGTTCTGCCTAAAACAAAGGTGCCCTTGCAGCATGATGCAAGGGTGCCTGCAATGGTGCTAGACAGTCAAAAGAGTACCAGCGCTAGGAAAGGTTACGAGAGCGCCCTATAATGGCAAATACCGTGCATTCCTTTCCCTTTCATGTAGCAAAGTGCAGCAAGGTGGCTTTCTGAGTTGCGTGAAAGATTGAGAAATATGCATCATTTCTTTTCCTCAAACCTACGGACTACGGACTTCGGACCAGCGACCAAGGAGGGAGCTGAGGGCGGTTGTTGCTGCCTGTGTTGCCCGTCTGTTGCCTGCTCCCGCCGCTGCTCCTCGCCGGACCCGCTTCGCGGGTCCCGCTTCGCGGCCAGGAGTGACAGAGAGGCACTCAGGTGTGGTGCTGCTTTCCTGACCGGCAGGGCTGCGAGCCAGAAGCGGGGGACTCCAAGTTCCAGGAGCCCCCGCGCGCCCGTGGTCACCTGGGCTGCTCTCCCTGCCGGCCCCGCCCCCACCAGGACACTCAAAGAGGCGGCTAACCTTGCACTCGGCGGATTTCTTTTCCTCAAACCTACGGACTACGGACTTCGGACCAGCGACCAAGGAGGGAGCTGAGGGCGGTTGTTGCTGCCTGTGTTGCCCGTCTGTTGCCTGCTCCCGCCGCTGCTCCTCGCCGGACCCGCTTCGCGGGTCCCGCTTCGCGGCCAGGAGTGACAGAGAGGCACTCAGGTGTGGTGCTGCTTTCCTGACCGGCAGGGCTGCGAGCCAGAAGCGGGAGACTCCAAGTTCCAGGAGCCCCCGCGCGCCCGTGGTCACCTGGGCTGCTCTCCCTGCCGGCCCCGCCCCCACCAGGACACTCAAAGAGGCGGCTAACCTTGCACTCGGCGGATTTCTTTTCCTCAAACCTACGGACTACGGACTTCGGACCAGCGACCAAGGAGGGAGCTGAGGGCGGTTGTTGCTGCCTGTGTTGCCCGTCTGTTGCCTGCTCCCGCCGCTGCTCCTCGCCGGACCCGCTTCGCGGGTCCCGCTTCGCGGCCAGGAGTGACAGAGAGGCACTCAGGTGTGGTGCTGCTTTCCTGACCGGCAGGGCTGCGAGCCAGAAGCGGGGGACTCCAAGTTCCAGGAGCCCCCGCGCGCCCGTGGTCACCTGGGCTGCTCTCCCTGCCGGCCCCGCCCCCACCAGGACACTCAAAGAGGCGGCTAACCTTGCACTCGGCGGATTTCTTTTCCTCAAACCTACGGACTACGGACTTCGGACCAGCGACCAAGGAGGGAGCTGAGGGCGGTTGTTGCTGCCTGTGTTGCCCGTCTGTTGCCTGCTCCCGCCGCTGCTCCTCGCCGGACCCGCTTCGCGGGTCCCGCTTCGCGGCCAGGAGTGACAGAGAGGCACTCAGGTGTGGTGCTGCTTTCCTGACCGGCAGGGCTGCGAGCCAGAAGCGGGGGACTCCAAGTTCCAGGAGCCCCCGCGCGCCCGTGGTCACCTGGGCTGCTCTCCCTGCCGGCTCCGCCCCTAGAGTCAAACCAGCCATCTATAAAAGAGTAGTGTCATCCCCGCTGCGCGGGAGCGCGCGGGAGGGCGCCGGGAGAAGCCCGGGACAAGGGCGGGACCGTTTGAGGCCGTTCGAGGTCTGAGAGGACTGGACTGGGCCAGCCCTCTAAGCCCCCATAAACGGTCTCCTCCCTTCAATCACAAGGAACTATGTCATCTCGTGAGTATAAGGAAAGGGCGGCCAAATCCAAATTAAAAAACGGAACCCTAGATGACTTCATCACTAAAACACACTCTGCAATAGACAATGAGATCGCCAAAATGCAGCGTCGAGTTTCATCCGAACTGGACGCTGCAAGGAGGCTGTCCCAGGAGATAGCTGCGGCAAAAAAATCCTCCCTAGGTGCTTTTGCCTTTGCCAAAACCCCTGACCGTTCTATTGCCCAACCTTTAAAATTAATTGAAACAACTGTAGACATCCATCATCAAACGGTGCCTATCACACACACCTCAAAAGAAACTTTACAATCACCCTCAGTATTATCCGATGACCCTTTACAAACTTCTAAATTTGGGGTAAAGGAGGAGACAAATGAGTGTAACAGAGATGTACCAGTAGTGGGCTTAAAATCAATCTCTGTAAACCAGGTTGTGGGAGTTCCTGAAAATAAACAGCAGGGGACATACACCAAAAGGAAACGCGCTAATCAAACATCATACGCTAGGAAGAAAGTAAAGGTTGCAAAGTCACAACTATCCACCAAGTTGCCATCCCCGTCTCCAGCAATTAATACTCAACCTGCTGACCTCACAGTAGAGGCAGTTGTGGATCCGCTAGAGATAATCCAAGACAGGGATAGATTGACAATAGTGAAGGAGAATAATGAAGTACCACTATGTGTTATAAATGGGGGAGATGTTGAATTTCTGACCGTAGTATGGGAAACTCTTAAAAAGCTTTTAAACCCCTTCGAGGACAGACTATTGCAGATAGGATCCCAACTTACTAATATTGATAAAAAGTTTTCACATTCAGGGAAACACCCCGGTAAGGAAGACAAAAATTTATTGGTTGGTGTTGAGAAACTTATAAAAAGTTTACTGAACCCCTTGATGGAGAAAACTCAAATAATAAATTCAAAATTAGATCAATTGGAGTTTTTAACATCTAAGAACACCACTTTACTGGAAAGTCTGGTAGGAAGTAAAAAACAATCCCCCACTACTGTTGGTAAGACTAGCGATAACACCAGTTCAGGGAAAAAGGGCTTTAAGCCTAATTTGATATCGCAACCTCTATCTAGCGGTACCACTTCCAGCACTACCCCCTCCTTAGTACCAACACCATTAATAAAAATCAAACAGGTGAATACAGCGGGCCAAAAGCCAAATAATCCTCTGATGGTAACTACACCAGTCAGTACATCTGCACCGGCCCAAATTAATACGGAAGTGAAAGAAACACCGTCAAGTAAACCTCAGGCACCCAGTAAAACCCCATTACAGGGTAGGGAGATCTACATAAATATACCCCCAGAGTCCGCGCCTTACATGGCCATCCTGACAGGTGTTCAACCCATCCGAGAGAATAAATATGAGAAAAATGAGGACCTCTTAAATAAAACAAAATTTTGGCTAAATACAAATAGGCCATTGACCGAGGACACTGTCACAAAGATCCTCAGTGTTCGTAGGGTTCCCTGGGTTGGACCAAGCAAAAAAGACCTGGAGGGTGATTGCATTCTGATAAACTTTAGAGATAGTTGGGTTAAGGATATCATCTGTAGTAAGGCCAGGTTTGGGAGGATGGGGGATATCCAGTGTATTGGTCTCGAATACTTTTATCCCAAACTCTGTCAGTCTAATCCTGAGCAAAACTCTTTTCATCAAGGACAGCGTACAAAGGGTGGATACCAAACGGGTTGGACACGCAATTTAAATATGAATCAAGACCCGTTCCACCATTATACTCCTTGGCAAGAGACAGTTCCCTTTATGGGGCCGCCAATCATGGGTGATTTTACACAAGTTCCTTACAACCCACGACGATCTAGGTTTAGGGGCCCAGAATACCCTGGCTGGTTTCCAAATATTAACAACTATAACAATAACATCCCATTGAGGAATCGCTTTGACCCTTTTACGAACTTGGATGAGGTCGATTGACCACCACTTAGGATTAAAGGGACAATATCTACAATACCAGGTGGGGGAACGAAAGAAGATCATGGTATATGCACTAATGATGTTGAGCCTGTGAAAGTAACATGTGAGGGTAATAACATGAGCGCTGGATACCTACAGACGGGCTCCGCTGCTATGCCATTGGTCACCTTAGATAATGGCCACGAACAGAATATGTCACCATTGCTCAACCCTAATACCACTGTCGTAACAGATGCTTTGGGAAATAGTCACGGACTACAAGGGTCCTCATCATTATCGTCATCAGCACTAATATCTCTATTATCCTGGAATATTTCTGGAATAGTGAACAAATTAGATGATGAGATATGGTTAGATTTTGTGGAAACCCATGGAATCTTGTGTCTTCAGGAGACTTGGTCTAGGACTACCTGCAATATAGAGGGCTTTCAATCATTTGCTGTCTCGGCTGTCCCATCTATATCGGGGAGGGCAAAAGGTGGTATATTGACAGCATTGTCAACAACACTACAGAACCTTCGCACCACGACACTGGTAGAGACAAATTGGTACCAAGTATTGTTATTGGAACACCTATTCCCTGAAGCAGTGTTACTCATTAATTGGTACTACAATATCTTCAATGTATATGACACTTCGGTAATTGAAGACTTGGAGTATGCATTAGGTAAAATCCGCTGTAGGCACCCTTCCGCGCCGATTATATGGGTTGGAGATTTCAATTGTACACTCTGTAGTCATGGGGGTTCAAATGTATGCGGTTTGGAGGATTTGAATGCCCAGCCCCTAAACCACTTTAGGCACACCCCGCAGGGGGATGCCTTGAATAATATCATCGTAACTAATGATTTATGTGTGGTAGACCCCTGGTCCCCCCCAGATACCCCGCATATACCAAGTTTCCAGGGCTTGAGGGGAGAAATGAGTACAATTGATTTTGTTCTGGTATCAAGTACCTTTCTTAAGTATGTGGAAAAGCTGGAGGTGGTGGCAAATCCCATTAGTGACCACAACCCTTTATTATTATCTATATGGGTTCCTATACAAGAGCCACCAAGGAAAAGGGAACAACCCATTGAGTACAACAAAAATAAGGGTGTAACCCTGAAATGGGGGAAGATAAATGTACACAAGCTGGAAGAGGATATTGTTGTAAACTGTAAAAATGATTTAGAATTGTGTTTAGCAGGTTCCGATTCACAAAATGTTATTGAAAGCTTTGAGAAGTTGTGCTCCTATATAGGACAGTGCCTAAAAAAGCCTACACGAAAGGGAAGCCAAAAGGCCTTTAGATGGTTTGATTCTGTATGTTCTGCCACACACCGATCACTGAAATTAGCATTGTGTGAAAAGCCTAGAAATAAAGAGCTTGTCAGGACCAGTAGGAAGGCGTATAGAGACGCCATTACAAAAAGAAAAGAGGATTTGAAAACCAGGGCTTGGGATGACCTCGAAAAGGCAGCAGAATTGAAAGATAATAGGCTATTTTGGGAGGTAATTAATCGTCCCCTTTTTAAGAGCAATAATAATGAAGCTATAGCCATCCAGGTTACCGCTGAACAATGGGTCCAACATTTTAGTAAGATTTTTAATCCTAATTCGTATTCAATAATGTTAGACAATGAGGGGACAGGGGATGTGGTGTCTTCATCTCCCTCGGCCCTGACCCTCAGCTCTTCATTCACTTTGACTGAGATTGAGGAGGCCCTAGGGAAAGGAGCACCATTAAAAGCTCCAGGCCCAGATGCTGTCCCTCTGGATCTTTTTAAATCCAAGGTTAGTTTGTGGGCACCTATTCTATTGAATGTTTTTAAAGCTGTAGTGGTTGGCCGTATCCCTGGCACATGGAAAGAGGCAACGGTAGTGCCAATTTTTAAGAAAGGCAACAGATCCGATCCTTGTTGTTACCGCCCAATTTCTTTAATAGACGCCGCATGTAAAATCCTAGGTAGAGTAATCTTGGCGAGATTGGAAAGTTGGGCAGATTCTGTTGGATTGATAGTTGACTCTCAATATGGATTCAGACACGGAAAGGGGACAAATGAGCAGTGCCTTAATTTGGCACTAATCATGGGAAAGTACGTGAAGGCCAAAAAATCTTCTATTCATCTGGCCTTCATGGACTTGACAAGCGCTTTCGATACTGTATGCAGGAACAAGTTGTGGAGGATGATGATTGACATGGGCTTTGAAGAACCTCTAGTGTCCTTGCTTCGCAGGTTACATGAAGCAACCAACGTGTCCATCAGGTTTGGCACTGGGGGGGAAATAACGGAACCAATTCCTTCTACTGAAGGAGTGCGTCAAGGATGCATCTTGGCGCCTTTCCTCTTCTTAGTTTATACAAACGGACTTGAACAGTACCTACTAAATCAGGGCTGCGATTTCCCAAAAATTAATGGTAAAAGCGTCCCTATGCTTTCATATGCGGACGATACTGTCCTAATGACATTAACAGGAAACGGCATGCAAGTGTGTTTAGACGCATTTAATAAATTCATGCTTGATCTAGATCTAAAGGTAAACTTTGGAAAATCCTTTATAATGTCCTGTGGCCCCAAGGGGTCGTCTGTTAGGAAGTTCGTGGTAAACAACCGCACAATTGGGAAAGTGGATAATTTCAACTATCTTGGTAATCTGTTTGATAGTAAACTAAGATGGTCACCGGTAATAAAGGTTCGAGCCCAGAGTATGACAAGGGCGATAGAGGGCATTTTCCGCTTCTGTAGCAAACTGGGGCAGAAACACATAACGCATCTTAGAACTCTCTACACTTCAAAATGCCTATCTGTAGCTACCTACGGGGCAGGGGTGTGGGGGACTGAAATGCCTGCCGCAATACAGATGGTGGAAAACAACTTTATAAAAAGAGTCCTGTCAGTCCCAAAAAGTACCTCAAACATTTTCTGTCATAATGAACTTGGTATGGTTAGTGTCTCTGATACAATCTGCTTGTCACCTTTACTGTTATGGGGCAAAATCTGGCAGTCAGAAGACCTGCAATTAACCAAAGAAATTGTTACTGATTGCATGGCTTTAGATAACTCAAAGCAGATACCCTGGTTGTCCTATGTTTGTAACATGTTGAACAAAATCGATCTTGGTTCCTATTTTTATAGTCCCGGGAAAATCGAGGGAAATTACAAAATGGACATAAAGGCAAAGTATTTGATGTCTGTGAACCAGCTTCGTAGGGACAACATAATTGATAATGATACTATCCGCATCTGTAAACCCCAACCCCAGTATTATTTAATATTTACCCATAATGCGCAATGGCGATTCCTTTTAACAAGGTTTAGACTGGAGACCCTACACTATCAATTTGCCTTTCCTAAACAAGGGGGTTGGGGTGAGAGACTGCCCCCTTGTCCCTGTAATAATAGGGACAGACAAGGTACCTTACATTTGGTTCTTTTTTGTTCATTGTATAAAGAGCCAAGACTCCGGTTTATTAAACCAATTCTGAAGGGCAGGCAACCTTGCACCTATAGGGAAGGCTATGAATTTTTGTTATCATTAACTTCTGTAGAAATCTGTTGTGCAATGTTAAACTTCATCAGAATCTCACTAAAGATTAGGAAGATCTATGGGTAGCACAATCTGTATTGAAATTTTACAAAATTTGAGAATGTAGATGTTCCTTTTATTACTATTGTCATTTTTTAGGTCTTTTTCCAAAATTCTTGTATAAGTCTTTGTTTTAATTTAGCTTTTAAAGGAAAGATGAATTACATGTATGTTAGTTCAATACTTTTATGATTCATTTTATGTTTCGAATAAAGTTTTTGAATACGAATACGAATGCATCATGGTTAAGAAAATGTCAATGAAGCTGGTATTGACTTGGCAAATAATGCCAATTAGTGTGCTTTTATGTCCTGCTGCCAAGCTTAGTTCAGTGCATTTGTATCCATACTGTGAGGCCTACTGGAGCTGCATTGCTTCCTCATAAATGATATGGGCACTCTGTGCTCTAACAAATACATATCATCTGAGATATGCAGACTGCCATCCATGGGACATCCGCTAGGCCTCAGTAGAAGTTCCCTGCCATGAGGACATATACCCTCACAATGAGTGTAAGACTGACTGAGATCTTTTGTTTCATAGCAATTTATGTTTCAAATCATTAGCTGTCCTAGATCTACAAGCCATCCAGTGCATAGGACTTATGTGGCCACTGGCACTTCTACCTAGGTCTGTAATGGACACCTCTGACGGAAGTTCAGACACCCTGAGACAGGATATCAATACCTCTACCACAGGTAAGTGGTAATAGTGAGGGAATGGCTGGACGCCAAGAAAATGACTCACGGCTGCACAACCACATGGTGAGATGTTAATTGTTTTGTTAGGTTGTAATGAAGATACATCTAAAGTTGCAATGCTACTGCCACATGTCCTTCATCAATCTGTTGTGCAATGATTCCAATGTGATGGCTAACCTGGTAACACTGTGTGTAATGTCTATGCAAACAAAGTGTTGTTTTGGTATGATGCGCAGATTCTTTTTGATTTATACCACCGCCATATTCAAGTGGTGTAAATCAAAATACCTACTAACACCTATATTGACACTTTCTTCACATTAACAGGCTCCTTGTATATTACACAATATGCCTAAACAAGTTCTGTTGTATTTGCTTTCTTATTCAGGGTGATATGAATCAAGGTGATGAATACATTTTCTATATATATTACACTGTTAATATTTTTATGAATCACACACCTATTTGTTACAGAGCTAGAACCATGTTGTCACGACACTTACTTTATGCATTGGGATTCTTGAAGCATTCAATTCACCCGCTTGAAAGAGGTACCCATCCATCTGAAATTCAAGAACAGTCAAATAGCATTAGTTGGCTTTATGAAAAACCGAGTGGCTAGCGACAACACACAACTATTTTGCCGTGTTTTAGAACAAGTCTCAAAGACGCAGACTGCAGCAGTAGCCATAGCACTAAATGCACAGAAGGCCTTCGATAAAGTATCCTGGGCCTTTCTAGAACAATGCATGCATGCCTTTAACCTAGGGGAAGAATACATTAGGATGACAATGGACCTGTTCCAGACTCCATCAGCTTGAATCAGAGTAAATGGTTCACCCTCAGACCCATTCAAACTCCACCAAGGAACAAAACAAGGATGCCCGCTATCACCGTCACTCTTCCTCCTGGCTTTAGAACCCCTAATTCAGGACATAAAACTTACAGGGGATAGACTTTAACGGCACAACTGTCTGCCAGTATGTTTGACGCTCCCGGCAAATGGACTGCTGTCAAAGAAATGTGGTGACGAAGTGCCCATTCCCAAATCCTTTGGGCAAGACAAGACAGGGGCTGAGATTTTGTGCCTCCCTGTTTGTTCATGTAGTGCATGCTGGTGGTGTTGTCTGTTTGAACCAGCACCGATTCTCCGTGCACCACTGGTAAGAAGGCCTTCAGCGCTAGGAAGATCGCCAGCAATTCCAGCCTGTTGATATGCCAGGTTTTCTGAGTCGCCGTCCACTTTCCTTTGATGGAAAGGTCCAGGAGATGGGCTCCCCATCCGTCCATGGACGCATCCGTGGTCAATGTCAGATCTGGAGTCTGGGTAAGGAAAGAGACCCCTTGGTTCAGATTGGTCCGTCGCTCCCACCAGAGTAGACTGGTCTTCATGCCAGCTGTGACTGTCACTTGGTCGTTGAACGACCCCGACACCTGTCGCCATTGTAGGTCCAATTCCTCCTGAATAGGACGGGTACGTAACCTGCAATTCGGGATCAGTGCGATACAAGATGATGCCATCCCCAGAAATGATTTTAACATTCGCACTGAAACTGACTTTCTTGATCTGATGGTGGAGACCAGATGAACTATCTTCTGTTTCCGCTCGGCGGAGATGAACGCTTTTGACACGTCCGTGTCTAAAACAGCCCCGAGGAATGTCCTGCTTCGTAGAGGTGTGAAATGTGACTTCTTTACATTGATGGTCAACCCTAGAGAATTGAAGAGGGTGAGACACAAACGTGTGTCGTGATGCAGCTGACTTGCGGATTGGGATTTCAAAAGACAATCGTCCAGGTAAGGAAATATTTGGACTCCCTGAAGACGCAGGTAAGCCATGACCGGAGCCAGAACCTTCGTGAACACACGAGGAGCTGATCTGAGGCCAAACGGTAGGACTTTGAACTGATAGTGATTGTGTCCTACTTTGAACCTCAAGTACTTTCGATGTTGAGGAATGATTGGTACATGAAAATAGGCGTCCTGCAGGTCTATTGTCGTCAAAAAATCGCCGCTGCAGAGAAACCGCAAGACTTCTGACAATGTTAACATGCGGAAGGACTGTTGTTTCAGGAAGAGGTTGAGATACCTCAGATCCATAATGGGACGCCACTCCCCCGTCTTCTTTAGAATGAGGAAGAACCTCGAATAGAAGCCTTTCTCCCGCTGTGATACAGGAACCACTTCGACTGCACCCTTCGTTAATAATAGTTGAACTTGATGTTGTAGTTCTTCTAGATGGGGAGGTGGCGGACCCGAAGGCGGAGATGGAGGAGGAAACTCTGTGAATTCCAAGGCGTGACCCTTGCGCACAATGTCCAACACCCATTGGTCCGATGTTATTTGAGACCACTGAGAGTAGAACTGCGAGATTCGACCTCCAACATCCTGTTGAACTGGCAAGTCATTGTCGTTTGTTGGCGTTGTTGGCACCTCTATAATTGGACTTCCCTCTATAGGGTCTGGATTGTTGTTGACGAGCAGATTGTTGGTTTGAGTACCGTTGGTTTCCCTGATTGTACTGGCGGTACTGTGACTGTCCTCCTCTGGTAAAATTGGACGAGGTGCCCCGCCCCCGTGCTGTACGTAAGGGCTGTTTCTTAAATTGTAAGGATCCAAGCGACTTCGCCGTGTCGGTATCCTTCTTTATGGTTTCCAAAGAAGCATCGATTTGGGAACCGAACAAAGATTCGCCATCATACGGCATGTCAATTATCATTGACTGGACCTCTTGCCAGAAAGAAGTAGATTTTAACCATCCCTGGCGTCGGAGCGCCGCCGCACTGGCAAGGATACGGAATGCAGTATTCGCCACATCCACAGCACAGTCTATAATCTCCTCCGAAGCTCTTTGACCATCTTGAAGGACCTGGAGCGCTTCCGCTTTGGATGACTCTGGAAGCTGCGCAAGAAAGATGGACATGTCTGACCACATTTGTCGGTCGAAACGACCCAAAATTGCGAGAGCATTCGCAGCACAGGCTTAAGTTGAAGCCATGGACGAAAATTTCTTTCCGATTGCATCCAATCGGCGACCCTCTCTATCGGGAGGGGAAGTGACAGGCGCTGTAGGATTACGCGCACGACGTTGTGCTGCCTGAGTCACCACTGAGTCTGGCTTTGGATGAGAGAGCAGACAACCAGGCGAGCCAGTTGGAGCCTTGTACTTTTTCTCCAATCTAGGTATCTGGGCCGGCAAGGAGTTAGGAGCCTTCATAATCTTTTGCCCTTCCTTCCAAATAAATTCAATAATTGGTATTGTATGCACCTGCTTATAAGGCTGATTTTTGAAATCATACAGAAAACAGTCTTCATCACGCTGGATCCTTGACAACTTGAAGCGGTCCGCCGCCTTGTCCATAAGCTTATGAAAACTAGCGATGTCCACAGGAGGTGAATCACTTGCAGTGCCCTGTTGCGGCGAGGGTGTTTGAACCCGATAATTATCAAATTCCGCCAAATAAGGATCCTGCTCACCATCTGAATCCTGACAAACCTCTCCTTCCTCCCTCTCTGGCTCTGAGTCAGTGTCCGTAAGTGGATTAGTAGACAGAGGAGCACTCAAATGTACTGACGGAGCCGACTGTCTTGGAGGTGTTTGTAGAGGTTGATGCGAAAGTGCTACATCAGCAGATTCATGAACCGGAGTACCCTGGGGGGTAGGTGGAAAACGTCTGTTATAATCGTCCAACATGTGTTGGAGGTTAGAGAAAAGTGTCATTGGAATAGACGTCATTGGGATTTGCACGCATTGGTCTTCGTGCTGATCTACCTGCTCAACCTCTTCTTCAGAAGAAGAAGAAGTGTCCTGGCATTTAATGATTAAATCTGATGGACTCCGGGCATCCCCATAAACAGTGTCATCTGGAACTGACTCAGTCTCATGGTCAGACACGAACAACTGGAGTGGTGGTTGAAGAGCAGGGGATTGAAAGTGGAAAGCGGAATCTTCCTCCTTATTGAATGAGGACTGTACAGCAGAAACTGAAGTGTCCAAGGGCACCAACGGCATGTTGGCGTAGGATGAAGAACTGGAAGTTGCTGTCAACGCAGAGCCCTGCGTAGATGATGACAATATTGAAGCAGTCGCCGTAGACGGCGAGTCTATAGGCGCCTCCGTGGACCTAGAAGGCTTAGGCACTACTGTCGCTGGTTTGCTCATCGACGAGCCCGTCGATGATGCTGTCGTCGACGATGTAGTAGACGTCGTCTGGGTCGTCGACGGTGACTGTGTTGCAGGCGGCATTCTAGACATCGCCGGCGCCTTCGTCGACGGCGCCTTCGTCGACGGAATCTTCGTCGACGGAATCTTCGTCGACGGAATCCTCGTCGACGGAATCGTCGTCGACGGAATCCTCGTCGACGGAATCGTCGTCGACGGAATCTTCGTCGACGGGAGCTTCGTCGTCGCCGTCGACGGGTGCTTCGTCGACGAGGCCTTCGTCGACGATGGGATTGACGACGATGGCTTCTTCGTCGACGATATGATAGGGATCGTCGACGAGATTGAAGAAACAGAGGCTCTCGTCGACGTGAGAGCCGTCGTCGAGATTCTCGTCGACGATGACGACGCCGATGTCGTCGTGACTGTAGTTGTAGACGAAGCCACAGCAGTCAATCTCGTCGTCGGAGTGGTCGTCGACGAGCCCGCCGACGACCGTGCTGTTAAAAGTGTAACCACTTTAATAGAAGCTGGAAAAGACGCCTGAGAGCCAGATCTCGTGGGCGTAGTTATAACAGGCACAGAAGTAGTAGGTGGCACTGCAGCCACAGTCAAAGCCAGCTTTCTTTTCTTCAGGAAAGGAGATGGTAACTCCTGAACACTGCCACGCTTAGAAGCCACAGAAGAAGGAGCTGACTGAAGGCTTTCTGCGTCAGAAACAACAGCGTCCTTATCTTGAAGGCGCTTAAGCCATAATAGGAGGCGACCCTCCCTGTCCTTAAGGATTTTAGGATTGAAAGTTCTACATAACCTACAATCAACCACTTTGTGATCAGGATACAAGCAGTAAATGCACTTGTCATGAGGGTCTTTCTCAAATAAACGCAATTTCCCACAGGAGGAACAAGGTCTAAATAAAGACTTCTTACTTGACATCTTTGTGAAAAACTGAGAAGAGTAGATAAGTGGAAAAGAACTGAGCAGAGCTCAGGGAGACTCCCTTCACACGACGTGCGGTAGAAAATCTGAGGGCTTGAGCTTCTGAGGAGAAGGTTCTAGAGGGTGCTTGAGCCTGATTGGCTGCAGTTTGGACTAACATAATGACACTGATATGTTGCAAATGAGTTTTTTCTCTCTAATGCATTCCTACGTAGTAACCTTTGTAAAGGTTTTTCAGTACATATTTTATCTGTTTTACTACTTATATGATACTTTATATATTTATATATATATATATTTATTAGCATTATTGCTATTTTATTTACCGTGGGACTCCCACTTCGACGACGGGGAATATTCAAGCATGTGAATCTATGAAAGACACCCCTAATACTGGAGAACTATAATATTGAATACTGTTGTTCTAGAAGTCTCTAGAAACGCTTAATGGTGACCACTGCTGGAGTGAGACATGGGCTCTAATTGCTATCTCTGAAGCCCTGGGAGCCTGAGAAGAGACCAAGAAGAGCTGTTCCAAAAAGAAGAAAAGATTGGGAATTTGGGGGATTTTTCAACTCCTGGAGAACTGGGACTAACCATCCAAGGCCATCAGGCTTCGCGGGCAAGAATATCAGATTGGTTCAACTCAGAATTCTTTGGCATCGGTAAGAAGGCTTCAGCAGACCCTCACAATTAAGGCATCCAGCTTTGGCGGGACCTTCCTGGCTACAACTTTCAGGCTTATATCTCTGGAGGTTTTCAAGCCCCCAAAAAAGTCACTAAGTACCCACAAAGAAGAGATGAAAAATTAGAAGAGGATCTTGGGACGTGGAGGGAGCTATGCAACGTGTTTTTACACCCTGCTGCAAATGTAAGTGATCAACCTGACTCGGATGCGATTGAACGTACAGTCTGACATTTTAATGTGAAGCTTTGTGACATAAGATAACTGGTAATGTAATAAGAGACAATGTACTGTCTACACATTTTGCACTTTGCCGTGGTTCCCATCTGACCTCAATGTTTGAAACTGAACACCTGTTGAGACCTTATAGAGAATAGAAAAATAAAGGTTAACATTTGTTTTGAAAACGTACCCACAAAGACATCTTGACCAGGCAAGGGCCTCAAAAGTATATGGCCAATTGGAGGACGCAAACAGGTGCAGAATTTGAATTTTCCCACTCACATTTCCCAAAAATAGACTCAGTAGGACCTCCAATAAAGAATATCTAAGTTTAAGAAGCTTGGCTGTGTCCTTATACCTAGGATTATCCAGCTTTGGCTGGTCAGTCTCAACTTGTACCTAGGTCTCAGTTGATTGCACCCATGGGCACTAAGCTAATTTCTGGTGCTTTTGAACCTAAATATGTTTGTCTCGGGTTCACCTGATTTATGGACTTTAATCATTTAAAAAAAAAAAAAATTTACAAATTGATTATGAGATTTTGTTTTTGACTTTATTTTATTTTTTGGAACACAGCATATTTGACATACTTTTCCTAAATTATGTTTGTCTTCTCTGTGTGATATATACCAGGGGTTGATACTAGATGTAATTTTTGAAACCGGGGGCAAATTTACAATCCTCTTCCGCGCCGCAGTGCGTCACGTTGCATGACACACAGGCGGCGCAACCTCCTGCGTAATATTTAGAAGAACACTTAAAGTCACCCTGCGTGACTTTACCTGTGTTTGTAAATATCACCCCTTTTCAAAACAACACTTTGCATGTTAGGGGCATTAAATGGGTGTTGCTGTGGGTGTTCCTATGCAACACCCATGTCTACTGATGCATTTCCAGATTTACGAGCAATCAGCGTAGCGAGGAGCAATGAGGAGAAATGTTTTAATTTCTTCTCATTTCTTCCCTGTTTTAATGCGTGCACCATTTTACAGCACACTCTTGGATAACGAGGCAAAATACTTTGCGGGAACACTATTAGAAGAGCTTCAGGCTTGGGCTGACGAGAAATCAGCTATTCCCCTAAACCAGATTGGCTTCGCCAAATCCACCAAATCAACAAAAATGCCATTAACCTATGTTTCATTGACTAAACGGTCTCCTTTGACCATGTACATCGTGGGCTAAACTTGCGCTTTGGGGCATACCACAGACTTTGTTAAACCTGATAATTAATTTGCACACAGACACATGGATACAGATAAAGCTGGGTGATGAATCCTTTCTGTCAATGCACATAACGACTGAGGAGGGGCTCAAACAGGGAATCGTTTTATCCCCGTTCGTGTTTAACCTGTTCCAAGCAGACCTTGTTCTGGCACTAAACGCCTGTAACTCACACGCACCAAGATTAGGTGACTTAGTACTACCATGCCTCCTCTACGCGGACGACATACTCCTGATCAGCCATACACAGATAGGTCTACAACATCGCAAACACAAGGAGATGATGGACAGAGCGCTGAAAGTTTTCAGACACTCACCCCCAGTCACAGATCTGGGTTGAATCCATCATCGTTCTTTAGCTCACTATGCCACCCCAGTTCAGACCCAGCCATATGCAAATCAGTCTTGACCCTGTGCCTCATGGAAACAGTCCAGTCCGAACTGCCAAGCTGGGTCTTCCCTAGACGGAAAACAAGCATCCTGGGACCGGTTTTGGGGTAAAACCCAAAGAGCTGCTGCAACTCCTATACTCATGTAAAGAACTTTCAGAAGAAAGGAAACAATGACTAAAACCTCCTTTGAACTAACGAGGGATACGCACTCGGCGACAAGCAGTGCTGGCTTGTTTTGGACCTGGAGACCCACAGTTGAACTGTTGTCTGATGAAGTTTCTTAAACTGGTGGAAAAACAAGTGCCAGAATAATGGATGAGTTTTCGACCAAGGGAAATTTCCTCAGAACAACTTCAAACCTCCCCCTCAGCAAGCACTGGGCCTCACGGTGCACTATGCCCACCCAGTGATCAAAGTATAAAACTTCCAAGTGAAAAGCCATGCTTGCAAAGGCACAGTAAAACAAAAGAAGAGGCCTCAATCGACTTTTCAAACATGCAATCCCAAATCTGTGCCTCCGCAAGATTGTAATACTGCCTGCCCTTAAAATACTGTGCTCCATTAATGATACCGTAAATTTATCGCAGTCAAATTTACTTATCAGGCAGTCTACACTTTAATGAGGGGCAGTTTCAATCATCATACTCTGCCCCGATCAACGTCGCCTAGCCCGAGTAAATCATGCTGGGATGAAACACGAGATTAGCTCTTTAAAAGTACCTCAAGCACTTTTTGCACTAAGATCACTTTGTAACCGTGCTGGCATTAGGCCGGACATGAAGTCGGATTGTAACCGACAATGTTGTTCTCTCTAACCGCATTGAAGCAACAGTAGACTGTTTTACAAAGTTTTTTTTTTAGTTGCCTTAAATCTGCAAAGGACATTTTTGAGCAGAAATGAACGTGCAATCGTAATTTTAATATTATGTGTATTAATGATTTTATTTGTTGTTTTATTGCATTGCAATGGTTTTTGGTAACTATGCAAATAACACTAAACTAAACTATAGCACACATGGGAAGAGGAAATCACCTCAATTGATTATTTTTGTGCAGGAAGGTTGTGGGGAGGTTGTTTTTGTGCAGGAAGGGGCACCTTCTTGCACAAAACAATCTCCCCACGACACAACCATCCGTGCACAATGGTGCAAGGGTAGGTGTGCCGGCATATGGCGGCAGTTTGTGCGCCAGCAGAGGGGGAAGCATGGAGATGCGACATATTGTTGTAAATGACATTTCCCTGTGTTTTGTAACTAGCGCAGCACAGCAATATGACTTGCCGCACCGCGCTGCGTTTGTTGCTTGTAAATCTGCCCCTGTGTGTTTAACCTGGCAAGTTAGTGGATGTATTCCATCTGGTGGACTCACATACACCCCATTTAATACTTCACTTTCTAAAAGTTTCCTTTCCTCATTCACTAGAGTGGTTGTCTTATGTCATGGGCGTGGCATCCTACTCCAGTAGATGCCAGTTCCTGCTAGGGAACTGGTATCTGGACA
This sequence comes from Lissotriton vulgaris, assembly GCF_964263255.1. Lineage (NCBI taxonomy): Eukaryota > Metazoa > Chordata > Amphibia > Caudata > Salamandridae > Lissotriton > Lissotriton vulgaris. Next base: position 1,953,870,964 of record NC_141691.1, on the reverse strand, counting down.
ATGCCAATTCCCTAGTGCAGGTATTAGGGTCAAAGGCCATGACACATTGTCATTTTGAACATATAACAATGAGCCAGTCTCACTACAAGTGATTTGTCCGTATATGCACACACACTAAATCAGCAGCAGCATTTCTGGTTCAGGACCAGTGGAAGAGATGGCCCTAGAAAATGGAATGTCATAATACACTACAATGATAACCGGCGGACATAGACCAGGGAGGCAATGATCTATTGCCCGCCTCACCTATCCAGCCCTCACCATCAGGTATAGCTGTGACGCTGGATCATGGCATTTTTGCTGTGTGATGGATCCTTACACCCACTACTCGTAGCTTTTTATTCATATCACGCTATCTGAGCACAGGAGTGCCTACCAAACCTCGTTTGCTGAATCCTTCATTACTGGAGACTTGAGCCTGTCTTCCCTGTCAGGCTGTCACGGACGTTGCTCCTTGCCGCACCCGCTGCGCGGGTGCCGCTACGTGTCTCTCTTGCTGAGAGAGTGCGCCTGGCGGACTTGGGGGCTGTGAGGCAATGAGTCATTGGCAGGGGTGAAGCGCGGGAGGGACTCGCTCTACCAGGAGTCCCTGCGTGGCCTATCAACATCCGGCCAGTGCCCCCTGCTAGCCCCGCCCACCGCCCGCCTTCCGGGCTACTTAAGAAGGAGTAGAGACCGCTCCGCGGGACGCGAGAGGAACGCCCGGAGCGAAGCCCGGGCAAAGGGCGGGCCCTCTACGGTCCTCAGAGGCCACATCTCTTTCCTGTTGACCAACGAGTGATAAAGGTCAGGTACCTAAGGCCTTTATTTTCTGTATATACCCGGATACTACCCCATTGTCCTGATATAAACATGAGCAAGGGTCTGAAAACCGGTAGAATGCCTGTTCTACGTTCTAAAACGAGACAAAAAGAAATTGCCCCGCAACCGGTCCCTACCCTCACAGCAATTGATATCATGCTACAACAAACTATAGGGGCTGTATCTTCTGCTATTGCTAATACCGAAAGGAGGCTATCTTTGCCGCCAACAATATTTTTGACCGACACCCAGGAGGCGGCAGTTGATCCTGTGGGAACTTCACAAGATGCTATTGACGATCTGGACTTAAGCCTCGGAGTCACCGCCTCCTTCGTCGATCTTCCATGCGGTCAGCCCTTTACTGAACAGCAGGGAAACCCTCAAAACATGTCACCCATTTTAGTTCCTCTAAGGGCCGATGGAACGTCAATTGGTGCATCACCAGGACTAGGGAATATAGGTCCTACTAAGAGCGAAACTAAGCCAAAGAAAAAACCTAAAAATAATACTCAGAACCATAACTTAGTGTCACCAGCTCCAAATTCTGTATCAGGCATACCTTGCTGGGTCGAAAATATGGTAGCTGATTTAAAATCGGACCTTGAAGCTACGATAACTGCTCATATCAAGCCCCTAATGTCCAAAATTGATAGACTGACATCACTAATCAACACTAAATGGACTGGTTCTAATAAAGCAAGTGGAAACATGCCAACACAGTCACACGGAAAAACAAAAGAAGTGCCCCTGGGAAATACCACTAGTAGAAAACCCTCAAAAGATGCTACCATTAAGGCCAAAATATTACCAGCAAACTCAGGAGTAGTAACTCAACACCAGCCTCAAATGGGGGAAAAATCTACAGCCCCTCCACCAACTCCTAGTGTTTCTGGCCCTACCCCGAAGTCTCAAACAAATTCAGGTCCTAAAAAGGGGCCTAATCAACCAGTAAAGGGTACTAAAAGTTTGGATACCAACCCAACATCAACCTCCTCTCCAAATAAGATACAAGAACCAAAAACAAGGCCAGCTCGCTTTAAGACAATCAACTTGCCACCGGAAGTTTCACCCTTTGTGGTTGTACTGACAGGTGTACCACCACTGAAGGAGGGAGAAGAGAAACCTTTGTTGAATTGAAAAACAAGTGTGCCCAGTGGCTCCAGCTGCACAAACCGTTACCCCTGCATATGTGTGGTGAAATACTTGCAGTTAGAAGAGGAGAGTGGGTGGGAAGGAATACCAAGACTATAGCAGGAGACGTTGTAACTGTCAACTTCAGGGATACAGGGGTAGTGAATTATATATGCAATGCACCTAGTAGTGGACCAGCCACCCAAATCCATCCCCTTCCTCTATCCTACTTTTTATCTATGGCACCAAGACAACAACCCCCAAGATTCAGCTATCCAATCAACAGAGGGTACACACACGCTCCGCAACACACTATTCACCAGTGGCAGCAACCATGGCAAGGACCACCTGTAGTCGACCCCTTTTTATCTCAGTTTGCTCACTGGAATAGATTTTGTGCTCTCGATGAGGTAGACTGACTCACTCTTGAGGAAACTACCTGCTCACTTTTGCTATGGGCACGCCTGTGGCGAGTGGAGGAACTTGGTAAATACGCGCAAGGTCTTTCAGAAATCATGACATTACCAGGGTGGCACAAAATCAAATGGCTGAGAGATATGAAAACACTGCTACTAAACCTGGGCTTAAACGACGCGTGGGTAAATAGATCTTCACCCCCAAAGTCAATTCTTAAAAAACTTTACTGGAACTGGATCTCGCATCAAAGGAACACCAGTACTTCCCTGGGCAGACTTACTGAAGACTTTTTGAGGTTCAAGGACCTACCAAAACGGGAACCGTACCTTGACATTATCGGAAAACCCTTTGATAGGGCCCTGTATTTCAAATTTAGAGCAGGAATCCTTCCTTTGTATTCTTTTACCTCACGATGGAAACCTCCTGCACAAACTATAGAGCTTTGCCCAGCATGCCTAGACAGACCAGAGACAGTGGCACACTTCATGTTCGAATGTGGAGAGTATGCCCTACCCAGGAGGGTATGGCTCAAAAACTTATGCCGTCAGCTGGGCACTAGGAGCCACATGGACGCAATTCGCATATTAATGTCTGATAGTCGTGCCACCTATGCTTGCGCCCTAGCCAAATTCTTATCATGGGCTTGGTCCATCAGAACTAAAAGGCTAAAAATAACTGTTTAATTCTTTTTTTAATCGACCACCAAAATGAAAATGAATTTTTTTTAAAATATTGCAACTTTTTAACAAATTTTTCCTTTTGCATATAAACTCTTGTTGCTTTTCTATGCTTTCTCTTATCTTTGTTTTTAAACTTGATGTACTTGTGTTTTATGTGAAGCTTTTATGATAACTTTTTATCGAAATAAAGCCTTTTTGACTTACTTGACTTGACTTGTTTACAAATGTTAACTGAATGAAATTGGGTTGTTGGTTGAGACTGGTATGAGCTTTTCTTAAGCAAAGGCCACAATCCGTGACAGGGTGATCCACAGAAAGTCAACAAATTAACCTGTGCTTAACTCTCTGGTACCTTGGCACAAACATGGTCAGGCTTAACTTAGAGGCAATGTGTAAAGTTTTTATGCAGCACACAAACAGAAATAAAGCGCTCTACAAATCAGTAAAATAAAATAAATAAAATAAATGTGTAAAGTTTTTATGCAGCACACAAACAGAAATAAAGTGAAAACTCAACACAAGAAAAATCCCATACTAATTTAGGAAAATAGAGTAACATTTAATAAAGTGACGAGATCAGACCAAATGCGATGGGGTGCCGGCCGGATACAGGAGTCAGGTTAGTAAAGCTGAAAAAGTTACTTTCTCAAAATCCTACACAAAGAGTCCAGTTCACAGTGGAGGAGGCAACAAGAAGCAGAACGAGCATGTGGATGGTCATCACTGTAGCCCGAATAGCAGGCCTGGCATCGCTCATTATTGACCGTCGTAGCTGAAGCTCCGCGTTGGCAGTCACTAAGGGTTGTCAATGATTGGCAGTCACTAAGGGTTGTCGATGCTGTAGCACAAAGAGCAGATCTCACATTGCCACATGTAGCTGGTGGTCGCTGTAGCGCAAAGAGTAGGGTCCGCCAGGGCTTCACATTGACGGTCATCTTGGGTTGCAAGATCTCGTGACAACACGCCCATTCGCATTCGCGAGGAGCCCAAAACATCAGGTTTTTTCCTTCTTCAGAGAAATTAACTCTGATACCAACCAGGGTCCAGGACCTGGAGAGGAGACTCTTGGGGATCAGGCAGACAGTCACTCTTGCAGAGCCCAACATAACTCAGGCCTTCCTGTGGCAGGTCCAGTTGCAGCAGGTCAACTAGGCAGGTGCAGTGTGCACTGGAGCTTGTCATGTACCTGTAGCTCTGAACAGGAGGTCAGTCAGCTGACCCTTGGAGCCACTTCAGGTAGCCTGGGATGAATAAAGCAGGCCCAGTTTCATTTCTCAGACAGCAGGATAAGCCTCAGGTAGCAGAGCATTCCTCTGGCAGCTAGGAAGTCCTTCTATAGTAGCCACAGATTCAAGAAAGTACTGAGTTGGTCTGAGGGTCCTAATTGTATACCCGGTGCCAGCTTTGAAGTGGAATGAGCTTCTAGAGTTGTGTCCCCACAGATGGTGGTGGAATTTCCTTACACACTGTCCTAGGCCCAGGTTATCTGGGGGCACAAAAGGCTAGTGTGAAATTCTGTGTGTGTGCTGAAGCAGCTTCTTTGAAGTGCTAAGTGGGGCTGTGTAGAGCTTCGCCCTTCCCATCCTGTCCAGATAGCCCATCCTGCCAACACCCAGCCCCCCATTTATGCGACTGTTTGGTTGGCATACAGACCTGCCGACTACACCTAGTCAAGTGACCCAGGAGACAGGCTGCAGCCACCAAATGGTTTGGACAAGAAAATGCTGACTTTCTAAAAGTCCAACTTTACCATTACAGGAGATTTGAAATTACAATTTCTTATGCCGCAAAACTGACATTAACTTTTCTGCTCTGTAAAGTGTGAATCTTGCCTTTCCTGAGGCTGCATTCAGGTAGCTCCTGGGTCATCACTTTTGTTTTCCTTGTGTGTGCCCAAGAGCACTAGGTGTTGCCTGCCTCCTGTGTAAGTCAGCGGTCATCTTGGGGTCCCACATTCTTTTATCTGTTCATGGTTTATTTCCACATGTTTATGCTGCCTTATTTATTTTAACTGTTACCTTTTATTTGCCAGTATTTTCTCTGGTAGGGAAGCCTGCCAGTAGGAAACTGAGCTGCTGGGATCCAGTTCAGTGTTTGTTTGACCCGCCGGTGAGTCGATGTATGTCACGCCTCTACCTAGCCACTCCCTCTTGAAGGCGGGCTATTTAGAGATGGCAGCTGCTCTGCCGCACCAAAGGCAAGCCCGTCTGCATACAGCTGACACCAGGGACCAGGACAAAATCCCACACAGTACACAGCTATGGAACTTCTCTATCTATAAACCATAGAAAGTGGGACAGTATTCAAGAATAAAGGGAGTTTCAGAACTCAGGAATAACAGCTTGTGGCCTAAATACAAGAAACAATTAGGCCACAAACATGTAAATATCACCATTGAACGTTTTTACAGTAAATAAATGAACAAATCAGTGTCAAAGTGCTTACAGTGCTTCGATACCTAACACAGTAGTGGGATCATCATCAGTACATAGTAAATAATGCCTGAGGTAGAATGCCTGAGGTTGATGGAAGTGGAGAACCACACATAAAGCAATTCCAAGTGATCGGTGAGAATGGTGGGTTGACAGACACAGGACCAAAGCAAGATCTGGCCACGGGAGGACAGGCTTGTGCCTGAAATGCATGTAGAAATTCTATCAACCATCAAGTGAATCAGATCTGGCTACGGAAGGGATACAGCGAGTGTCCAAATTGTGCATTAAACCAGGGAATAATGAAAGCAATGATGGGCTTCAGCCGGTGAAATATCCGCAAACTGTATCGGCTAGCCTGAATTCAGAGGCACAGTGAGCATGGGACCCAGGTCTGGGCATACCCTTTCCACTTAGGGTGACAAAGGCAAAATAAACATATGAAACCCATCCTAGGATGCTTGTTTCTGGTCCAGAGAGGACCAGGCCTGGCAGTTTGGGCAGGACTATTCCCATGAGGAGCTGGGTCATGACTGATTTATTATGGCTGGGTCCAAACTGGGGTGGCATAATAAGCAAAAGAAAGATGGATTCAACCCAGATTTCTTAACTGAGGGCGAGTGGTTGAAATGTTTCAGCACTCCGTCCATCATCTTGTTGTGTTTAGAAAGGACAGGACATACATAAGTAAAAAGTATTCTTAGGGAAACAACAGAAAATGTGATTTGGGTGATACAGCAATGAGGTGATTAAAAAACGATTGTGAATCTTCATAGTAAGATGAAAAAGGATCAACAGATAGATGCTGTTCTTGATAAGATATTACGGGCCTTTCAGCATCCACCCCTTTAGTTCCCCTCTGTTACGATTTGGGATGCCAACGCCTGGAGGATTTGGCCTGGTATACGCCGGTGGCATACTGGAGGAGATTGTGGGTTACTCCCGACCTCTCCCAGTATGCACGGGCATTCCTCGAAGTCAGAGATGGTGACAGTGCACATAAAATCCCATGGATGAGGGAGGCAAGGGCAGCATATATCGCCTTGGGCTTGGGCTGTCTGTGGGAAGATCCAATAGCTAATCCATTCCCGCCTAGGAAAGTTTTTAGAGAATTATACTGGAGAATGGTTTCATTGAGAAGGTTTAGTAATTGTACTACCCCGTCACTCACAGCGGATTTCTTGGAACTAAAACATTTAACTGCTCTAGAGGGCTACTGGGACTATATTATGGTTCCTGTGGACAGGAAGAGGTATCATCAATTTAGGATTGGGACCCTTCCCAGAAATTCCTTCACTTCTAAATAGAACAGTAATTATAAACCCAGCTGCCCATTTTGTCCTACACAAGGGGAAAGTATTGCCCACATTTTATTTATCTGCGCAGAATATAAAGCTCCAAGGCAGATGTGGTTGAAGCCCATCTGCTTGCAGATGGGTTTGACCACTGTTTGTGAGGCTTTAAGAATTCTCAAAACAAACGGCTCTTAGCCTGTGGTCATAACTGTTGCCAAATTTTTACACTGGATGTGGATAATCCGAGCACGCAAATTAAGTTTACAATGATTTTTATGGTTTTAAAACATTTTATGATCTTGCTGCTAAAAAGACTATCTGGGATACCAATTGTATATGGACATTCTGTTTTCCTTCTTAATCTTTATAATATAATCAAAAGTGTATAAGAACGATTTATTTTAAAATGATATTTATATACAATTTAATGCATCTAAATTATTTATTTTTAAATGGATGGACTGACTTAATCACCATATCCCCCTGATGGTTTCTTGTGCAATGTAATTGGGCAAAAGAAATGTTATGCTATTAGTTTTAACTTCTATTTTTAAATATATGATGCTGTCTTTTATGATACTGAAATCGAAATAAAGACTATATGAAATGAAATGATAAGATATGTGACAGAAAGGAGAGAAGAACACTGGTGTTGAAAAGCTGGTTTAGTAGAATGTTACTGAATGCTAGTATTGTTGTAGGGGAATGAAGTTGTTAGGTTTTGAAGGATTTTAGACAGTAATAATAGGTTCAAAATTGTTACCGTAAGGGAGGTAGTATTGGAGGGATGCTTAGTGTGAGACTTGGCTAGAGCAAGTTTAAAGAAAGGATGCTAGAAACTGAAGCAGAGGTAGCTGAATATGTAAGATAAATATGAAATTGTACAGGGAGTAAGTTCTTAAATACTTTGGCGGTAAAGGAGTCAGTGTCATCATTTACTTTATGGAACAATATTACAGGTTCTCACATAATTAAACAACCTTTACATTCAGCAATATACCTCTGCAGGCCCTATAACTGTATGTGTAATATTGTGCAATTTTTACTTCCTAAGTAAATTGTGTGACTACACAATGTGAGGTAAGTACAATTATATGCACACCTAAGGTATACGTAGGTATAGAAATATCTTTATAAATCAGCCCACTGGAAGGTAGGGAAAATGAAAAAATAGCTGGACCTCAATATCATACACTGGCATATATTTTTCATATTAGGTGTACTGATTACTAACTTTGTATCAGATAAATTATCAAAACTCATGATAAAACAGCAATGCTGAAGACACGAGGCATCCACAATTTGTATAAAAACGTTATGGAAAAATAATTTAAAGACACAGAAAAAGTTTGCATAATCAATTATTTATTTAACTGTGGAACAATGTATTGAAAAACACTGTAAGTGGTGCATGGTATGTCTAAGTCCGTGTATCTATTGTTGAATGATTGCACAAACAAAAAGCAAGTGCAGAATATAGTAAAACAGAATATCTTCCATGCAAATCTCCTAAACTTAAAGAGGAAGAAAAGTGTATATACAACTAAAATACGCATTATGTTATGCACGCATTCAATTTCATTCAGTTGTGAAATCATTCTTCGCAATCCCTTTTTTCTTACAAAACTTGACAATATTATGTGTTTAACACACATATTTTTACATAGCTAAACTCAGCAAGAGCTACATTTGTGCCCCAACTTAATAAGTTGATAAAAAAGTAGTTGTCGTATGGCCAGTTCACAACGGAACTAAATATTATTTTAATGAGATGCCAATGTGCATATTCTTGTTATTCGGAGGCATGTTAACAGAGTCCCTCTACTTACAAAGTATTTAGAGTACATGTGACATCTGAAACTGCATTTAACATGGCATATAGTAGCAAGATTATAGATATATCAAGAAGTATGTCTCTGTGAAGTGTTATTTAAGACACATCTGACATACAACAAAACACATTAGTAGGGAAATTAATAAATTAACTCGGAGTGGTCTTTGAAATATGCTACACAAGATAATGAAATTAAGCGCAGGAAATTAAAAACTGAAGGTGTTTTCCACAGAAAAGTAACAGTTTGGAAAAAGTGACCCTTTTAAATACCTTTATGCCACTTTGAGGGTATAAGCCAAACCAAACCATGTTTATGAAATTGAAAGCATGACTAATGTTAGCAAACAAAATGTAAGAGTGAAAAAAAGATGTTAGCATATGCACAATGGATCCAGCATGTTGCAGCTTTTAAAAAGTTAAAAGCAGCCATGCAGAAAATCCTTCAACTCTCCTTACTTGCCCTATTCATGAAATACATTGTTTCCACTCAAGTCTGGCATGCCCATTTTGAAAATTTGCAAGAACTGAAGCATCAGCCATAATCTCTTGCAATATAAAGAAGATAGCTAGGTATACCAGTTTCTGCATTCTATACCTCACAAGTTATCAAGCACATATTAATTCCAATGTTTTTAAAAATGTTAATAAAAGTGCGAATTTTATGAAAGAAAGAACATTTGATAATTTCACCTTTGCCACAATTGATGTATAATTGATACTGGATAACGAAAAAAGGCATACTTCTTTGTGAATTGTCTAGTACAAATAAGAGAAGCTCAGTGGTAGAAAAAAGATAGTTGTCTATACATTACTGCCTTTAGAATAGCCTTTTAATTTACAGAGAAGGGGGAATCAACATTTGAAGTATCAATGGTATCATTACCAATGCTATTGCTTACACCCTGTACTAAAATTGTATTTTGACTGCATGAGAACACCCTCATACCTTTGTAGAATGACCCTTAAAATACATTACAAACTTCATGTTTGCTACCTTAAGCAAAGCAACTAATGGACTACTTAAAGCCCTAATTTTAATATTAGTGAAACATGATATTTGGTATTTCTTAAACACAACAGAATTGGCAAACACATATCCAAATGTAAGATGTATGCATACTCACACAATTTAAATTTTAGTGCAGATTAATACAGTTGCTCTTGATAAAAAAATCTGATTAAGAACCACAGTATAAGTGAATCTTTACTAAAGTGTATGATTCAAATATGATTGTTATTTATAATCATAGTAGTTTTAATTTCATAGATACCCTTAGGGCCACAATGTACATCCAAATTTCTATGATTGCAGAGAACGCCATTTTTCAGACAACTTAACACAGACTTACACTGCTGAATCTGGCATCTTGGAATGAGGGCATAATACCAGCATTTAAATGATACAAGGTACCCTAATTCTAAAGTTTTGAACTACAGGTCACACAAAAGCTTGATGTAAACCCTGTTAATACAGGCAGCAATATGAATCAAGGTGAGATCCAAGTAAACATTAAACACGATAGCCTTCAAATGTGTATCATGATAAAAGATTTGCTTGCAGTAAGGTGTTACTATGTACCTTTATGACAACACATTGTGATAATGCCAAACTTCTTAAAGAGAGCATGCTTGCCTCATTCTAAGATTGCTACAGAATTGCCATATAATATAAGGAAGGTGACATGAAGGGAGAAATAGATGCATTGTTTATGTTTACATTACAAATATAGAATTGTATTTGGTATTGTTTAATTCCTCTGTACTTTTTGTCTTTTCCAACTTAACAGTGGGAAAGGTGTGCAGACATCACATCCTGATTCCTACAGCACCATCTAGGGTAGATAGCCTTATGCAATAGTTCACTGTGAAATTGATCTTTTATAGCACTCTGGAGAGCCAAGAGGATGTTGCTATAATTTCCTGGCTTCAAATTCCAATTTTGGAATCACACACGTCTCAGTCTGGATCTCACAGCTATAGAAATTCTTGCCTTCTAATATTAGACTTCGATCCTCATTTTCCATCTTCAAGAAAGCAATAAACATCAATTATTCAAGGAATTGTAGCTTTTTAGACCCACGCTGAGAGATCCTTTCTGGTAGTGTTTATGTTATTAGTGTTCCTGTTCATTCACTTCCCTGCAAGCATTGAAAGTGAAAACAGATAATGGCCATTGCAGCATTATTACAGCTCTTTCTTCTGATACATGTTAAGCTGTCTCATAATCAATGGATGATCGGGTATATCAGTCATTCACCATTTCTGATTTACCAAAGGATGATGCTTATAATGTATCAAACATGGCTGTGAGGTCACATTATGCTTGTGACAATTTCGAAACATAGAATAGTTAGCCTTGGCCAATGAAACACTAACCACATTTTAATCCTTACGTACAGGAAAAAATATTCGTGCAAAAGCATATGAAAAATGTATATTTCCTCCTTTTAATAAATTAAAAATGCAAGTGAAAATGTATAAAACAAATTACTAGGACAAAAACGCAAAATGTCACTTAGTGACGTTTAACCAAATACCTCAACAATACCATCATCTCCCAGGAACAGATGTCTTGCGTTCCCCTTAAAAAACAAGGCAATATCTGCAGCAGTGTAATCATAGGATTCAAGCCTCCCGCATTTCCAATTATAAAGTGTCCAGTAAGTGGAAAGCACGATGATTAAATCAGATCAAGGAGTAATTATCCACATTCAACACGCTTAAAGAAAACACTTGTGTCCTACTTTCGAATGTAGATCCTAACTTTACATCAGTACAATTGAATTTTAGTAAGATGTTATTTTAAGGAGGATATGTGGCTGCCCTTGCACTCAATGTCATAAACATATCCTCGCTATCTACTGTACAGATTACTTGCTTGTTTTAGTTACATATTGAGGCAAAATTGTGTCAACTTACTCACAGCATTCCTTAATCACCACATATATTTTCTTAAACAAATTATTTCTAACAAAATGTATCAGTCTTAGGGATTACTGACTCTAAGTCTCTGCCTTTTCTCACCTTTAATGATACCATATTGTTTGGGTCAAGTTGCAATACCAAATATAGAGCATTAACATGACTTCTTCATAAATGCAATTTAGTACTGCTGCAAGTAAAATAGTGTATGCTCTTGTCAGTGAAAAAATTACTTTTGCACTTAAGAGAGAAACTAAATTAGGGGAGAACTCACAATCATGGTCCATCTTGATGTTAGGGACCTATGCAAGGTGACAGAGCAAAGGAAGGTATTAACAGCAAATACGAGTCTGTTAGAAACAGCCTAGGGGGTGAGTGGAAAACTATCAGGGCGCTGACTCAGTGAGGAAGTATCTGTGCAGGTGGACCTCAGTAGGATTATAGTTTAAAGTAAGGTGAAACCAACTGATGGCATAGATGACAAGACGCAAAAGGGATGATCATTTACAACTACAATCTGTTTTCAAAATGAGAAAATTGAAGGGAAATGTTCTCTGGATTCAAAATGTTAGTTCACTCCGGAAAGGCTAAGTACTGTATGAACATGCATAATGCACATACCATATGCTAGTCAGTCGTAATAACCTAAATGTTAGTACAAAATAAGCCACAAATTATGAAGGTCATTTTATGGTATGGCAAAAATATGTGTGCAAATCATAAAGCCAGTGAGGATGGCATATTGCAGTTATTTATCTACTATGTTCATAAAACTTGGCTCAGCATGATACCAAACATTTCCTGCTGACAGCTTTTTGTTCCAGCTTTGGCCTTCACACAGTGAAATGTTGAATAATTGCTAGCAGCTTCACTATGCTCATTTACGGAGAATAACACTGAAGGTATCAACTTGAAGAACTGCAGAACCTTCCAAATACCCTTATACACATCACATTGCACACAAAAAGGACAAACTTGCAAAATAAAAGTAATAAGCAATGTTTTTGCATATTCAAGAAAAGATAATATCATAGAGAGCCAATTGTGGCTCAAAAAGGAAAAACAGAGTGAGAACAGAGTGTTCAAAGATAAACAATCTGATTTTGACTGATTGTTGTAATAAATGCTAAGACCATACGAGTATGATACAAATTATTTGAAAGGAGGACACATTTTGCAAACTATTCCTTATAAAAACTATCAGCATGATTTTCTCTGCAAAATGTTTACCCGCTGCACAGTCCAAGGAATTCACTTAATACATTTGTTTGCAAATACCTACAGAGATTTTTACAAAATCTGATATCAACCTTTCTTCATATTTTGGCAGGTCTACGATGTGTAGCCCTATACTCTCCCTCCAACAAATATGTGTATTTGCAAAGCTCCAGTCAATTTTAAAATGTGTTCAAAGGAATCTTAAGACGATCTAGCTTTTTAAGATGTGAGCATTCTCCAAAATAAACACTAACCTAGTGATTGCCTACAGCCTCATTATGTTGCAGCCATTTGAATTACACCTCCTATAGTGAAATCTAGGATTTGCTTAAAGCAAAAATAAACTGGCAACACACATTTAAAATATTTGATAAAAGGCAAGAACATACATCTAAAGTATGCATATTCTTCTCTCTGGCTAACCAGAAAACAGCATACACAGAAAAAACCCAGCATGTCATGTGACAATTATCACACTTAACAGTGCATTAAAGAATCTATCAAAGCTTCAGCATATTTTACTTCATAAAAGTAATTTTAGTCATACTAAATGGTTTAATATGTGCATATCGTATTGAAATGTCAGATTACTTAAAATACAGAATTACTAGAACTAATGCCTATTTTTTAGAAATAAAAATATACTGTTTTATATATGTATATACATCTTTCAATTTATACATTTGAATGTCTTAACAAATTCTAAGTATGTTTAATAACTTTCTGACAATAATGCCAGTTTGACCGTGAAACACAACACCGCATTTCTAATATATAAGAAGCCTTATAATATACTGTATAGTAATTTGATAAAATAGTGTTTAAGCATTTCAATAGTTTTGTTTATGAATTTTACACACTTCTTCAATAAGGCCTTAAATGCGTTCAGTAGTATCTTCAGAATGCAACATTCACAATTAATTATCCTAAATAAATATTCATGTAAATAAAATAAAAAACGTCAAGCAATGTCTTTTCTTGAAAGACCTGAAACGTCTTGTGCAATACAGTGTATTTGAAAATTATGAAAAATCAGCAGCCCAAATGTGTTATATTTGCTCCTGATGCAATTACAGGCACTGTATGTGGATTTGAACTCCTGGTCAAGGAAGAAAAACCCAACTACAAATGTCGTCAGAGCAAGTTGGAGACAACTATGAAGGTTGCTTATTACTTTCAAAAATACCAAATACATACATTCTTTTTTAAAGTATTCTACAAATTCAAGTAAATTCATACAAAACTGAGTTCTTTTGAAGTACATGTATGCAGCTTTCACTTGAATGGTCATATTGCAGCAAGATTTTGCCTGTGCATGTGCAAGGCTGGTCAATTATTGCCATACTGGTCGTGAGTAGCAAACTGAAGGGAACAAATAGTGGCCTCCATTAGCCTCCACAGCATGTCAGGTGCAGTTGAAACATATCAGCGGAAGAATTCATGCAATACCCAGGTAAATTACTTGCATGCATCTCCACATACATTCTTTATTAGTTCTCTGGAGAATGTCAAAGAAGTTCACAAAATGAAGTGTTCCCACCACCTGAATGACGAGCTTTGGTACAGACGAAGGATGCAAATATTCTTTAACTAAAACCAAATTTCCTTTGTTTTTGTCGCTGAGTAAAACAATTGTTTTCCGGTCCTCAATCTAGTTTTGTACATGGTAAAACACACAGGCCAGTGAAGAGAATATATCCCAAAAACGTATGTGTGGTGTAAAGATCGCAATGAATACTTGTCAAGGATTGTTTTTTTCTTTAAGCTGGTCCAATAGTTGAACAAAGTTTATATTTATGCATGTGAGATATAACAAATATTACTTCTGGTACAGCACCAAAAGTAAAAAAGTATTTAATGCAGAATTTAGCATTACTTTTTTTAATTGAGACTGTTTGTTTTTTGTCTGTTAATGGTATGTACTTTCAGACAGTATCTGTATCTGTAGTGGTGTAATTGACAGAAAAATGTCCTATAATCCCACTGCGCTATTTTTAGGGATGGTGGCATGTTGACAGAAAATGAGGGAAATCTAATAAAGAAAGTATACTGGGTGTGACTCTTTGGTTTATGGCAATATATTATATAAAAATATATTTAAATAAATGGGTATACGTACATCTTACAATGTTATTTTGTACACATCCCAACTCTAATAGAGCAATGGTATAGAAACATGCTCAAATGGTAACAGTGTTAAGACTACTAATATATTTAAATAGTGGTGGTCGTGGCCGCAAATTCAACAACAATCAGAGCCTGCTATGAAATGAACAACTTAGGAGGGCTTAACAAGAGCTTAGAAGTTGAGTCCCGTACACACACCTTTGTTTGAGGTCAGGGCTTGTGGCGATATAATTGTATCTGTGTTCCCAGAGTGCTGCACTGCTAACCAGGTCTTAAGTGCACTAACTCAAGAGCTTAACTAAGCCTTACTGGTATGCTCACTAATAGAATCAGGGGGCAAATTTACTTTTTAAACTGAGCCTGAACTGAATTACACAATCTATATTGGCATTTTATGCAGTCTCAAATTTCAGGTATCTGTATAAGAGCAGTGAAGAGCACCTGTGATGCTGAAATGAAGTTCATATTTCCATGTCTCTTGTGAGAAGACTGCATAATTTATGCAAGATGTTCTCTCATATGCTATTGCCTCTTCCCTTCGTGAACAGCAAGATTGCTATGCACATGAACAAAATTTCATATTGAATGGAAAGAAAAGAGTTAATGCAACATGTAACTATAATATGTCAATATTTCGTTGTTGAGTGCTTGTGAGCAGACTGCACAAGTGGCTTACAATTTTTAGTACAAGCATATTATGCTGTTGTACAAGTCTGAAGACGGAGACTATCATTTGGGACTGGGCAGGCGACTGTTTTTGGCACAACATCTTAAAAATTAAGCCTCTCCATATGTTCTACAGTAATGACAATTACACCAAATACCTTGATGATTTACTGTTCCATACCATGTAACACCTTCTTAGATGTTTTGTACACTTAACGACATCTGACTATCCATACTTTTGCATAATAGTAAACGTAAAGGAAGGTCTTGGGCACACACAGTGCTCAAATATTGGGCTGTGATGCTAAGTTCTATTGGTTTCCAGCCAACCAGAAAAAGACAAGATACATCACAAGATGTAAAATAGAAGTAAAACGTGAGAAACAGTGACCAGAATGCTTGCCATCTGCCTGGACAGGGTAACATAAATTAACTACTGTATCTATGATATACGCAATGATTTATTTAGAGTTTCCACGTGAGCAAAAGCGAACAAAAACAGAAAGAAAATGAAATCATCTCTAAGATAGAAAGCTATGGCCTATGCATTTAGTCGGCGTGTTTTAGCTGAAATAACTAAGAATTTTCTGCCTACGCTACGAAAGTTAAGAACATAAAGCACAATTTCCTCTGACCATTCCTGCCAAGTAACACTAAAATGTCAAATTTTCTACCACTCTATGAAATCTATAAAGAGTCCAAGATTTTCAGTTACCAATTCTATTTTCTAACACCTCTTCTCACTCTGTGCCGCAGGGAAACAAATGAATTATATTGGAGCTTTTTATAGCGGACCTTCTACAAACAAGGTCCATAGTAAGCCACAATTCAAATATATGCAAAAACATTATTTGCAAATCATGTGTGTGTGTGTGTGCATGCATACGTGGGATTATATAACTGTAAACCATCGCTGGTTTTGCTAAAGTCTTGCCTGCCCGATTTTAAATGAGAGATGCTAATGTTGGAACACGACAAAGCGTTGCTGGGTTCCTGACAGTAGACTTATCTCATGGTTAGAAAGTTCCATTGAGTTTGTCTACATGTGCAGTTGTAGCCAATTCAAGCTGAAATCCAAACTAGTTCTTTTGAAAAGTATACAGCATTTCACCATGCCTGTGAAAAGTCAAAACTCTAATGTAGATATTCGGCAGTATGACAGTGGTAATCATACCAAGTAATATCACCACCAAAATAGTTACCTTTGTGGAATGTGAAAAAATATTTTCACTTTGCTTACCAGGTAATTTCTGTACCTTATGTTTTGTCACCCCATCTGAATGACATGCAGAATGAACAAGGGTGTCTGTTCAATTACAGAAGCTTTGCATGGAACCCAAATGTATTTTGTTGGTTCTGATAAGAAAATGAACAAAGAGTTCAGAAATTACAGCATAGTCAAAGAGTTTACACAAAATTCAATTATTATATTTTTGAATACCTTCTCAATATGACCATAGAACTAACTGAGCCCCGTTGATAATGCAGCAAAGAGAAAGCACCATGTTTTCAGTAATTTAAGCGACAATATTTCCAAAGGTTCAGACATTCTTCTATTCCCACCCTAAAGCATGTTCCCTCCTCCCCTTTCATGCACCCTAATGTGTTTGGAATGTGAGTGGATCAGGATAAGAGCATTTCAGACTGTGGACTCGCTTTCTGCATCAGGCAGGGCTAGCACTTTTTGAGGAATCCTTAACACCGTCGGTCTCTCAGGGCTTGTACTGCTGGCAATGGCTGTCTCTGGCGTGCCTTGATCTTTGGGTTCTTCCTTTGAATCTTCTCCAGTTTCTGGGTAAATTACCAGGAACAAGGCTGTCAAAAACCCCAGGAATGATCCCACAGATGCCACCAATGGAATGACTCGAACAGTTCCAACGAGGTCTACCACTCCTCCAAGGGCTGATGCCACCAGAATCTGAGAAATGTAAACCTGGCAGGAAAGGATTGCGCAGTCGATTCCAAATCCTCGCTTCGAACTTCCAGGGCTATGATGAATGTACTAAAAAAAAGAGAAATGTGCCATGATTAAACAAGAGAACTGTGCATCCAATTCTAAAAATTGAGACAGAGTTTAGCAACTATTTGCATTGATATCTAATTTCTGCTTGCTGACAACCTTTACACTATTATGAGGCAATAATTCAGATTTTGTACTGAAATTGAGGCTGTATTCTCTAGTTAAAGGGCCTGATTTAGAGCCTGGTGGATAAATATTTCATCACAAACATGACGGATACCCCATCCACCTAACTACAAATGATTATATCCAAATGCACTTGTAATAAATAAGGCGGTGGCAATATCCATTACGTCTGTGACTGAGTACCTTCAAGCCAGACTCTAAATTCGACCAAGTCTCTTCACTGCTATTTCTTTTAGCCAATAATTTGACTGCAACATTTGAATTATCGGTCCGAAATTGGAGGCTGGTAAGTTAAGGTAGGATATTGTTGGTGGGTTTTATTTGCCTTTTCCCAACCCAAATATTCTCAGTCCTTGGCTTGTATAGCTTTTCTGAAGGACATTTTATTAGTTCAAAACTAGTCCACGCCCACTTACACATGGTTGCAGAGCTGCTAACTGTTCAAAAGCAGCCTGTATTTACCTGAACCTTGTAAAAAACGTATGAAAAATCACATATATTAAGCTCACTTTAATTTACTGAAACCTACTTCTAACCGTTGTAAATATAACTTTTTTATGTCATTTAAAGCTAGAAGCATCAATATTAACTATTCTTTGGAAACGTATTTATTTGTATTAATCAGTACTGTTCTGCAGAGTACTACTATTGTACTTATGTATAAATAACCACATTACAGTTAATTAAAATAAAACTTTGAAAATGACTCAAAAACTATGCATGAAGTCCATAATACCCATTAATACTACACTACAATAAACTGACTGCATCTGCCACAGAATGTGTTCAGCAACGAACAAAAGCCTCAAAACCCACATTCTTGTTGGGGCTAAGGTGATAGAAATAACGAGCACTGGCAAAGTCGATATGTTTCAGCGGTTTATGTGATTTTATAGAAAAATGATTACATGAAAACCCATTACTGTTAAACCATTTAACCTAAACTGTTAAGTGGAAATTTGCAGGAAGAATTGCATTTAAGATTTGGCCTTTTGCCTACTGTTTTTTTAAGGTGTGAATGCAATGGTTGCATGTATTACTTAGATTTCTGTCCGATGCATTTATTTCCGTGCTTTATTTCAGGGGACAATACTTCGGATTCATATCTTTTACACTGCCAGACAATTACTTCGGAAATTTTTTATTTGCGGACTCCTCACTGCCAATAAACACCATCAATCCCCTATCCATTCACAACCCCTGCACACCATTCACCTCTGCCCTCTGAAAATCCATCACTACACCTAAACAGAGAGGCAGAATACCACATGTTGCGTGGTTCCTGAAACTTTAACAAGGAGAGAAGACATTGGGAGGTAAGATTCACTCCCTGTTGATTGCTCTTATTCCCGCAGACAGGTGCTCCAAAAAGTCAATGCTTGGGATGAAGTTGAAAGTCCGAGAAGTAGCAGAAGTAAATAAAACCAACAGTGCAGCCTCCCACCATCAGCATTCACAAAAAAGTTACACAATGAACTCAGCATCATATCAGGAAGCTTTGACCAGTTGGAAGGCAGGCAGGGGGAGGGGCACCAGTGAAGTTGAGAATCATTTCCAGTGATTCCTCTGCCAGGTCTCACTGGAGGGCTAGATCTATCGAAATCTATCAAGACTTCTCACCAACTTCACAGCTCCAAGAAAAAGGAGAAACAAAACCCTTTTTCTTCAGAGTCATCTTTATCTGCTCATCGGCGCTTTCCGTAAGGGAAGGAGACCGCCCTCATGCCTCTTGCACTGACCAATCTATAAAGCATAAATCCTCTTCAAAATCCCTCTCGACTACGTCCTGCCCATCAACACCAAGATCTTTGACGACCACTAGCACTACCATCTCGTCATCGAGACAAGGACAGCTGCCATCAGCACTTCCATCTTGTCAACGAAGATCCAAGCGTCTATGAAGTTCCTATCAATGCCCTTGTTGACATCACTGCTTTCGACGATGGTTCCGACGACGCTCCCGTCAACAAAGGCCTCATCGGGAGGAGGAGCCAAGCTGGCGACCAAGATGGCCGCTTAGGCTCCCGATCCGCAGACCTTCTCATCCTGCTACAAGATCCTGCCAGTTATCATATGCCTATGCAACTCTCCCGGGTAGACGAAACGAAATAATGCTACACCGAGTGACCCCGAAAGTTCCACCTGCTTCAAGAACAGAGAAACGTCGCCTTGCAGTTTGCGGCCTACATTAGCATTGAAGCCGGGGCCTCGAGTAAGAATGCAGCCGGCTTCTAGTTGAACAACATCGGCCATAAGAGTTCGGGAGGAGCCGGTCCACCGGAATGGAAGTAAATTTGGTCCGATTTCAACATCAAACATCTGTATGGATTAGCGCCGAAGTGGGGCACCTCAATGACACTGCGGATGCAAGCTGAATAATTGGTTGTCGGAGCCCGGAATATAAACGTCTTGGTACCGTCTAAACAGCGACCCGATGGTTTCGGGCATATCCTGAAGACAGCTCTGCAATATCCTTGCATGCAGAGGGGTTGGAACGCGTGTCTTCGCTTCTGATTCTACTGGGTCTATCCCGAAGGGCCCAAGGATAGACCGTGAACGAAACAGGCAAAATGGCGCTCAATATCGGCCTTCGTGTGAATCGGACCCGATCCTCCGAGAGGTCTGGGAAAATTCGAACGGATGACCTGGGATGACGAATCATATCTAAGGGATCTCCGAGACCGGACCAGAATTTCCCTATCGAGGGGGAGCAACTAGTGCTGACCAGGGTTGAACCTACGCTTGGGGCTATAATGGCGGCGATCGAGGGTCTTCATCTCTCCCTGAATTGGAAAGCCCAAGCCTTGGAGCACAAATTGGACGCCGTGGCTTTTGGACTGGGAAATAGTGACATAGCTTTTGTTCAATTCAATGACACTGCGGAAGTAACAACATCCACACCACCCGGACTGATGGCGGCCAGCAACCCCATAAAACGAGTGATGTGAGAGACCCTGGATTGCAAATTAGCTAATGCCCGTGTATTGGAGGTCCCGGTCGTGTCAGTGCTCACAATATTGTTATCGACTGATGGTAAATCGCACCAGGCAATGTATCTGATGACTCATGTGATGACTCAGGAGTGGCTCGACGGGGTGGCCCTTTCTCCCTTTCCAAACTCAGTGCACCTGGACTTTAAACAACATCCGTGGTTCTTATCAACAAAGATGGAACCCAGTGACAATGAGATTGAGAAAGCCCAGCTATTTCCGGCTCGCTACTGTTCTTTCGAATTTTTCAAGATGGCAGCTGTTCGGTTGAAGAACATTTGTGTACCTGATCGAGCGGGTCAAGGCTGAGAACGGCCTATTGTTTCAAGACTTTTATTCAAATGGTGGCAGTGTGGGGTTCACTCTATGATGTTGGTACCGGGAGGCAGTGTAGGCGATTAATGTATCCCCCAATTTTCACTTGATAGTGAAATGATAATATATCCGTAATAGGGGGAGGCTTAGAACTAGCGGGGGGAGAGGCCGGGAGCCTGTTGGAAGGCCCTCCTCCACTTCCTTCTTTTAGTATTTGTAGATTGGATGGGGCGACAGGCACACTGCTAGTTGGGGTCAGGCGTAAGCTACATGCAGGGGTGCAGGGTGGGGGGTGGGGTGTTGCGTGCGTCGCGTTTTTGTATTTTATTTTCTTTTTTTATTTACTGGATATCCTGACTCTGTTTTCAGTATTAAGGTGCTAATGCGAGCTCTATTATTTTGATTTGTCCATTTTTGCATAAAAGTGTCTGTACTTTATCCTGTTTACGATTTTAGTACCGAGGGGCGCAATGATCATTGATATCCTGATTTTGTGGGTGGAGGGGCCTGTGGGCAGCACGCATTGATATAGGCTAACTCAGCTAGTTTTATAATACTGATTTGTCAAATGCGTGTTAGAGTTTCAGTGTCCTGCTTCAACGGCTGCCGATATTGCGACCTTTCAATTGTTTGATTCCTTGTATGTTTTGGACTGCATTGCACTTGATACGCTCTTATTGTTTTTCGTTTTTTGTAACAATAGAAAGATTTACAAAAAAAACAAACAGGCGCCATCGAAAACTATCCCGATTACAAGTGCTCCATCGACGTGGACCATGGCAATGCCTCCAATGATAACACGCCTTCGTCAATGACAATACAAATTTCTAAGATCTCCAGAACCTCTCTCTTAGTCACCTCACCTAACAAGAACCCTGCCTCCAAGACATCTACTGGACGTTGTGGAGTATGATGATGACAGTGGCCTCTGGCACAGTTCACAGCCCTTAAGAGCTGAATGTAAAGTGTCAGGAGGAAAATGAAGACTATGAAGAGGAAGAGCTTTGCTACAACTTATCCTCTACCTTCAAGGTACTACGAGCCACGAGGATACTATTCCGACCCTCCACCTAAGCTGGGACACTTCACATCTTCCTGCTTCTGTGGTACAGGATCTCCAGGCCACGCTCTCTGACTATCAGAGGGGGTTTACTCAGCACACTGATGAACAGTCTACGGTGCCACCACCACCTGCTACCCCTCTGGCTCCACCACACCTTCCCCCGTCAGTTTCACCTAGGATGACACCTGTGTCCCATGTAGCAGTACCACCAAGGTATGATCCATTATCCTCTGATGTTGAGAGGGAAGAGGGTGAATTTCCGGACACTAACCACCTCTAGATGAAAGTGACAACTACATGATTCCAACTCTGTCCTCCAAGATATCAGAGGTTTCCATAACCTCATGGAGAGAGCAACAATCAGGTTTCATCTCCCTATGTTGGTGAAGCAGTATGACTGCTTCCTCTTCGATTTCAAAGAGCAGGCCAGAAGATTGGTACACTCTATACCGATCGTGGACTACATTTGGCAGGTGGGAGTAAAGGTCATGTAAAACAAGGCTACTGTAGCAGCTGTACGTCTTCACATCAACAAAAAGTATAGAGCGCCTGAGTACTCCCTATCAGGAGGCACAACTGATGTCTAAAAGCTCATCTACTCTCCATTTCCTTGCCACCTGACAAGGAGGGGTATAGTCTTGATAACATTGGGAAGAGATTTTCAACCATGTCTGTAATTAAGGTGCGTGCAGCCAACTCCCTCGCCAATCTAGGATGCTACAATCGCCAGATATTGGTGCCATCAGCGACAACATTTCTGAGGGTAGCCGGACAGAAGCAAGGAAGATCTTGTTGGAGGGCAAACGAACATCGTAGGAAATTATAGACTGAGCCATGGCCATCGCCTGCACAGGCTTCTGTCAGCAAGCTGATGCAGCTGTCTTACGGCGCCAAAGGTGGATAAAGCCAACCTCGTTGGACATGGCTTACGACAGAAACACACTATTTGGCAAGGACATCACTGAAGCTCTCCTTGCCAATAAGATGAACACTGATACTGCTAAATCTCTATGCACTCTCCAATACTGCAAGGTGCCTTTTAGAGGAGCTTGTGGGCATGGTTTCTCTTCATAAAGGGGGGAGATACCGGCACTCACAACAATATCAATCATCCCAGCCACACTACAGGACAGGATACCAGCAGCAATCATATCGGCAATCCCCCTACAACTGGTTTCTATAAACAAGGGCCTCGCAGAAGACCACCTCTTCTGACCAGTGACACCGGTTGCAAACAGTGACCTTCTTCAGGTCCCTGCTTCAACATCCAATCGTCCATGAGTGTGAAAATATCCCATTACCTCCTGCATTGGCAAACCATCACCTCTTGGACCTTGTCACCTATGGCCATACACTGGCGTTTATAGCATGACTCTGCTAATCGTCTCCAAGGGAACAATAGAGAAGGTCCCAGGGTCTCAGAAGGGAAAAGGATTCTACTGCTGTTTTTTTCCTCATTGCAAAATATCAGGGAGTGGAGACCGATCCTGAATCCTAGGAAGCTCAACAAATTCCTAAGCAAGCAATCCTTTCAGATGATAACTCTCTGCAACATCCTTCACCTCAACATCGGAGCAATTATGATATTTCTAGACCTGAAAGACGCTTACTTCCATATGCCCATCCATTTCAAACACTGGAAATATCTTTGTTTGATGGTAGCTGGTACCCAATACCAATTCAAAGTCGTTATCTTCGGTAAAAAGTCTGCAGCTCCTATTTTCACCAAGTGCATGACCCTAGTAGCAGCAGCACTCAGAAAGCAAGGTCAACAGGTATTCCCTTACTGAGACGACTGGCTGCTAAAACCTCAACTACAGGACACGCTGCCAAGGTAACAAAAGCCTACCTAGCTGTTTCTCAAGCTGGGCATCACGGTCAATTGGCGAAAGTCCTACATCATTCCCAGTCAGACCATGGCATTTCTCAGGGGCAATCTCGACGCAATATAGAACAAAGCTTGCATCTCCCGAGACAGACAAACAAGGCTGGCGCTTGGCTCAAAGAATTGCAGAAAACAGTGTGTATCTGTGAGACTGTTCAAGTCGCTCCTAGGCAAGATCTCCTAAGCAATAAAATTGGTCCCCTTAGCGTGCCTCAAGATGAGATCATTACAAGAGGAATTACAGATCCAGTGGATCCTGTCGGAAGGGTCCTTCAGGGACTTGATTTCCATTACTCCTAAGATGTTACCCACGTTGGCATGGTGGTCACACATACCAAATCTCTCTCAAGGCCTCATGTTTCTACCGCTATTGCTGGATTTCATCATCACTAAGGACGCCTCAATGGGAGGCCACCTGCAAGACCTTCAGATTCTGGGAAGGTGGTCGACAAGTCAAAAGTGTCTACACATCAACAGCATGGAGTTCAAAGCCTTTTTTCTCACCCTGCAGGTTTTAATTCCAAGGACCACAAAATCCTTGACAATACATCCAGCATGTATTATATCAACAAACAGGGAGGACCCTGATCTCATGCTATCTCAGGACGCCCAAGAGCTTTGGGATCGGCTCACAGCTCACAAAATATCCTTAAAGGCCAAGCATAAGCATAAGCCCAGCTTCCGGAATCCACAACAATCAATCAATCATCAATCATATCATTTATATAGCGCACTACTCACCCAGAGGGTCTCAAGGCGCTAGAGGAGGGGGGTCCGCTACTGCTCGAACAGCCAGGTCTTGAGTTGCTTCCTGAAGGCGAGGTGGTCCTGGGTCAGGCGGAGGTGGGTCGGTAGGAAGTTCCATGTCTTGGCGGCGAGGTAGGAGAAGGACCATCCCCCTGTGGTGGCTCTTCGGATGCGGGGGACGGCGGCAAGGGCGTGGCCGGTCGATCGGAGCTGGCGTTTGGGAGCGTAGAAGTTGAGGCGGCTGTTGAGGTATCCTGGGCCTTGGTTGTGTAGGGCTTTGTGTGCGTGGGTGAGGAGTCGGAAGGTGATTCTCTTGTTGACCGGGAGCCAGTGCAGGTCTCTCAGGTGTCCGGAGATGTGGCTGCGACGGGGGATGTCCAGGATGAGTCGTGCTGAGGCGTTCTGGATCCGCTGGAGTCACTTCTGGAGTTTGGCGGTTGTTCCGGCGTAGAGGGAGTTGCCGTAATCCAGACGGCTGGTGACGAGGGCCTGGGTGACCATCTTCCTGGTCTCGGTGGGGATCCACCGGAAGATCTTACGTAGCATGGGCAGGATGTTGAAGCACGATGAGGAGACGGCGTTGACTTGTCTCGTCATGGAGAGGGAGGAGTCCAAGATGAAGCACAGGTTGCGTGCGTGGTCTGTTGGTTTGGGTGCGCTGCCTAGGGTGGGGGGCCACCAGGAGTCGTCCCAGGCGGAGGGTGAGGATCCCAGGATGAGGACTTCAGTCTTGTCCGAGTTCAGTTTCAGGCGGCTGTTCTTCATCCATTCGGCTACCTCTTTCATCCCTTCGTGAAGGTTGGCTCTGGCGGTGGCGGTGTCGTTGGTTAGGGAGAGGATCAGCTGGGTGTCGTCGGCGTAGGAGATGATGTTGAGGTTGTGATGACGTGCGATGTCTGCGAGGGGGCTCATGTAGACGTTGAAGAGGGTTGGGCTGAGCGAGGAGCCTTGAGGAACGCCGCAGATGACTTCGGTGGCTTCAGATCTGAACGGAGGGAGGCGGCTCTGTGTCCTTCCGGCGAGGAAGGAGATGATCCACTCCAGTGCCTTCTCCTGGACTCCGACGTTGCTGAGGCGCTGTACTAGGGTACGGTGGCAGACAGTGTCGAAGGCCGCGGAAAGGTCTAGGAGGATGAGGGCCGCTGTTTCTCCATTGTCGAGCAGAGTTTGGATGTCATCGGTGGCTGCGATCAGGGCGGTCTCGGTGCTGTGGTTGGCCCGGAAGCCAGACTGCAAGGGGTCGAGGGATCCGTTCGTCTCGAGGAAGGCGGCCAGCTGCTTGTTGACGGTCTTCTCGATGACTTTTGCAGGAAACGGGAGCAGCGAGACGGGGCGGTAGTTCTTGAGGTCGTTGGGGTCGGCTGATGGCTTCTTGAGTAGGGCGCTGAGTTCGGCGTGCTTCCAGCTCTCCGGGAAGGTAGCGGTGTCGAAGGAGGTGTTGATGATGTCCCGCAGGTGGGGTGCGATGACAGCGTCGGCCTTGTTGAAGACGTGGTGAGGGCATGGGTCAGTCGGAGATCCGGAGTGGATGGAGTTCATCGTGCGGACGGTGTCTTCGGTGGTGATGGGAGTCCAGGCGCGGAGGGTGGTGGTGGGGGGCGATGGTTCGGTCGTGGCGTGCGTTGGTTGAGTGCTGAAGCTGTTGTGTATGTCCGCGATCTTGTTGTGGAAGTAGGAGGCGAGGGAGTTGCATAGGTCTTGCGAAGGGGTGATGTCGTTGTTTCCGGCGTTGGGGTTGGAGAGCTCTTTGACGATGTTGAAGAGTTCCTTGCTGTTGTGTGCGTTGTTGTCCAGTCGTTCCTTGAATGCGGTTTTCTTGGTGGCGTGGATGAGTTGGTGGTGCTTTCGGGTGGCGAGCTTGAGGGCAGCCATGTTGTCCGGAGTTGGGTCTCTGCGCCAGGTTCTCTCGAGTGCTCAGCAGTTCTTCTTGGAGTTCTTGAGTTCGTCGGTGAACCATGGAGCTTTCTTGCTACCGGGTCTGCTAGGTGGGGTCATCAGGGGGGCAAGGTTGTCTGCGCAGTCGCTGATCCACTTCGTGAGGTTGGAGGCCGCCTGGCTTGGGTTCGTTGAGCTGGTGGGAGGGTTCATGCTCAGGGAGGTCGCGAGCTGGTCGGCTGTGATCTTGTTCCAGCTTCTGCGTGCAACCTGTTGCTGGTGGTGGTGGATCGTGGTCCTTCCGAAGCTGAAGTGGACGCAGCTGTGGTCCGTCCAGTGGAGTCCGGTGGCGTGGCTGAAGGCGATGTCCTTGCTGGATGAGAAGATGGGGTAGAGTGTGTGCCGGCGTAGTGGGTGGGGGTGGTGACCAGCTGCTTGAGTCCCAGGTTTGCGATGTTGTCCAGCAGGGTGATGGTGTTACGGTCGTTGTTGTTCTCCAGTTGGAAATTGAGGTCCCCGAGGAGGATGTAGTCAGCGGAGCAGAGGGCGTGCGGGCTGATGAAGTCGGCGATGTCTTCGCTGAATTGTGTGCGTTGTCCCGGGGGTCTGTAGATGAGGGTGCCTCTGAGGGTGGTCTTGGGGTTGATGTGGACCTGGAAGTGCAGGTGCTCGGCGGGTGCGAGGGTGTCGTCGGTGTTGGTCGTGATGCGGATGGTGTTCCTGTGGATGATGGCGATGCCTCCTCCGGTGTGGTTGATGCGGTCCCTTCGGATGATCTTGTAGCCGTCTGGGATGGCGATGGCGATGTCGGGCGCTGAAGAGGCGTTCATCCAGGTTTCCGTGAGGAAGGCGACGTCTGGGGCTGTGGTGTCGAGCAGGTTCCAGAGCTCGACAGCGTGTCTGTGGACGGAGCGGGTGTTGAGCAGGATGCATTTCAGGTGGCTGCTGTTGTTGCTCGCCTTGGTCTTTGTTGGTGCTTGAGTAGTGCAGGTCCGGATGCAGGTGAACTTGCAGGAGGTGCAGCAGAAGGGTCCGTGGGTGCGTCTCGGGGTGGCTCGGTAGCAGCCCGGGAATCGGCCGACGTTGAGTGCGTTGAGGGTGGCGGCGTCGTACATCCGGCGGGCGGGCTGAGGTCTGCGGGGGCCAGGGGTCCTGGCGCTGGGCGCGGTCCAGGCGCGGACTGGCGTAGACGGGCTTGCCTTTGGCGCGCCTTCGGCGCACAATCGGCGCGCCCGCTGCGCGTCAACGCTGAGCGTACGCCACTCTGCCATATGTGGAGAGTGGGGGGGGGGCGGAGCGAGGGAGGGTCAGCTGAGAGGCGGGAACGGGGTGGCGAATGGGAAGGGCGAGGGAAGGGGGCGGGGCCGCAGGGGGGCAGCGGCGGGAAACGGGGCAGGGGCTGGGCGTCCTAATGAGGGGACCAGCGGCCGAGGAAAAAATCACAGGGGGCAAGAGAAAATACGGCAGAAAACGCTGGACACTAACAGAGGAGAGCAAGCAGGTTACAATGAGGCAAAAAGTGGCAAATGATACAAAGAGGCAAAAGCAGTTTCCAAGGAGCCAAAAAGCGGTGAAAGGCAGGGCAGAGCAAGCGGGTTACAAGGAGGCACAGGAGAACCGCAATCCAGGTGGAGCAGAAGCGGTTCCGGCGGTCGGGGGCACAGCTGAGAGCAGTGGCGGCACTTGGGAACGGGCTCACTCATGGGGAGTGTGCACGGTGGGGTGACCGGCCCAGAGGGACAAGGTCACACTTGCGGAGGTCCTCAGCAGGGCCATAGACAGCTGCCACGAGTGGGAACTCGACCACCAGCAGCTGAGCAGGATATTCTCATTGTGGGAAACCAGCGCTAGATCTCTTTGCGATGGAAACCAATACCAAATGCGGGTTCTGCCTCAGTCGATTTATTCTCCCCAGGTCGTGGGGGAACGCTCTTTCGATTTGCTGGTCCGGGACTTATGCTTGCGCTTTTCCCCCATCCCACTGATTCCCAGAGTCCTCACCAAGATGAAGATGGAGCACTGTCATCTCTTGTTGATCATTACCAGGTGGCCCAGACAGTAGTGGTTTTCTGACCTTCTACTCCTATCGGAGACCAAGCCCATTTGCCTTCTACCAACGCCGTCTCTCCTGACGTGGAACAAAGGTCAGATATGTCATCTGGAGCCAGCATCTCTGCACATGCACACATGGCTCCTGCATTCTACAAATTTCGGAATTTGAAAATCAAGCAGGAATGCAGGGATATTCTCTCTAAGTCTGGAGAAGAAGGCTCCAACAAGACTTACATGTTGAAGTGAAGGAGATTCTGTCATTGGTGTCAGCAAGAAACCTACAACTGTTCCACGCTGCTCCTGAGCAGATCTTACCCTATCTTCTCTCCCTAGCCAAGTCAGGCCTGTTATATGCATCAGTCATAGTCCACCTTGCTGCAATCTCAAGGTCCACTCTTCACATGCTTTAGCTCTGTGTTCCACAAGGCTCATTAAACAATTCATGAAAGAACTCTTCAGGGCCTTCCCTCCAGTGCGAGCTCCTCCCCCGGAATGGAATCTTAATGTAGTCCTCTCACAGCTAATGAAGCAGGCTTTCAGGTCTATTCATAGACTGAATTAAGGTTTCTCACATGGAAAGTTGGTATTCTCCTTGCACTCACATCTACCATAAGGGTCAGTGAGATACAGGCCTTTACCACTCAAGAACCTTTTCTTCGCTTCATGGATGGGTTTGTGCTTCTTAGAACAAACCTGATGTTCATTCCAAAGGTTCCTTCTCAATTTCACCTCAATGAGCCTGTCATTCTTTGCACATTTTTCCCTAACCCAGTCAAATCTGCTGTACTGGCTCTTCACACTTTGGATATTAAACAATGCCTCAAATTTTACTTGCAAAGAACTAATAACTTGAAACATGGGAAAGGTGCACCACAAATAAATAGTACCAGAAGAAAACAAGTTACTTACCTGTAACTTTGGTTCCCCAGTATTGCTAACTTTCATAGATTCCCATGCTTTGTATCATTCCCCCGTCGTCGGAATGGGAGCATCAGTAAATAATAAATACCAGTAAGTACAAAAGAGAAAACTAGGCCTAGGCCTCATCTCATTTTGTAGCTTGTCCACCTCTTTTTGCAAAAGAGACCAAAAATTCTGCAACAACCAATCAGAACAGCCTCACCCCTTAGAACCCTCCTGAGAGAGCCTCAGATTTTTCGTAGCCGTTGTGCAACAGCAACTATCTCAGTAAAAGAGGCTGAGCTTTCCCAGGGGAGGAGGGTGAGCACATGGGAATCTATGAAAGTTACCAATACTGGGGAACCAAAGTTACAGGTAAGTAACTTGTTTTCTTGTCCCAGTATTGGAACTTTCATAGATTCCCATGCTTTGTATAAGAGTAGCTAGCAGTAAGTCATGAAATCACGTTTTGTTATACGATTATCGTTACATGTCAACATAGATCTCCTCCTAGGAAACAAATTATAAACACGTTACCACAGAGAAGAATATATACAATCGATACAAAATGTGCAATACAGGAAGGAGGGATTGTAGGGAAAGCTCACCTCTCATTTAAAAAGATTTCTCAGGACTGCTTGACCCACCGCTGCATCTTCCTTCATGGAAGAATCCAAACAGTAGTCCTTCGTGAAGGTGTGGATACTGCTCCATGTAGCTGCTCTACAGATGTCCTTGATAGGTACTCCTGAGAATAGAGCCACTGATGAAGCAACATTACTCGTTGAATGAGCACGAACTCGTCTTTCAAGCGGTTTGCCCGCTTCCTGATGACAATACTGAATCGTATTAGACATCCAACGTGAAATACTGTGCTTTGAAAGCGGAAATCCCTTCCGCGGGGCACTATAAGAGACAAAAAGTTGAGAAGACTTTCTGAATGGTTTTGTTCGTTCCAGAAAAAATTCCAGACACCTCTGAACATCTAAAGAATGCAAAGATCTTTCCGCTGGTGTAGTAGGTCATGGGAAAAAAGACTTCAAAATCACAGGCTCATTCAAATGGAATTCGGATGGGACCTTCCGGATGAATTTTGGATTTGTCCTTAGAATCAGAGCATTTTTCTTGAACTGAAGAAAGGGTTCCACAATCGTTAGCGCTTGAAGCTCACTCATCATCCTGGCTGATGTTAAGGCTAATAGGAGAGCCAGCTTCCATGACACAAATTTTAGATCTGCTCTGTGAATGGGCTCAAACGGAGCTCTCATCAGATGAGCCAAAACCAGATTAAGCTGCCAGACTGGTGGAGGAGGCCGGACTGGAGGAAACACCCTGGACAAGCCCTTCAGGAATTGTTTAATAATCCTATCGGACCAAAGTGAAGGACCTGAAGACATCCGCCTGAACCTAGAGATGGCTGCTAGATGTACTTTGACAGAAGAATGAGCCAAACCTGACTTTGCCAGAGAAAGAATATATCGTAAAAGCTGATGCGGAGCTGAAGTGTATGGATGAATATTCTGCCTCTGACACCAGAAACAGAATCTCTTCCATTTCGCCCGATAAGTCTTATTTGTACTTGGAGCTCGGGCCTGAGACAGAATATCTCTACACTCTTCTGAGAGGTTCAAATCTTGGAATTCTCTGTACTCAGGAGCCACGCTGTCAATTGGAGTGAGCTCGGATCTGGATGGAGCACCTGACCCTGAGACATCGTCAACAGAGACGGAATAGGCTGTAGGTGAATCAGTTTGTCATGAGACAGTAGGAGGAGTTCCGTGTACCAGAACTGACGGGGCCACGCTGGTGCTTTCAAAATCATTCCGCAAGGTTCCGCTTTGAGTTTCCTGATCAGCCTCGGGATCAATGGAATTAGAGGAAAGGCGAAGACAAATGCGCCGTACCAAGATATCAAAAGCGCATTCCCCAAGAACCCCCGCTGGTGATCCCTGCTTGCGTAGAACCGGCATTTGGTGTTTTCTGGGGTTGCAAACAGGTCTATGGTTGGGGTCCCCTAAACTGAAAAGATCTCCTCGAAAATGGCCTGGTCCAATTCCCACTCGTGACTGATCGATCTTTGGCAACTCAACGCATCCGCTGTTGAATTGAGCGAGCCTGCTAGGTGTCCTGCCGTAAGAATATTGTTGTTGAGAATCGCCCAGTTCCAAATTTTCTGAGCTTCTTTTGAAAGAGCCCGGGATCTTGTCCCGCCCTGTTTTTTTATATAGGTCATGGCAGTTGTGTTGTCCGTGCGAACCAGCACTGTGTGATTCTGAATCCTTGGAAGAAAAGCCTTCAGGGCTAAGCGAATAGCTCTGAGTTCCAATAGATTGATGTGGAACATGCGCTGATCTGGATCCCAATGACCGCTCACCTTCAACTCTTGAAGTACTGCTGCCCAGCCTTCTAGTGAAGCGTCCGTGGTTAAAACCATGGGTGATGGGGGGAAGCGTGAAGTTTAAGCCTTTTGAGATGTTGTCTTTTACCAACCACCCGCTGCTTGCTTTTCTCATTGCTGATGTCACCGTGATTTTGTCGTCGAACGAGCCTTCCGCCTGGTGCCATTGCTTGTCCAGTTGCTCTTGTAACGGACGCATTCGAAGCCTGCAGTGCGGAATCAATGGTATGCAGGATGATATCGATCCAAGCAGGGACTTGTAGAGACGGACCGACATAGACTTCCTCTTTTGCAAGAGACGAGCTGACAGAATAAGTTTGTTCTGACGTTCCTCCGATGGAAAGGCCTTGCAGCGATTTGTGTCCAGAATAGAGCCTAGAAATTTTGCTGACCTGGATGTAAGAAGGATCGACTTCTCCTTGTTGAGTTGCAGGCCCAGTTGGTTGAAAAGTTGAATGCAGCTTGAGACCACTCTGGAAGCTGCCTGGAAAGATGGAGCTTTTATCAGCCAATCGTCTAGGTATGGAAAAACCAAGATTGTCTTCTGAGAAACGCCGTCACCGGAGCCAGTACCTTCGTAAATATTCTTGGTGCGGACCTGAGACCAAACGGAAGCACTCTGAACTGAAAATGGCTCTTGTCTACTGTGAAGCGTAGGTATTGCCTGTGAGCTGGATGGATCGGCACATGGAAGTATGCATCTTCCAAATCCAGCGTTGCCATGTAGTCCCCTGGATTCAGTAGACGTAGAATATCCTGAAGGGTGACCATCCTGAATGTAGTTTTATGAGATAGGTGTTGAGCTCCCTTGGATCTAATATTGGACGCCACTTTTCCTTTGTCTTTCGAACGAGGAAGAACCTGGAATAAAAACCTTTCCCCCTCTAGGAGTGAGGTACAGATTCTATTGCCACCTTGATGAAAAGTTGGTGGGCTTCGAGACGTAGAAGTTTTAGATGTTTCAATGCGTTGGCGCCTGGAGCTCTGGTTGGAGGAAGTTGTTGAAACTTCAAAGTGTGGCACCCTGAATGATAATCAGAACCCACTGGTCTGATGTAATGACCTTCCAGCTGCGTAGAAAATGGGAAATCCTGCCCCCCACTGATGTTATCGGAGGGGTAGGAACAGTAGAATTGTCTCTCCCTTGACGCCCTCTTGGTGGCTGACGAGAGAAAGACGCTGATTGACCTTGGCCCTGTGAGTATTGCGGCTTGTAAGATTGAGAGGACTGAGAGTACGAAGAGTAGCGTTGTTGATTGCCACCTCTGTACGACGAAAAACCTCTCGCACCTCTGAAAGGAACTTTGCGGTAGTTCAATGACCCCAAGGACCTTGTCGTGTCCGTGTCCGTTTCCTTCTTGATGCCTTGAAGAACATCATCTACAAGCTTTCCAAAAAGCATCTCTCCATCGTAAGGTAAGTCCAAGACCTTATTTTGGACTTTCTGGCGAAACTAGGTTGCCCGTAGTCAGCCCTGGAGCCTCAAAACTGCTAAACCCGCCAATGCACGGAAAGCTGTTGTTGCTATGTCCATAGCACTATCTATCACCTCTGAAGAGGAACGCTCCCCTTCCATCATTGTCTTCCTGGCTTCATCTTTCGCTGCATCCGGAAGTTGGTCCACAAATGGGATAAATCACACCACATCTGGCGATCATATCTGCCCAAGATAGCAAGAGCATTAGCAGCTCGAACCTGGAGATTGGCCATAGAAGAAAACCTTTTTCCCACATTGTCCAGACACCTCCCTTCCTTGTCTGGTGGTGTTGTTAGTGGTGTCGAAGAATTCTTGGACTTGCTTTGCGCCGCTTGGAAAATGACTGAGTCCGGCTTCGGTTGACCTGTCAGACAAGCAGAACTGCCGTCCGGTGCTTTATATTTCTTCTCCAGCCGGGGAAGAACAGGGATAACCGTGGCAGGATTCTGCATCACTTTAGTGCCTTCCGACCATACATGTTCAATTATTGGAATTGAACGAATGGACTTTCTGTAAGGTTCCTTGAAGTCGTAAAGGAAACATTCTGATTGCACCGTCGTAATTGGAAGGCCAAATCTCTTGGAAGCCCTTTCCATAAGATTATGGAAACCTCCAATGTCAGCTGGAGGGGAGGTTGCAGTATCCGGCACTGGTGAATCAGGATCCTGGTTGACATCATCGTCCCAACCTCCTTCCTGGTCATTTGAAGGTTCAACCTGAAGGTCTCCATCAGATGAGACATCATCGTCTTGAACTGTCACAACTGACAGCTCTCTCTGGGTTCCTGTCCCGAAACCAGAGTAACCAGAGGCGTCACTGCCACTGCAGGAATAGTAGGAATGGATGGAGAAGGAGGACGCTCCTGCTGATCCGCAGTTTGCGATGGAAACCTCTTCTTGTAGTCTTGTAACATCAACTGCAAGTCTGTAATAAGAGAGGACGGCATTGCTACCATATCCTGCCTTGTTTTTTGTGGAGGCCTTTCTTGCTGAACAAATTGGCGCTCCTCAGTATAGCATTCATCAGAGTCCAAATCTTGATATTTCACCTGTAGTTGGGATGGGCTATAAGCGTCCCCATAAGGACCATCCTCATCTACATCAGACTCCTCATCCAGAAGCAAAGTGGGAGGCAAAGGAGTTACACGCCGTGGAGATGTCATTTGTGGGGTAATTGGCTGCCTTCTAATAGATATGCGGGCCTTTTGAATCATCGACGTCGTCGACAGTAACGTCGGTGGAATCGTCATAGACGGGACCGTCGATGGAGAGATGAATTTCGTCGACGGAGGGTTGGTCGTCAACGGTGGATTGATCCGTCGACGAACTCGTCGTCATAATCATCATGGCCGACGTCGTCGGCGTAGTCTTCATCGTCGCCGCCGCCGACACTATCTTCGTCGTCATTACCGTCGACGTCGAAGATGTAAAGACCATCGTCGAAGAGCAGGAAACAGGTACTTTAAACGTCGACGAAGATATCAATGCCGCCGTCGACGAAGCTGCCATCGACGAAGCCGTACCTGAACTTAGGTCCTTTCTGGAAGCCGTCGTCGACGTACCAGCTGTTTTCGTTGTCGACGGACGTGGTTTTTTGTCAGATCTTCCTTCCTGAGGGATAGTTCTCCTTTTCAGATGATGGAGAAGTTACAGATAAACTTTTCTTCACCTTCTTAGCTGTCTGTGTCTCATCAGTCTGTCCCAGCCTCTCCTTTACACCTCGGTGAGGAGATTTCATAGGACTAGCCCTTTCAGACCTATCAGAGGTCTTTTGTAAGGCTTTCACAGGGGGCTCCATGGATGCTGAAGGGGATGACCTACCCCTCTTCTTGGATCTTCTGGAGGACGCAGCTGAGGAAGAATCCTCACTGTCAGATGACAAAACCTCCTTACGTGACTTCATTTTTTGGAGCCAAGTCAGCAAGCGGCCTTCCCTGTCTCTCAAGGTCTTTGTAGAGAATGTCCTGCAGATCTTACAATCTGTGGCCTTGTGGTCTGGGTACAAGCAGTAGATACAGTCCTCATGCTTGTCCTCCACAAACAGCCTCTTCTTAGTACAAGTAGCACAACCTCTAAATAAAGCCTTCTTCTCCTTGTCAGACATATTAAAGTTGAAGAAATGGAAAAAAATCCAATCTGAAGAGAAATCTGAGCAGACCTCAGTGGAGACTCCCTAGCCCAACGTGCAGTAGAAAAATCTGAGGCTCTGAGGCTCTCTCAGGAGGCTTCTAAGGGGTGAGGCTGTTCTGATTGGTTGTTGCAGAATTTTTGGTCTCTTTTACAAAAAGAGGTGGACAAGCTACAAAATGATATGAGGCCTAGGCCTTGTTTTCTCTTTTGTACTTACTGCTATGGTATTTATTATTTACTGAGGCTCCCATTCCGACGACGGGGGAAGCATGGGAATCTATGAAAGTTCCAATACTGGGGAAATTAGTACATTTCAAAGAGAATTCCAAAACAAAACAAGAAGAAAAAAAAATGCACATAATTTGGAACTCTTGTTGGAATTTTTTCATACTGTTAATATTTGAAATGTACTTGTTCTAGGGCTGCATCTTGGCAGCGGGTGCTGGCATTGTGTGCACAAGTGCATACAAAAAAAACTCTTCGCTTATTGTTTTGGTGACATCCTCCTACCCGGAGAGACTCCCCTTGTGCCTGGGATTTACTCCTACTTGTGCTGGAAAATCTGAGAGAGTCAACCTCTCTTGGTGGTGTTCTACCGGCTGCTAGCACCTGATTGCTTTGAGTTGAAGTTTGCTCCTTTTTAAAAAAGTACAAAGATAGGCTACTAAATGGATTGCCTTGAGCAATTACAGCCTATTATATCTTTATCATACTGCTTGATTATGGTGCTGTGGGACTCCCACTTCCAGGATGGGGATTGATTCAAATCATGTGAATCTAGGAAAGATATCCCAATACTGGATAACAGCAACTTAGGTTAAGACTGCCTCTCAAGCTTTGAAATAGTTCATCCGATTAATACGGAGCACAGTTTCCACTGCACTTTTAGGAGAGGACCCAAGAAAACCTAGAATATATTTAGGTTCACAAACTATACCATGTGACTATCTATACATTCTGAAAGGTTGAGATGATGTCAGTAAAGAATTATAGAAACCTAGCCAGAAGTCTAGTACCACACTGGACTGTAAGATTGAAATCTGGAGGCCATAGAGTCTCTAGTCCACTCCCATTTGCCTAATGGTGTCTGCAGAAGAAAACAAGTTACTTACCTGTAAATTTAGTTCCGCATTATTGGTAACTTTCATAGATTCCCATGCTTTTGTATCATTCCCCGTCGTCGGAATGGGAGTCTCGGTAACAAAAATACCATAGCACAAAAGAGAAAGAAAAAGGCCTAGGCCTCATTCCCTTTTGTAGCATATCTCCCTCATTTTGTAAAACAGACCAAACTTAGGCATCAGCCAATCAGAAGTGCCTCACGCCTTGGAACCCTCCTGAAGGAACCTCAGAGCCTCAGATTATCGTAGCCGTTGTGTATCAGTCACCATATCTGTTGTAGGCTGAGCTTTCCTCGGGAAGGTGTGTCGGCGCATGGGAATCTATGAAAGTTACCAATACTGGGGAACCAAAGTTACAGGTAAGGAACTTATTTTCTTGCCCCAGTATTGGAACTTTCATAGATTCTCATGCTTTTGTATCAGAGTAGTAAGCAGTTAGCAATAAAAAAACAAATTTTGTGTCATAAATC
The DNA here is from genome assembly GCF_964263255.1 of Lissotriton vulgaris. Classification (NCBI taxonomy): domain Eukaryota; kingdom Metazoa; phylum Chordata; class Amphibia; order Caudata; family Salamandridae; genus Lissotriton; species Lissotriton vulgaris. Next base: position 1,953,833,873 of record NC_141691.1, on the reverse strand, counting down.
CATTGCAATAGCCAACATGACATAAAGATACAAAATGTGTAACAAAGGAAGGTGGGATAGAAAGGAAAGCTCGTCAATTATTGGAAGAGGTTCCTCAGGACAGCATGGCCCACTGCCGCATCCTCTTGTTGTAAGGACTCCAAGCAGTAATGCTTAGTAAAGGTGTGAACGCTGCTCCAGGTAGCAGCTCTGCAAATGTCTTTAATCTGTACCCCCGCAAAGAGGGCCGTTGAAGATTCCACAGATCTTGTGGAATGTGCATGAATCCTGCCAGTCAGAGGTTTTCCTGCCGCAAAAGGCAATGCAGAATGGCACTTGTGATCCATCTTGATATCCCCTGTTTGGATAGCGGGAGGCTTTGCTTGGACCCCCAAAAGCAACAAACAATTGAGAGGATATCCGAAATCCCTTAGTACGTTCCAAGTAGAATTTCAAGCACCGTTGTACATCCAAATAATGCAGTGTATTTTCCGCTGGTGTAGCCGGTTGAGGAAAGAATGCTTTCAGAATAACCGGCTCGTTCAAGTGGAAGTCTGAGGGTACCTTAGGCATAAACCTAGGGTTAGTTCTCAAGATTACAGTGTTCCTTTTAAATTATAGGAAAGGCTCCTGGATAGTAAAGGCCTGCAACTCTCCAACACGTCTAGCCAATGTGAGAGCGAGGAGGATAGCCATTTTCCATGAAAGGAACTTCATGTCAGAACGATGAATTGGTTCGAATGTGCCTTGCATGAGCTGAGAAAGGACTAGATTTAGATGCAAAGTAGGAGGCGGAGGCCTCACTGGTGGATAGACTCTGAACAAGCCCTTAAGAAACTGTTTGACAATCCTGGAAGACCACAGGTAAGGTCCAGACCCAGACCTTCTGTATCTCGAAATGGCCGCCAAATGAACCTTAATTGACGGATGGGCTAGTCCCGACTTAGCCAGGGACAGCAGATAAGGCAGGAGCTGATGAGGCTTGGAAGCAAAGGGGTCAATCTTTTCTCTCCTACACCAGAAACAAAATATTTTCCATTTAAGACGGTAAGTCCTGTTCGTTGAAGGAGCCCTTGCCTGGGAGAGGACCTCCTTAATTTCGCTTGAGATGGGGAGATTCATAAACTCTCGCTGCTCAGGAGCCATGCTGTCAGGTGTAATGACTGTGGATCTGGGTGCCAAACTTTTCCTTCGGACATTGTGAGGAGATCTGGTATAATCCTCAAAGCAAGAGGAGGAACTTTCGACAACAGATGGAGTTCTGTGTACCAGAACCGTCTCGGCCAAGCAGGGGCTATCAAGATCATCCTGCACGGCTCCACTTTGATCTTCCTGATGAGCCGCGGGATCAGAGGGATGGGGGGAAAGGCGTAGTCAAATCTCCTTGACCAGGCTATCGAAAGCGCATTTCCCAGTGACCCTCGGTGATGAAATCTGCTTGCGTAAGACCGGCATTTTTTGTTGGTCGGTGTGGCAAAGAGATCCACCTCCGGTCTGCCCCACTGGCTGAAGACCTCTTCCAGAACTCGCTGGTTCAATTCCCAGTCGTGGCTGACTGAGGATGACCTGCTCAGTCTGTCGGCGTTCTCGTTTAGAATTCCTGGCAAGTGTTCTGCCTTTAGCGATATTCCCGAAGAATCGCCCATTCCCAGATCTGTTGAGCTTCCTGCGACAACGGACGAGATCTGGTTCCTACTTCCTTGTTCACGTAGTGCATGGCCGTGGTGTTGTCAGTCCTGATAAGCACTTGCGAACCTCCTATGCGGGGAAGAAAAGCTTGCAGACCCAGTCTCATTGATCTTTGCTCCAAAAAGTTGATGTGGAGCCGTTGCTCCTGAGGAGACCAATGACCGCTGACATGTAGGTCTTGCATCACTGCTCCCCAACCCTCCAATGACGCGTACGTTGTTACTACTTGAGGAGACGGGTCGTTTACGAAGGATAGACCTTGGGACAAGTTGTCTTGATCTGCCCACCATAAGGCCTGCTCCCCTCATCATTGGAGTGACGGTCACCTTGTCCTCGAACGATCCGTGAACCTGTTTCCATTGGTTGTCTAGTTGCTCTTGTAGAGGACGCATCCTCAGTCTACAGTGAGGAATCAGGGGAATACATGATGAAATTACCACCAGCAGAGATTTGTAGCGGCGAACTGAAAGACACCTTCTTTCTTGTAAGTCCCGAGCCAAGGCTTGTAGTTTCTCCCTCCTTTCCAGGGTCGGAAAGGCTTTCGAGAGCTTTGAATCCAGGATGGCTCCCAAGAAACGCGCTTTTCTGGACGGACTAGGGATGACTTTTCCTTGTTTAAAGTGAGCCCCAGATTTTGAAACAAGTTTGTACAGGCCCGAACAGCGTCCAGCGCTGGGTCCCTGGACGGGGCCTTCAGCAACCAATCGTCCAGGTAGGGGAAGACTTCAAAATGGTTTCTTCGTAGGAATGCCGCTACAGGCGCCAGCACCTTTGTGTAAATCCTCGGGGCTGAGCGAAGACCAAAGGGTAAAACCCTGAATTGAAAGTGGCTCTTGGCTACTGTGAATCGTAGAAACCTTCGGTGTGCTGGGTGAATCGGGACATGGAAGTACGCGTCCTCGAGATCGAGCGTGGCCATGAAATCCCCCGGACTGATGAGCCGCAAGATGTCTTGGAGAGAGACCCTCCGGAAGGACAGGGAGATGAGATAGGTGTTGAGCTCCCTGAGATCTAAAATGGGGCGCCATTTGTCCAGCGTCTTCTTTATCAGGAAGAACCTGGAATAGAATCCTTGTCCCTTTTGATTGGAGGGGACCGGCTCTATCGCTCCCTTCCGGAGCCTCTGTTGGACTTCAAGCCGCAGGAGACGCAGTTGGTTCGATGGAATGGCTGCCGGGGGCTTGGGTGGAAGGACTTGCGTAAATTCCATGGTATGTTATTTCCGAATGATGTTGAGCACCCAACGGTCCGATGTTATTTTGGACCAGTAGGTATTTGGTTACCCTGCCTCCAACTGATGACTTCTTGGAGGAGGGTCCAGTAGGAAGAGCCAGGAGGCCTCTATTGGCGCTTGGACGAATCCCGTCCTCGGCTAGCCTGTTTCCCCTTATTTTAAGGCCTGGAGTAGTTAGAAGATTGGCCTTGTCTCTGTTGATAAGGCTGGCGGAACTGCTGGGAACCTGAGCCCGTGGATGAATAACGCTGCTGTTGATAGGATCCCCTGTAGTTATTACCTCTGCCTCTGGAACCCTTAAAAGGAGAGGTGCGGTTTTGAAAGGTACTTAAGGCTCTGGCAGTTTCCGTGTCCTTTTTGATCTCCTGAAGAGTGTCATCGATTAGCTTTCCAAATAATGCTTCCCCATCAAAGGGAAGATCCAGGACTTTGTTTTGAATCTCCGGTCGAAACCAGGTAGCCTTCAGCCACCCCTGGAAACGGAGGACTGCCGCCCCAGCCAAGGAACGAAACGCTGTTGTTGCAATGTCCATGGCACAGTCAAGGATCTCCATTGACGTCGCCTCTCCCTCCTGCAAGATCTTTTTTGCCTCTGATGTTGGATCTGGAGGTAGCTGGTCCAGGAACGGAGCAACATCACACCAAAGTTGGCGGTAGTATCTACCCAATATTGCCAGGGCATTGGCAGCTCGCACCAGAAGACTCGCCATCGACGAGAATCTTTTCCCAGCATTATCCAATCTCCGCCCTTGCTTGTCCGGAGGAGTTGTAAAGGGGGCAGAGGGGTTGCGGGATTTCCTCTGCTCTGCTTGCTAAATAACTGAGTCTGGTTTGGGATGGCCCGTTAAGGTCGCCGGCCCATCGTCAGGTGCTCTGTATTTCTTATCCAGACGCGGTAGCACAGGGACCACCGTCGCTGGGTTCTTCATAGTCTTCAGGCCAATTTGAACCTGCCAGCTGCTCTTTCCATAAGCTGATGGAAACCTCCTATGTCCGCTGGCGGGGAATCTACTGGATCCGGAATTGGAGATGAAGGATACAGAATGATGTATTCATCCCGTTCAGTCATATGTACAGAGTCATGATCCGAATTTTGATCCTCATCTGAGTAATCATCAAGGGCATCTGCCGGCCTTTAAGGATCTTGCGGAAAAGGTGTCTGAAGGGACACCTGAGCAGATAATCCAGGAGTAGCCTTTAAGGCAGAAACCAAGACAGGCGTTGCAGGCGCTGGTGGAACCAGAATTGGCCTAATAGCCTTAGATTTTTAGTCCTGCAGCATCTTATGCAGGTCCTGTAGGAATGAAGATGGTACTGTAACCATATCCTGCCCAGAATAATATTGTGACTGGGCTGCCTGATGATGTCCACCATCCTCCTGGTCATATCCCCCTTCAGAGTCTGTCTCTTGACATTTGACCAGAAGTTGAGAGGGACTATTGGCATAGCTATATGAGTCCTGGTCATCCTCATCCGGCTCACCTTCCTCAAAGAGCAAAGCTGGTGGTAAGGCTCTCCTAGGAGATGTCATCTCCGGCGTTATTCTTGTCACTGAAATTGTAATTCTTTTTTCAGATGACAATATCGTCCATGGTTCCGTCGATGATTGTTGCACACACGTCGACGAGATTGGTGTCGTCGACGATGAAACTGTCGACGATCCAGCTGTCGTCGTCGTTAAAGTCTTCGTCGTCAATGCTCTCGTCGAGGACACCGTCGTTGTCGTCATTATCATCGACGACGCTGTCACTCTCGTCATCGATGCTGTGGTACTCGTTGACGCCTTCGTCGTCAACGCCTTTGTCGTCGGCAAACCTCCCTTCGACACTGATGAACCTGCCGTCGACGCTTCCTTCTTCGACGACGATCCCTTCGTCGACGAATCCCCCGTCGACGAGCTTGTCGACTAAACCAATTTTAATTTCGTCTTCAATTTCTTCGTCGACGGAAACTCTGCCGTTGACGCCTTCGCCGCCGAGGACTTGGAACTGTTCTCAGACTGGAAAGAGGGTTTCTTGAAGGATGAGTCAGTCTTCTCACCCTTGGAAGTCGTAGATGGTCCTACCCTCTCCTTTTCACCTCGGTGAGGAGATTTGCTTGGACCCTGGCTCTCAGACTCACTGGGGGTCTATTTTGAGGCCTTAGAAGGACGCTCCACAGAAGGAGAAGGGGAACCCCTACCCCTTTTCACTGACCTTCTTGAGGAAGATGCCGATGCTGTATCCTCACTGTCACTGGAGACAGTATCCTTCCTGGATTTCAACTTCTGGAGCCATGTCAGAAGCCTACCCTCACGGTCCCGGAGGGTCTTGGTTGAAAAGGTGCGACAGATCTTACAGTCCTTGTGGTCAGGATAGAGGCAATAGATGCAGTCCTTATGCTTATCCTCAATGAAAAGCCTTTTCTTGCCACAGGTGGAACATGGCTTGAAAAGGGCCTTCTTCTTCTCCTTGTCAGACATCCTGGAAGGCAGCTAACAATCTGAAGTGAATCTAAAAAGAATCTGAAGAAAAAACCTTGAAGAAACTCTTTGAAGAGTAGAAGTTGAGCAGAGCTCAAAGGAGACTCCCTAAGATCAACGTGCGGTAGAAAATCTGAGGCTCTGATGTTCCTTCCTTAAGGGGTAAGGCACTTCTTATTGGCTGATGTCTAAGTTTGGTCTCTTTTACAAAAAGAGGGTGATGTGCCACAAAAGGGAATGAGGCCTAGGCCTTTTTCTTTCTCTTTTGTGCCTACTGCTATGGTATTTTTTGTTACCGAGACTTCCTTTCCGACGACGGGGAATGATACAAAAGCATGGGAATCTATGAAAGTTCCAATACTGGGGCAACCTATGTGCTTACGTCAAGGAAGCAATCATTTAAGATTTTTAACTGGGGAACACTGTGAACTAAGGCTGAAATCAAAGCCGTAACCTCATTGAAATACCTATATTTTTCTAGGAAAAAAAATTGCTTTAGAACAGCATAACCTGATGTATGAAAAAATCTATCAGAAATAAAACTCACTTACAGAAGGTCTCACCTTTAGAATTTGCATCAAAATTATAATGGATATAGGTGCTCAAAATAATTTGTCACTTTGTATGCTATCCCTACATTTTTCATACACAATGTATGAAGTTTTGAATTTTGTAGACAGATTATGAAATATTACAGATGAGAAATTCCCGTTTGTTGTAAAATTCTAAGGCAACTTCAGGAAGAAATCCAAGAAAGTGTCCATAGGATAGACACAATTAGTCTGAACTGTATCTTACTTAACCTATCTAACAATAAAGATGGTAAAATACTGCCTTAACAAAGGAAAAATTAGATCACATCTACAAATATCCTCAAAGTAATGTTATTTTAGTGTTTTTAATTTTTTTTAAACCCTATTGGACTCCAGTGGTGGAATTTGATTACTAACTTCTGAAGGTAATTTCCCAAGCAATCACAGAAGAAAACTATGTTAAAGATAGAACAATGAATTACCCTTAATATGATGTATTTAATGTCTAGATAACACTGTTCAAATCACCCTAAAAGTCACTTACAACTAAAAACTTAAAACTCACCAAGAGGCAATTTTCCTTAATGTATCACGTATGCAACCTTTCTGAAGAGCAATAAATCCTAAGCTTCATAATGATAGGTAAGAGTGCTTCTGGAGGAACTCTTTGGTTCTGTCCATCTATAGCTATATAATCAACAAAGGTGTGCCCTTGTGTGCTCATTACTGGTGAACATTAGTTACTGGCAAGTACATTTGAGACTTCATCAGGCTTAAAAATCAGACATCGTTGCTTATTGATGTTATTTTCCTATGAAAAGGACTTGAAGTCTGTTGACCTAATCTGGGGTCTCCAACATTTATTTTATGAGCTTCTTCTGATCAGTGAAACCCCCATGCAGGATTGCTGATTGCGAACTCCTCGCAGTAGTGCATTCAAGAGAATCTACTCTGGCTCCTTCTGTCATTCTTCTTTCCTGGACCAGTGTTCATGTACACAGTGCGACAGACAAAGCAGGGACTGCAACATGACCAATCTCAGTGCAACTTGAAAGCAGAGACAGGTAGTCTTGCTGCAGTACCCCCATATCTCCCAGGCTTTGATTGTGCATGTTTCTGTGTTAGCATGTAGCACCACCATTGATTTGTTTTGATATGATTCCAAAGGTTTGAAGATTATCAGCACCGTGTATGACCTATTGGACTGGGCTTCACCTTCAAGATCTACTTTTAGGGAGCTGGTGAGCTACAAGTAGCCCCTGAGCTAGTCTTATTTAAAGGCGGGGCTAGCGTTTACATCCCTCCGCATTATGCTGAGGTTTATTTGAGGGCAAATAGTTCTCATGTTCCATAGACTAAACAATGATGAGATGGTGCCTTTGTGGGAAGATGCATGTGTAATTATATGTCGAAGGAGTTATCTGAAATTTTTATAACAATGTTCATGAAATATTTTGAAGTAAAACCAACTGCCAATTAAGAAGCAATAAGGAATTCTATTCTATTCTGTTCTCGAGTTCTTATATAGCGTGTGCCAACTTGAAGGCCTTCCAGAGTTGCCATAGACACTGAAGTGTGAGAGATAGAGCTGATGAGGAAGTTCAGTTACAGAAACGCTAGGTCTTTAAGCCCTCGTGGAATACAAGTTCACCCTCCAGTAGATGGAGTTCCAGTGGTAGAGTGAACCAAAGTCTGGGGGACAGAAAGGAAGTGGATTGGCCGCCCCAGTGGGATCTGCAAATTCTGGGAACGTTGGATAGATGGGCTGATGAGGATCTGAGGGCTCTCCCAGGGAGAAAAGGAGAGGCTAATGATCTTCACAAGGAAGGGCCCTTTCTATGAATTGGCCTTTTCAAAATGAGGAGTCTTAAACTGCACTTGGTGTTCCACCAGAAGGCAGTGTAGATCTCTCAGAGCCTTGGTGGCAATCGATATTTTGGATTGTTTGTCAGGGGACGTGCAGCGGTTTCCTGGACAATCTGCAGTCTCTTTACGACACAGAGGGGTGCGCTCAAAAACAGGGCACTCCAGTAGTCAAGTCAGGAAAGAACGAGGGCCTGAATGATCACTCTCTGTTGATGGAAGGCACTAGTTTAAAGATCTTTCGCAATAGTCTCAGGATGCCGTAGCAGCTGGCAGTATGTTTTTTGGCTTAATGGTCCATCGTAGGACCAGAATCAAGCCAAATACCAAGGCACTTTATTGAGTTTTTGTGAGTGGGCAGTTTGCTCAGGCAGTGTGGGAGGGGGCTCACAGTGAAGTAGCTGAGATTGTTACCCAGCACCATGACTTCGTTGAGTTTTAATTTGCAACCAGCCATCCAGCTGGCTACTTCCTGAAGACAAGGAGTCAGAGATAGATGGCGTGAGCTAGAGGAATGAAATCCTATATTTGTGAGAAAAAAAATTGAAACGTGTTACCTTGAGCCACAATAAAGCCGATTGAAGCAAGCCCAAGCATGTTGGAACTAGTGTTGGATAATAAACGGGAGTGTTGAGATATATCATATATATATATACACATAGGCAAATTGACTGGAATTGCATCATTTGAGTGTTTAAATCTAACTCACTAATCTTTTTTCTAAAAAGGAAAAGATGAAAGAGGAAAGGACCATGTAGCCCTATAGGCTGCAGCTATGTAGGTATGTAAAAAGCGTCTGCGCCTTAAAGGCTCACAGACCACCAGTTTCCCATCATGTCCAACAGGTGGCAGTTGCCTCATTTCTTTAAAAAGTAAAGGAGATGGAGGCTTCACAGATGCTAAGGAACCACCTGCTGCTAGTGTTCCATATCAGTTAGTCCAGTCCCCACATGGTCTTTCGTTGTTGTCCTCATCATTATTTTGTGGCAGATGGTAGGTACACTTCTATCATGTGTAGGTCTCAGGAGAAGGCAGGGTACATATACCATGTGACCCTTTTCTGAGTTCCTTTTCAACAAATGTGGAGCACTTATCAAATAAGGAAGGTGGGGTTGTCTTTCATAATAAAGATGAAAAAATAAAATTCATATCACTGCAAGTGAATGAGCTCACCCAAAGCTTCCAAATGGAATCAAAATCTGAAAACACATTGGAAGGTTAGTTAAAAACGCAAATAAGGCAGCCAGTATTCAGACATCGCAGCAGCTTGCAGTGAAGAAACAAAGTGCCAGTCATCTGCCGGGGGTGTGTCTTCTGTGACAACAAGAGTCAGCCGGGGGAGGGTGTAAAGTAAGTCTGAGCAGTGAACTCTGCTCTGCGTGCAGAGTTTGCGGAGATTTCCACACTCGTGTTATGCAGAGCTCACAGAGTTTTCCCTCGCTCGCATTCATCAACGTCAAGTTGGCGAGCGCAAGCAAGGAAAATCCACCTCCCGGGAAGATTTTTCCTCATTCGCGATCGTCAACATCAAGTTGGCGAGCGCGAGCATAGAAATTCCACCTCCCGGTGAGATTTCTCAGCACAGGCAGTCAGATTTCTCATTGCGAGTGGTAGCGTATGCTTGCGACCGCTTGCGTTGAGAATCTGTCCACTTGTGTTGAGAAAGCCACTGCTCGAGTAAAAATCTACTTGAGCGGCAGAAAGGAAGCAGCACCCAATGATTGCACAGTGCAGACAAGCACCTGGCACTGAAAATCACAGTGAACAGCATTTATCCAATGCACTCTGCCGCTTGCGGAGCTCTGCGTAGCGCAGTTTTTTTTGCACTTCGCGGAGTTCCAAGTAGAAGAACTCCATCCAGGCATAGTTTAAAGGCACACTGCAGATTCTTTCTTTAAAGTTGTATTGTATCTATGAACACTCATCCTTTCCTATTTTATTTTTTTAAAAATTTTTAATTAAAGGCTGCTCTTGTCTCCTTTGACTACTGTAAGATTTAGTTAGCTACATTAAAAAAACAATCGAAATGCGTGTACATAGGTATAATAAAGGCAGATTCGGGGAATATGGAAACAGTACGCATGGTAGGTGGCCTCAGGCTATTTTCTGCACCCAGCGATAGGTCTTGTGAGTATTTTTTTTTGTTGCTTTTGGCGCATAGAAGCAGAGAGAGGAGCTTTGCTTCATGTTGTGCCATTCAGAGCCGGCCCGCTGCAGTGAGCTCGGCTCCTTTGCTGCCCAGATTTCTTAAGCCACGTATGTTCTCACAATTTCTGGATGACGGGAGTTACCTAAGAAATCATAATGGTCGTTTATGTGCCGCGTGGGTCTTTTTTCACCTCAAAGCTAGCAGCTATTGGCATAGTTTTGCTCAGTTTCAAGAGTCCCACTGTTATAACTCATTTTGCAAATTACTAAAGACATACAATTAAATGTTATTATGCAATAATCACCAAATCAGCCACCTCAACACTAGCAGAACTATAATGGTTTCCACCGCCATTCTCTAAGGGCTTCCTCAAAGCATAAATGGGAGTTTGGAATGTGATAATAATGCAATAAAAACACAATTTCGACACAAGTTTTTTCCTCAATTTCCACTCTAAAAGTCCACATTTCTTGGGCAAATTTAACCGCTTTCTCCTCAGGTGAAGACATGTTTTCAATATGAGGATAAGGTGTAAAGTATGAAAGCATTTTCCCCTCATATTTCCCAGTGTTTCCGCAGTCAGCAGAGTATAAATGAGACTACTGGTATTACTGAGCCATGATGATAAGTAGAAAGACAGCAGGTAATTCCTTTCCATTATACGATTTCCAAATTTTGAGACTGATAATGTATGTATAATTTTACAAATTATATACAAAAAAAGTCAGTACATCTCAATTCGATAAGGTTTCATGCAAACATCAATGTGATAATATGTACACATGATACAAAAATCCCAAGCATATATCAGTTGATTTATGTTCACTGCAAAAGTCTGGCTGACTTACTTCTTTAATTTCGTGGTATTGTCCCAACAGTGCGTAGGGACAGTATGATATACTCATAGAGACGATTCCCATAGTGCTGATCATGATCATTGCGACGTACACATTGGGGAAGATTGACATCACTGCAGTGCCGATAGAGAAGCCTAGCGTTCCCAGGATGTAGATCACTTTTATGCTAAGGTCATAGTTGTCCAGATACTTTTGCAGCAAAGCTGAAACAAATGTAAAACTGTGATTAGACTTTCACAAGCAGAAATGCATGCATTTAACACCAATAATGACAAGATTGATGATGTGCATTATTAATTTACGATGACATGTAGCATCAGAAATATTTATAATGCTAATGTATGCAATAAAAGTCGTAATATGCACATTGATCAGACATGGCAATAAAAACTGTATAGGAGGCAATGGTGTAAAGCACATAATCAGGGGTGAAATTTAAATTAGGACGGCATAACTCGGGTGGTACTAGGAATTTACCACTTTGCTTGTTACAAAAATTCTGCAATTTATTATAATTATATGTCATCGGTGGTAACAATTTCCCGCAAACGGAGACAAACAACAGAACACAGGAGGATGTTGTTCATAGTACTTTGTTGAAATGCTTTCTAGCAAAAAATTGACACGAGGACACACTTTGCACTAAAATATACCATGAAATGCAAGCTTAGACAAAATTATGCCAAAGCACATTACGTAAATATCACCCAGCCTAAGTCATTTTCAGGTTTCATATTGTTTGGCATATAGTAGTTTTGCTACCAGTTCGTTCATGTGCCGGCACTTTTCCGGTTCCTTGGATCAAGTCTTTCTTTTTAGGTCTCGGACCGTAGGCTGCGCTTGCGCAGTCTCGCTCTGAGATTTAATGTCTCCTAGAGTGGGGCTTGAACCCGCCCTTCTTCTCCATTGGCTGGCTTCCTAAACAGAGGCCAGCCTTTGGAGGAGAGGGGCGTCACTCTGTTCAAGCCCCGTCTTTTTCGGATTCGGGGGGGGGGGCGTGTTTTTTGCAGTTTTCTTGCAGTGACGTTATCCGTCACACAACAGCAAAAACATCGCCCCTGAATGCGAAAATGTCAGCGCTTTTCTGACGCCATTTCTGCCCGACTGCCGCCGCAAGATGTCGAGAAGCTGCCGAGTCCTCCTGTGAGTACTTGCTGTACTGCCCCCTTGTTGCTCGTGCTTGCTGTCCTGCCCCCTCGTTGCTCGTGCTTGCTGTCCTGCCCCCCTCGTTGCTCGTGCTTGCTGTCCTGCCCCCCCCTCGTCGCTCATGCTTGCTGTCCTGCCTTGTGCTTGCTGTCCTGCCCCCCTCGTTGCTTGTGCTTGCTGTCCTGCCCCACCTCGTTGCTTGTGCTTGCAGTCCTGCCCCCCCTCGATGCTCGTGCTTGCTGTCCTGTCCCCTCGTTGCTTGTGCTTGCTGTCCTGCCCCATCGTTGCTTGTGCTTGCTGTCCTGCCCCCTCGTTGCTTGTGCTTGCTGTTCTGCCCCCCTCGTTGCACATGATTGCTGTCCTGCCCCCTTGTTGCTTGTGCTTGCTGTCCTGCCCCCTCGTTGCTTGTGCTGTCTCTCCTGCTCCCCCTCGTTGCTTGGGCTTGCTGTCCTGCCCCCCTCGTTGCTCGTGCTTGCTGTCCTGCCCCCTTGTAGCTTGTGCTTGCTCTCCTGCCCCCTCGTTGCTTGTGTTTGCTGTCCTGCCCCCCCCTCGTTGCTTGTGCTTGCTCTCCGGCCCCCCCTTGTTGCTTGTGCTTGCTGTACTGCCCCCTCGTTGCTTGTGCTTGCTGGCCTGCCCCCCCCTCGGTGCTTGTGCTTGCTCTACTGCCCCCTTGTTGCTTGTGCTAGCTGTCCTGCCCCCTTCGTTGCTTGTGCTTGCTCTCCTGCCCCCCCTCGTTGCTTGTGCTTACTCTCCTGCCACCCCTCATTGCTTGTGCTTGCTGTCCTGCCCCCTGGTTGCTCGTGCTTGCTGTCCTGCCCCCGCGTTGCTTGTGCTTGCTTTCCTGCCCCCTCATTGCTTGTGCTTGCTGTCCTGCCCCCTCGTTGCTTGTGCTTGTTGTCCTGCCGCCTCGTTGCTTGTGCTTGCTGTCCTGACCCCCCTAGTTGCTTGTGCTTGCTGTCCTGCCCCCGTTGCTTGTGCTTTCTGTCCTGCCCCCTCGCTGGTTGTGCTTGCTCTCCTGCCACCCCCCTCACTTGTAGCACTTGCTCTCCTGCCCCCCCTCGTTGCTTGTGCTTGCTCTCCTGCCACCTTGTGCTTCCTGTCCTGCCCCATCGTTGCTTGTGCTAGCTGTCCTGCCCCCCTTGTTGCTTGTGCTTGCTCTCCTGCCCCCCCTTGTTGCTTGTGCTTGCTGTCCTGCCCCCCTCATTGCTTGTGCTTGCTGTCCTGCCCCCTCGTCGCTTGTGCTTGCTCTCCTGCCCCCTTGTTGCTTGTGTTTACTGTTCTGCCCCCTCGTTGCTTGTGCTTGCTGTCCTGCCCCCCTCGTTGCTTGTGCTTGCTCACCTGCCCCCCCCCTCATTGCTTGTGCTTGCTGTCCTGCCCCCTCGTTGCTTGTGCTTGCTGTCCTGTCCCTCGTTGCTTGTGCTTGCTCTCCTGCCCCCTTGTTGCTTGTGCTTGCTCTCCTGCCCCCTCGTTGCTTGTGCTTGCTGTCCTGCCCCCCTCATTGCTTGTGCTTGCTCTCCTGCCCCCCCCCACTCGTTGCTTGTGCTTGCTGTCCTGCCCCCTTCGTTGCTTGTGCTTGTTGTCCTGCCCCCTTGTTGCTCGTGCTTGCTGTCCTGCCCCCTCGTTGCTTGTGCTCGCTTTTCTGCCCCCTCGCTGCTTGTACTTGCTGTCCTGCCCCCTCGTTGCTTGGGCTTGCTGTCCTGCCCCCCTCGTTGCTTGTGCTTGCTCTCCTGCCCCCCTCGTTGCTTGTGCTTGCTGTCCTGTCCCTCATTGCTACTCGTACTTGCTCTCCTGCCCCTGCCCCCTCGTTGCTTGTGTTTGCTCTCCTGCCCCCTCGTTGCTTGTGCTTGCTGTCCTGCTCCCTCGTTACTCGTGCTTAATCTCCTGCCCCACCCTCGTTGGTTGTGCTTGCTCTACTGCACACGCCCCTCGCTGGTTGTGCTTTCTCTCTTGCCCCCCCCTCGCTGGTTGTGCTTGCTCTCCTGCCCCCCCGCTTGGTGTGCTTGCTCACCTGCCCCCCCTTGTTGCTTGTGCTTGCTCTCCTGACACCTCGTGCTTGCTGACCTGCCCCCACGTTGCTTGTGCTTGTTATCCTGCCCCCTTGTTGCTTGTACTTGCTCTCCTGCCCCCCCCTCGTTGCTTGTGCTTGATGTCCTGCCTCCTCGTTGCTTGTGCTTGATGTCCTGCCCCCTCGTTGCTTGTGCTTGCTGTCCTGCCCCCTCGTTGCTCGTGCTTGCTCTCCCGCTCCCCCTCATTGGTTGCGCTTGCTCTCCTGCACCGCACCTCACTGGTTGTGTTTTCTCTCCTGCCCCCCCTCGTTTGCTGTGCTTGCTCTCCTGCCCCCCCTCCTTGCTTGTGCTTGCTCTCCTGCCACCTCGTGCTTGCTGTCCTGCCCCCTCGTTTCTTGTGCTTGCTGTCCTGCCCCCTCGTTGTTTGTGCTTGCTCTCTTGCCCCCCCTTGTTGCTTGTGCTTGATGTCCTGCCCCCTCGTTGCTTGTGCTTGCTGTCCTGCCCCCTCGTTGCTTGTGCTTGCTGTCTTGCCCCCTCGTTGCTTGTGCTTGCTCTCCTGCCCCCTCGTTGCCTGTGCTTGCTGTCCTGCCCCCTCGTTGCTCGTGCTTAATCTCCTACCCCACCCTTGTTGGTTGTGCTTGCTCTCCTGCACCCGCCCCTCACTGGTTGTGCTTTCTCTCTTGCCACCCCCCCTCACTGGTGGTGCTTGCTCTCCTGCCCCCCCTCGCTTGTTGTGCTTGCTCTCCTGCCCCCCCTCGTTGCTTGTGCTTACTCTCCTGCCACCTTGTGCTTGCTGTCCTGCCCCCTCGTTGCTTGTGCTTGCTGTCCTACCCCCCCCCCTCGTTGCTTGTACTTGCTCTCCAGCCCCCCCTCGTTGCTTGTGCTTGATGTCCTGTCTCCTCGTTGCTTGTGCTTGCTGTCCTGTCTCCTCGTTGCTTGTGCTTGCTGTCCTGCCCCCTCGTTGCTAGTGCTTGCTCTCCTGCCCCCTCTCGTTGGTTGTGCTTGCTCTCCTGCACCGCCCCTCGCTGGTTGCGCTTTCTCTCTTGCCTCCCCTCGCTTGCTGTGCTTGCTCACCTGCCCCCCCTCGTTGCTTGTGCTTGCTCTCCTGCCACCTCGTGCTTGCTGTCCTGCCCCCTCGTTGGTTGTGCTTGCTGTCCTGCATCCCCCTTGTTGCTTGTGCTTGCTCTCTTGCCCCCCCTCGTTGCTTGTGCTTGATGTCCTGCCCCCTCGTTGCTTGTGCTTGCTGTCCTGCCCCCTTTTTGCTTGTGCTTGCAGTCCTGCCCCCTCGTTGCTTGTGCTTGCTGTCCTGCCCCCTCGTTGCTTGTGCTTGCTCTCCTGCCCCCCTCGTTGCTTGTGCTTGCTGTACTGCCCCCTCGTTGCTTGTGCTTGCTGTCCTGCTCCCTCGTTGCTTGTGCTTGCTGTCCTGCTCCCTCGTTGCTTGTGCTTGCTCTCCTGCCCTGCTATTGGCATTGTAAATGACAATGTCATTTATTTATGTTTTAAAAACAAAAACATGAATAAAAATGTCATAAGCAATGCCAATAGCTCTAACTTTAAGAAAGCTTAGACCATTGCGTTGTAAATGCTCGTTTCTGATTGTAATTTGTAATGCTCCTACATGGTTATGATCTTTCTTCATCACCCTTGGGAAAGTTCCTTGAACACCGTATAAAAGGTGTAACACCATAGGCTACATACGACCATGAGCAGCAGAATGCTCTGTGGTAAACAAAGATCACTTGACCTTCATTGCACAGAGGGTAACAGTGATATGGAGAGCCGAGTCAAAATGGACGCATCCAGCCAGGTCCCAGACTTTACCTCGATTGGCCCTTACTGCCAATAGAGGTGGCAGGAATCTGTTCTGGCTTACTGAGCCCAGCACTGCTTATTCACGTTGCGTTATCTCTCCTACCGTAGATCTATCAAAAGGTTTTGCAAATGTGACATTTCTTCAAGAGCTTCTCACGTTTAGATGGACCCCAGAAAGCGCGGCATGCATTATGTCATGACTTTTAATGCAACGTTGTTGTTCTGCAGTGTGGTACACAGAATGCAACAACCTCCTGATTTGCTTGGCCTTCTCTATATCAGGGATGTGCTTGGATGTGGAGAACATGTACGTATATGGGCAGCTCTTTCACAGGTTACTTCAGATCAATGTCCTTTTGAGTCAGATCTATTTTTAAGACCTCTGTGGTGATGGGAGGGACCACTGTGGTGATGCAAGGGATCTCCCAACTTGGCAACAAGCCTATATGTCAGGATTGTGCAAAACAACGCCTTAAATTCACTGGCACCCCTTGCCTTCTATAGCCTGGCATTTCACTTAGGTTCTCTTGTCAGGTTGTTCAATAGGGATGAGTGTCCTAACTCGTTTACTAGAGTCATAATTTCTAGCTTCCAGGCTCATTTTTTTGTCTGAGGGAGATGTTCGGAGCAGGAAAGCTAAGATGAGATGTACCAAAATTTGGAGAGAAGGTTGTGGGAAATTATGCTAAGTGGGAGTCTGTTTACTTTCCTCTGTCCTTTTGTTTTTGACTGCACTTTTATATCCGGTGACCAAAGTCCAAAGTCAATTCCAGGTCTGCAGTTTGAAGGGGTTCACAATACCCATTATTATTGCTTTAACTGTAGGATGATGGGTAATGGATGGATCCATTGTTCGCTGTGACGAGAATGTCTCGGGGAATCCAAACTCTGCTCCAGTATAACCTTTACAGTAAACAATCTATAAAGCTGCCCCACAGAAGCTTTGCTGAGATTATGAGTGCGGAACCAGGAGCAAGATCGAGTGGCACACGCAGAGCCAAAGTTGGGTCTGCGAGCAGTAATTCGAGTGGATGCCCCTGTGGATCCTTGAGGTCCAAGACGTGCCAGAGAGACCCAGAAGTGTTCTGAAGATTCGCCTAATGGCCTCCCTAAAGGCTTCGATCTGCTGCAATGTCGCAAAAGACCTAGAAAGTCAAAGTGCATTGGGCCCAGGTCCAAAGTCAGCTCCTCAGAGGATTGGGAGCAAGACTGAGCAAGACCTCTGACCTCCTGGTCAGAGACACTGCTGTCTCACCGCGCAGCTCCACCATTGTGGGACTGCCCTTAGTGCCGCTTGAGCTCCTTGCCAGGTAGGTGTTCAAGGCCCTCCTTCAACCGCAGGGTCCTGTCTGTGTCTCATACCTGGTGGCCAGGTGGAAGAGCACCCTGCTCTTCTGCTATTCCACTCAGTTCTTTGTCCTTTTTTACCTTTTTCCTGTATGCCTTTTTTCATTTGCCGCTTTCTCTTCTCATTTTCTCTTTTGCCTCCTTTCCCACTTGAATCCTGTGCTCCTTGCCGCTGCTGCCTGCGCAGCCCCTCCCCCCCAGTGTGACTCTCCCGCCTCCCAGCTGATGGCCCTCTCCCGACCCCTACTTAATGGCGGCAGCTGTGCAGCAAGAACAGCAAGACCTCTGACCTCCAGGTCAGAGTGACTGCTCTCCCCTGCGCAATTCCACAGTTTTGGGACTGTCCTTAGCGTTGCTTGAGCTCTATGCCAGGTAGGTGTTCGAGGCCCTCCTCCACCCACAACTCCTCCCTGCGCCTCCTCCCTGGTGGTCTAGTGGAAGAGTGCCCTGCTCTTCTGCAGTTCCGCTCTGTTCTGTGTCCTTTTTTTCCTTTTTTCCTTTGTGTTTTTCTTTTTTTCCTTTGCCTCATTCTCTTTTGCCTCCTTTCTGCGGCTCCTCGCCCCACCCAGCGTGTCTTTCCTGCATCCCAGCTTATCGCCCTCCCTGACCCCTACTTATTGGCAGCTCCTTCGACCCCCGCTGCTACGATCCCAGCACTCAACACCGAATGCAACAACTGCCAGCTCTCAATGCCGAGTAACACCGAAGGCCCAATCTCCTGCCGAGACTGCCACCGCACCTACACCTAACTCCAGATCCCGTCAGCTACCCCTCACCCACCAGGCCGTCACCGCACACAAAACACTGAGCTGCATCCTCCTCAACGTATGCTCCCTGCACAGACACGCCGTAGAAGTCTGGGACCTACTCAACACTCACATGCCCAACGTCGCCTTCCTCACAGAGAACTCTGCACCCGACATCGAAACCGAAATCTCTGACGAATACAAGATCCTGAGGAAAGACTGTGCCAACCGCCCAGGAGAAGGCCACGTCATTGTCCACAAAAGCTCCCTCCGATTGACAACCACCAACTCGGATGATGCCTTGCCCCCCCAAGGAACACATCTACTTCCATATCCAGCCCAACCCCAGAAAGACGCTAAGTGGAACACTCGCCCACACACCTCCTAGACCCTGCACCACCTTCACCAATGTCATCGCTGACCACATCGCACCCCACACCATCACCTCTACGGACTACATACTACTCAGAGACTTGAAATTCCATCTGCACAACAACAGCGATCCCAACAACACCGCCCTCCTGGAGAAAGTCACAAACATATAACTGAAGCAATTTGTCTCCACCCCCACTCACACAGCAGGGGACACACTCAACCCCATCTTCGCCGGAGGAAACAGTATTATCACACCAAGAAACTGCTCAGGACCAATCACCACTGCATCCATTTCTCTTTTACGAAACCCACTGCTCCCAAGCACACACGCCGCCTCCCACGCAATCGCTGGAACAAAGTCTCCGAGAGCACCACACCTGGATCCTCATCTGCACTCCACCCCTAACTATGCAGGTGCCAACACAGCAGCAAGCAACCTCCACCAGTGGATTGCCAACTGCGCCAACACTCTCACCCCAATCCAGAACTCCACGAGAGGACACAACAAGAAAGCCAACTGGTTCACCACGGATACCGAGAATCCAAGTGCTCCTGCCGACGACTGGAGAAGACTTGAAGAATCAGCAAAACCCCGGAAGCACGCTCTGCCTACAAAACAGCCATCACAGCACACCACCAACTCAACAAATCAACAAATAAAAACTTCATCCAAGACCGAATCCTCTCCAACGGCCACAACTCCAAGGAACTCTTCGCCATCATACAGGAATTCGCCAAACCCAACAGCAAAACAACCAACGTCCCTTCCTCCCAAGAGCTCTGCAACAAACTTTGCTCCTTCTTTCACCTCAAGATCAAGGCGCTCTATGAAAACTTCGATGACCAAGAACACTGCACCGTCAACAGACCCTTCTCACCTGGACCCCTCTCACCACAGAAGATACCTTAAAGACAATGAAGAGCATCCACTCCGGAGAACCTTCTGACCCCTGCCTGCACATCTTCCACAGGGCCATCACGGCCATTGCACCCGAGCAACGCTGAACTATCAACTGCTTCCTCGACACAGCCACAGTCCCCAACTGGAAGTGACCCAAAGTCAATCCCCTCTTACAGAAGCCATCCGCGGACCTGATGGATCTCAAGAACTTCAGGCCCATCTCACTGCTTCCTTTTTCTGCCAAAGTCATCAAAAAGGCAGTCAACACCCAGCTATCACACACTTCATAGAAACCAACAGCATCCTAGATACCTCTCAAACCGGATTCCATAGCAACCACAGCACCAAGGTCGTCCTCCTCACCGCCATCGAAGACAAACGCTCGCTCCCCACCCCCAACAAAGGCCACAAGGCAGCCCTCATTCTCCTGGGCCAATCAGCAGCCTTCGACACCGTCTCTCACCGCACACTAGCCACCAGACTCCATTACGCCGGCATCCAAGGAAAGGCCTTTGACTGGATATGATCTTTCCTCTCAGGCAGAACACAGAGAATAAGACTCCCACCCTTCTTGTCAGAACCAGCAGAGATCAGATGTGGAGTACCCCAAGCCTCACCCTTTCCAAAATCTACATGGCCCCCAAAACCATTGTCAGAAACCACGAGCTCAACATCGTCTCCTACGCTGAGGACAGCCAGCTCACCCTCTCCCTCACCAAGGAATGCAACATCACGACAACACCCTCTATGTCAGAATCAACAGAAAACTCCTCCACAAACTCCAGACCGTCCAGAACACCGCAGCCAGACTTACCCTTGATATCCCAGGACACAACCACATCACCCAACACCTCCGCAACCTCCACTGACTCCCTGTCGAAAGAAGAATAACCTTCAAGCTGCTTACACACAACTATAAAACCCTCCACAACACTGGAAACCTCCACTCAGCCGACCTCGCCCTAGCCACTGTCCCTCGTTTCTACAGGCTCAGAGCAGGTGGTAGATCCTTCTCCTACCTCGCAGTCAAGACCTGGAAGGGACTCCCCTTCAACTCTGACGGAACCCGACACTGCACCAATTCAGAAAGGACCTCAAGGACCTTCGAATGACCCAAACGGAACTGCTCACATCCTCCCGGCCCCAGCATCTTGAGACCCTCACAGGTGAGTAGTGCGCTTTACAAAACCCTGATTGTTTGATTGAGTGGCACAGTGATACCCTTGTGCCTCCTACTGTGATCGAGAGTGTTGGGAAAGGGCTGAGTCCCGCTTGGACTTCTTATGGGTTTTCTTTGGACATGGACTTACTAAAAGATTTCAACAGCGACAAAGACTTGTTGCAGGAGTGACTTTGCGAACAGGAGCAAGTCTGCACTCTCGACTTTGACCAGGGGCAGGATCAACATGGAGTCTTGCAGTGTTTCGCCACATACAGCTTCGCCCTGCATTCTCTGATGCTCCTTTGCTTCATTTGTAGAGTTGTGCACTGGACGCAAACACTAGGGGAACACCTCGTGGGGACCCATCACAGAATTTGTTTACACCAGTCCCTTGAAGGTTTAAATCATGTAGTTTTAGGAGGTGACATGTTACCTAGCACACTGGTAGATTTTGGAAAAAAGTCAAGAAAACAATCCCCTGAAGAGATAAAGCTAAAGAGCAGAGCTCCAGATCCGCCAGGAAAGAAGGGAACTGATATTAGTGCGCATGGGTGATACTTCTGCAACTCTTGTTTGTTACTTACAGGGGAGAATGAAGTTGGCACAAAAGCACACAGTGCCACCTAGCGGTGGTGGAGAACTATTTTTTGAATTTCAGTATCCAGTCTGGCATTTAGGCATATTTGCAAGCTGAGGAACCTGAGATTAAAGTATCTATCAGAAGTGATCATATTTCTTCAAGCTGTGGATGAGATGTGCTTTGGTGTCTAGGATGCCCATGTAATGCAGGTATAAATTAAAGGTCATGCCTCTCAACTTTCCATCCTGGGGTCTAGCAGAGCTCTCAGCTGGCTTAGGAATATCCACCTGGCGTTCTTTAGGGAGATTTGGAATGTTTTTAAAGTAGGAGTTATGGGATATAGGCCCTGGTAGAGGTTTTGCTACCCAAGATGTTTGCAAACACCATATGTTTTGCTGGAACAAGAAACAGTGTGTAAGATCCCTGTTCCGAAGTCACCTAGCTTCGCAGAGACTGTGACAAGTTGGCAAATTTAACAAGGGCCATCGGACATACCAGTGGCAGCTGGAAAGGGTTTTATGGGTATACTGCAATAAATACTCAACCTGATGTTTTATACAACATTCTGAGCTCACTCATTCTGGTACAAACATTGAAAAAAGAAGAGAATATTTGGTCTTCTACTGAAGAAAAACAAGACAAGTTGCTTCGATTTTAAGGCAGGTTCTAAAGACTTGTTAGAGGGCTAGAAGTTAGCTTCCGAATTGACTTCCAAATCTGGTCATAAAGCTCATCTGCTGTGGTTCCTAAAACCTACTAAGCAGAGCTTATTTTACTAAAATAGCTGAAAGATCCTTGAGATTGAAGCATCTGCACCCTACCCATGATGGATGTTGGAAAAGAATAGTAGGCTAGTTGCCCAGAGTTTGGTAGCCATGCACTTTCCATTGTGGGTTGGGGTAGTTAGAAACTAGTCTTGAAGATTCAGCCAATACTGTTTATGTAGCACTGATACTACTGCTGCAACATCGTTGTCCAGTGACCTTAGCACTGAAGAACACTAATTTTTAACAGAGATTAGAGGGCTATGCGCTTGCTGCAGTAAGTTTCTAAGAAAAATGTGGTCTCCCCAGATTGAGGAAAACCATGTGTCTAATTTTTCAGGCTGAGCCCTCAACTGATACAGGAGTTGCATGCTGCACATATGAGAGCTCTAGGATATTGGTAAAAGGAGAACTAGTGATGGAAAGGCAATAAGAGCATCTGATGACATTGAGTTGCATACTGGACATCAAAAGAACATTGTCACGGCTTGTGAATTTTTTTATCTCACTGAGAACTCTCAATGTACATGGACTCAAGGGAGCCCGCTGGAAACCATTCATCAGCCTCGATCTGTCTTGTATATTGTATTGTATTGTATATAGCATTTATAAAGCGCAACAAACAACCTGAGGGCACCCTGGCGCTGTAGGACGTGACACAAACAATCATTAGTCTAAACGGGTAGAATTCGCATAGGCAGCACACAGAAGTAGAGGATCAGTTTCTGGAAAAAAATCACACAGAAGCAGAGAATCAGTGTCTGAGAAACAGCCATGTTTTGATCTTTTTTCTGAACAGAGACAGAGTGTTACATCGTCTAATGTCAATTGATAGTTCATTCCATAATTTTACAGCAGCAATACTAAAAGCTCTCCCTCTCATTCTAACCTAGTTAAACTTTGAAACCTTTGCCAAACAGGCGGAAGAGGAACGGAGGCTCCGAGTGGGAGTATTCCAAACCAGCTTCTTCTGCAAAGGTTTAGGGCCAAGTCCATGCAAGGCCCTAAATACTATACATAAAGACTTAACATTTATTCTTTGCAGCACTGGGAGGAAGTGTAGCTCAGCTAAGCATAATGCTGCAGAAGAATCTCGTGGCCTGGACAGGACTACTTTGGCCGCCATATTCTGGACACGCTGTAATCACTATGTAATCACTGACTCAGATACCTAGGTGACTCCAAAAGTAGGGCATTGCAATAATCAAGTCTGCTTAGAATATTACCTTGCACTATTGGAGCTGTAGCCGAATTTGGAACAGCGAAAGGATCTTTCTCAGCGCTCTAATCAGACCAAAGCAACACCCCAGTCGGAACAAGGGGAGAGGAAGTTTTAATGGTCCAGAAGTTATGAGGGAGGGGCCGGGGAACCTTCCCCACTGTGCAGTGTAGTATTTCGGCTTTATCCAAATTAAATTGTAGAGAGTTGTTACAAAGCCACTGCGCAGTGTGGTGCATACAGGCGTGAAAGTCCTCCAAGGCGTTTGCTTGAGTTCCATCAAGGGACAAGATGATCTGGGTGTCATCAGCATAGTTCACCAATTTTACATTGTGAGCCCAAATTATGTTGATCAATGGGCTCATATAAACATTGACCAAGATTGGGCTGATGGCAGACCCTTGAGGAACACCATGCCAGATATTGGAAAAGGCAGATTGAAATAGTCCATCTCAAAGACTATGGGCCTGATGTGGATCTTTGTGGATGAGTTACTCCGTCACAATGGTGAAGGATATCCCTTCCGCCGAAATACAAGTCCCATTATATCCTATGGGATTTACATTTAAGAGGACAAGATATCCGCAGTGGTTAATTTGTAAAAAAAAAAATTTAATGTGTGCCGGAGCTCTCGTCAGGAGGCAGCTTGCACCTGCCCATTTCTCCTGTTAGCACCGCCTAAAACAGAACCAACTACTAACCATGAAAGTGGGGCAAGGATGCGGCGTAATGACCAGAACTTTTGACTGCGGAGCTGGAGAACAAGGTTTGAGTCTCAGTGTCGGCTTCACATCGTGTGACTCTGGGCAAATCATTAAATCCCCCGAATAAATAAATGTGTCCTTAGCTGGTGCTCATGAAAAGCCCCAATATTGATGATTAAGTGCCAGTGCTGAGCCAAGGAAACCACCCGCTCAAATTAGGCACTGGATATCCGTCACTGTTGAGCGGTGACGGATCTCCCATCTGCTGAAAAACAAATCCAATTATATCCTATTGGATTTATATTTCGGTAGGCAGGATATCCGTCACCACTGTGATGGAGTAAGGATTAGTTACTTACCTGTAATCCTAGTTCTCATCCAGAGGTATACTCATCAAAGTCATAATCTATGAATAATCCCCGCCCATGTGCGGGATCCCGGAGCATATAGAAAATACACACATATATATATATATATATATATATATATATATATATATATATATATATATATATATATATATACATACATATATATGCATATGTGAAAACATATACATGCAGCCTAAAATATTTCCAAAATGGCAAAGATGCTGAAATACATAGGTTTGCATAGTGAGCAAGGGCACGGACGTGCCAGAAACGCGTCTGATGGCAGCTTTTACCCACATGTTGCATAAATAAATTCAGCAGTTGGAAATATAACTCGCCTTGGAGTGCTAATGCCGTTGTCTGCGTGCCTTTCTGTGCGGCAAGCACATTGGAGACGGGCTAGATTTGCATATATACATATATATGCATATGTGAAAACATATACATGCAGCCTAAAATATTTCCAAAATGGTAAAGATGCTGAAATACATAGGTTTGCATAGTTGCATCTACACTCTCCCAACCCCTGAGGAAGAAAGAGAGCAGTAAACATTTGTCATACAACAATGCTTTATTGCCATAGAAAAACCCGTAATAGGAGGCGTTTGCCAGTAGGCTGCAGCAGAGTATAAAGAAACAAAGAAAACTGACACCTTGCCTTTAAGGCATTAGAGTAGGGGTACCATGCCTTTAAGACCTGTAGGTGACCCCCTGCTCCCATGATGCACCACAGGTGGCAGTTAGGTCAGTTCTTTTTGGAGGTGCATAAACACCTGAGTAAATCCGTAAGTAACATACCATAACTTTTCAGTAATGCTCCTCCGCGGAGGATGGTGTGTCGCTTATGACTTTGAAGAGTATACCCCTGCATGAGAACTAGGATTACAGGTAAATAACTAATCCTTCTCATCCAGGGGGATACTCATCAATAGTCATAATCTATGAATAGATTAGCAAGCCCATACCCAAAGTCTTGCGGACGAGCAATCAAGTATACAGCAAAAACGTGAAACAACATCACATTTATAATGCAGTTATGCAAACAAATTCCTTAAAGAGGCCTGTCCCACTTGGGCATCGGCCTATGCATCTGAATCTAGGCAATAATGACGGGTAAAGGTATGTACTGAACCCCATGTAGCCGCCTTACAAATCTCAGATATTGGAATGTTGCGAAGGATAGCTGTAGCAGAAGCTTTCCCTCTAGTAGAGTGTGCATGAGGTTTGCCCTGTAAAGCTTTGTTAGCTAATTGGTAAGACAGAGCTATACAGGAGACGATCCATCTTGAAATAGACCTTTTTGAAGCTGACAGACCGGTATTAGTTGACCCATAATTAACAAAGAGCCGGTCAGACTTCCTAAGTGGAAACGTTTTAGCCAGATAAAATTTCAAAACCCTCCGGAGATCTAGAGAGTGTAAAGACCTCTCCGGGGGAGTGGTTGGTTGAGGAAAGAAAGTAGGCAGAGTGATGGTCTGATTGATATGGAAATCCGAGACCAGCTTGGGCAGGAAGCCTGGATGTGTTCTCAGCACCACCCTATTGGCATGAAACACTTTGAAGGTTCCAGCAACGCAGGGCCTGGATCTCGCTCACCCTACGGGCGGAGGTGATGGCTACCAAAAAAGCAGCTTTCCAGGTCAAGTGCTGCAAAGATGCCTTATGGATAGGCTTGAAGGGAGCACCCATCAATTTGGTAAGTACGATGTTAGGTTCCCAGGGAGGAGAGGGGGACCTCACTGGTGGAAACACTTTCTTAAGCCCCTCTAAGAAATCTTTGACCACAGGCATGAGGAAGAAAGAGGTCTGAGAAGGAGACTTCCTTTAGGCTGTTACTGCCGCTAAGTGAACCCTGATGGAGGGGTACTTCAGGCCTGACCTTGCCAAATACAAGTATGGGAGAATCACCTGCTCCTGACTTTGGATTGGATCAAGAGAATTGTCCATACACCAAATGTAAAATCTCTTCCACTTGAAGGCATAAGACTTTCTAGTGGAGGGCCTCTTTGCCTCTTTAAGAATGTTCATGCAGTCAGCTGAAAGGTCTAGGTGGCCATATTGGATGACCTCAGGAACCTTGCCGTCAATCGAAGGGAAGGACGGTTGGGGTGAAACACCCTCCCCTTGCCCCTGGTCAGCAAGTCTGGGCGGCAGGGCAGTTTCTGGTGAGGAACCTCCAACAGCTGCAGGAGATCTGGGCACCACCGCTGGAGTGGCTACTCCGGCGCTATCAGGATCATCCTGGTGTTGGTCCTGTAGAATTTCTGTATCACAGCCGGGATCAGAGGCAGGGGAGGAAAAGCGTACAGCAATGTCGGAGACCAGCTGATCAAAAGTGCATTCCCGTGATCCCTGCTGGGGGAATCTGGACATGAAGACGGGGCATTTTGCGTTTGCAAAGTCTGCGAACAGATCTATATCTGGTACTCCCCATTGTCAAAACACTTCCTGAGCGACGTCTACGTTGAGCACCCAGTTAGGCCTGAACATTCAGGATTCCTGGGAGGTGAACTACCACGATGGAGACCTCTCGCCAGAAGCCAGCGCCAAATGGATTGAGCTTCCAAAGGCAGAACTCGTGACCTTGTGCCTCCCTGCTTGTTCAGATAGAACATTGTTGTTGTGTTGTCTGTCTGAACTTGAATGTGGTTGGTGCGCAGAGACGGGTAGAGGGATTTGAGCGCCAGATAGACAGCCCGGAGCTCCAAGAAGTTGATGTTGTAGCTTCTCTTTGCTTCGGACCAGAGACCTTGTACCTGAAGCTGGTCCATATGAGCAACCCAGCCGTGCATTGAGGCATCTATGACCACTGTCTGCGATGGAGGCGACTGATGAAACGGGACTCCCTGCAGAAGATGAGAACGTTTCATCCACCATCTGATGGAGTCTCTGGCTCTTTGGTGGAGAGAGGCCTGATCCTCCCAGTGGCCTGATCTCTGAGACCATTGGTCCTCGAGTGCCTGCTGCAGAGGCCTCATGTGAAGGCACGCATTGGGCACAATGTTTATGCATGAGGCCATCGATCCCAGAAGCGACGACACTTGTCTGGCTGTAGGGTTTTGGGTGAGGATGCTGCACTTCAGAAGTATTGATGATAACCTCTCCTCAGAAGGACACACGTTTGCCTCTGCAGAGTCCAGAGACGCGCCCAGATAGTGTATTCGGTGGGTGAGATTGAGTACTGACTTTTTGTAGTTGACCTGCAACCCCAAGGAATGCATCATATTGAGAAAGTAAGAGAGATGGCTCTGAAGCAGAACAGGTGTGGAGCTTTTCAGGAGCCACTCGTCTAGGTAGGGATAAACGAAGATCTTCCGCCTGCGGAGGAAGACAGCCACCACCGCCATGCACTTGTGGAATGTACGTGGGGCGGATTTGAGGCCGAACGGTAGCACTCGATACTGGTAGTAGTGACTTTCTATCTGAAACCTGAGAAATTTCCGATGCTTTACTGAGACCGGTATATGAAAGTAAGCGTCCTGAGGGTCGATGGCACACATCCAGTCTCCCTGGTGAAGGTGTGGAAAGATCTGGTGCAGGGCTAACATACAAAATGTTTCTTTTCTGATAAACCTGTTCAGCAGGTGTAGGTCGAGGATAGGTCTGTACTCTTTGGCTACTCCTCCTTTTTGGACTAGAAAGTAGTGGGAGTATACTCCCTGATTTCTTCGCATGGGAGGGACCTCCTCTATGGCCTTTTTCGTGAGAAGGATAGAAACTTCGTCCTTCAACAGCTAACTTTGAATTTGAGGAAGGCGCTTGGAGTGGCGAACGGTTGCGGAGGAAGCAACGACTCAAAGTTTGGGAGGCTGCTTGGAGGTGGACTGTTGCTTGGTGGCCTCTGCCTCTACCAGGGCGTCTCTGCTGGAAATGAGATATTTGCTGAGTCTTGGAGGACCACTGAGGGGTTTGAACCCTGTGTTGGTACGACAATTTGTCGCCCTGACGGAAGCGCTTCTTAAACTCCTTGCATTTCTCGAGACCCACAGACTTGACGGTGTCCATCTCAGCCTCCATCTTGGTCATCTCCTCATCAGCGTGAGCCCCAAACAGAGATGAACCATTCAAATGGAGGTTTAGTATCTACTTCAGAGCATCAGGCTTGAGGCCTGTGCGGCGCAGCCAAGCCGAGCGTCGTGAGCAGACTCCATGGGAGTAGCCATGAGCGGCGAGATCGGAAGCATCCGCTGCAGCACTTATTACTTGATTAGCTACAAGCCATCCTTCCTGTAGGATTTCGGTGAAATTCTGCCAGTCTTCTTTGGGAAGCTTCTCAGTGAAACGTGTGAGAGAGTCTCAGAGAGATCTGTCATATCTCCAGAGAAGGGCAGAGGCACTGGCAACCTTCATGTATAACGCTGAAGTGTTGCAAATCTTCCTCCCATACAAGTCCATTTGTTTACTATCCTTCTCAGGAGGCACCAAGGATGAGGTGGAAGCAGAGTGGGATTTCATGGCTGCCGCC
The DNA here is from genome assembly GCF_964263255.1 of Lissotriton vulgaris. Lineage (NCBI taxonomy): Eukaryota > Metazoa > Chordata > Amphibia > Caudata > Salamandridae > Lissotriton > Lissotriton vulgaris. Next base: position 1,953,805,510 of record NC_141691.1, on the reverse strand, counting down.
ACAATGACCGAATCAGCTGGTGGATCAGTCCTGAGGAGCAAGGGGTCCTGTGCTGGAGCCTTGCATTTTTTGGCGATTCTGGATGATACAGAACCCACTGTCGCAAGAGTAAAAAAGGTGGCCATAGCCGGTTCCAGGAATCCAGGCACCAGAGGTAGCAGCGGTCTAGGAGCTGTCCGGTGATGCAGGATATTAACACCTTGGCTGCTAAGGGGTTTTCCCGCTGGGTGCTGCATTCCCAGATTTTCCATTGTTCATGACAAGGTCAACTCGTCATAAGCACAGGGCAGGTAAAACCCATGACGAGTTGACCTTGTCATTAGCATGGAAGTGGTTAAAGATGACAGACGTGGAAACCACCGGGGCATGCAAAGAGATGTTAAGTTTCTTTGCCCCCCTACCAGAACATCTGTAAATGTAGCGATGTCACCTATGGGTGACACCCGTGAAGGCGGTGTGGAGGAGAAGGTCGGAAAGTAGTTCCGGACCGTCGATCTTGTAGACGAAGATCATGTAGGCGATCTTGTGCGCCTTCTCTTATGGGCCCTGTCGTGATGGCGGCTGTGCCGACCCCTGGACCTAGACCGATGTCTTGAAGGCGATCTTGACCTGGAAGGTGATCTTGGCCTCGAAGGTGATCTTGGCCTGGCAGGAGATCTTGGTCTACTAGGGGGAAACTTCGAAGGTCTGGCCGGAGTGCTCGTCCTTGGACCAGATGGTGAGTACATGCTGGAGTAATCCGAGTCCGTACTACTGTGACCACCAGATATAGCACCTTGGACGGCGAGTAGACAAACTGCGGGATTTCCCCTCCGCAGGTTTGGGGGATACTTCTGGAGAGATCTCATAAATATGCAGTCCAGAAGACGATGACCGGTCCCCTTACAATGCTCTGGACCCGGGATCTGACTGCCTCGGGGACTCCGCAATACCTGTGACCTCTTCTCTGGACGTCTAGTGCTTCGACTTCGATGATGTTTGAGTGACCATCGGCGTTGAGTGAGGTCTTGACGTCGATCGTCCACGACGAAGAGGTGACCTCGATGGCAACGAGTTGGTGATCTCGACCTGCTATGACCCCGAGTCGTCGGCGATTTGCCATGACATCGTGTCAACGTCGATCTTCCACGACATCGTGTCGACGGTGACCCTCCATGGCGCCGGATCGACATCGATCTCCTCGACGTCGAGTGGTGGGATCTCGACTATCCTCTCAACGGCGGCACACCAGCCGGCAGCGCTATGTCAGCCGTCTGTACTCTCGACGCTGACCCCCTCGAGGGCGGCGGAGAGTGTCTCCACGTCGACAGAAGCCTCAACGTCGACAGAGACTTGGTCCTATCAGCAGCCACAGACTTCGAGCCCGAAGTGCGGTGCCTCTACGCCGACGCCGGGTCTGCCAGTGCCATTTTCTTGTCACAGGAAGGACACTTACTGAATAAAGCTGGCACTCTGACTGGAAAAAATCAGTGGAAGTCCACAAAAACAGTAGCAGAAGCCTTTAGAAACCAGAAAATGTCAAATTCTCTGAAAAATTCTCTTCAAAACACAGTTTTAGTCAAAAAACTGAAGAGCTCAAGCTCTAGGATCCTCTCAGAAGGAGCCGGAAAAAAGAACTGACCTAACTGCCACCTGTGGTGCATCATGGGAGCAGGGGGTCGCCTACAGGTCTTAAAGGCACAGTACCCCTACTCTAATGCCTTAAAGGCAAGGTGTCAGTTTTCTTTGTTTCTGTATACTCTGCTGCAGCCTACTGGCAAATGCCTGCAATTACAGGTTTTTCTATGGCAATAAAGCATTGTTGTATGACAAATGTTTACTGCTCTCTTTCTTCCTTAGGGGTTGGGAGAGTATAGGTGCTACTATGCAAACCTATGTAATTTCAGCATCTTTGCCATTTTGGAAATATTTTAGGCTGCATGTATATGTTTTCACATATGCATATATATGTATATATATGTATTTTCTATATGCTCCGGGATCCCGCACATGGGCGGCGATTATTCATAGATTATGACTATTGATGAGTATCCCCTGGATGAGAACCAGTCCGCCAAGAATTTAATCAGGCCCTGAGCCAGTACTTTAAATTCTTAATTCGCTCTAGACTCCACCTCTATCAAACCACCTCTGCTTGTGGGTCAGCTTAACCTGAGCCCTACGTCCTCCTAAGAATGGTAGTGTGTGATTTTCCTGCCACTTTTGACTTTTCACATGAATATATTGGTCACTTAGAGTAACAGTATGCCTGATTTTATTTTATAACTTTAGACCTAAACATAATGTTTTCTCATTTTTGAGGCATTTATTAAATACGTTTGCATTTCTATAAACATTTGGGCTGCAACTTCATTTATCTCTCGACTGTATTGTTATTTGATGTGTTGTTCAAGAATACACCACTTGCATATGCCTGAAGTATAGTCACTGTGCTCTGCAAAGCTACCAAACGACAGCCAGAAGAAAAACTTATGAACAAGAATGTTTTACCTTTGTGTAGTGAATCTCTCTCCAGTGATCAAAACTCTGATCTCTCTCTCTCTGAATCTGCCAGCTTGAGGCCCTTCACTATTTTTTAACTCGGTTTCACTTAGTCGGGTACTCCCAGCCATCTCTTCATATTAGTATCCCAATAGTAGCATTCTGTGAGCTCTTCATGCCTATACCCCTAGGACGTACCTTCATCAGCTCCTTTGAAAGTCTCCATGGACTAGGACTTATTTGCATATCCTATTCCCTGAAGACTTCGGATTTTAAAATTACTGCTTCTGGATTTATCGACTGCATTTGGCACTGTTTACCATCACACACTATGGCAAACACTTTGCAATATCACAATCCGTGAAAATACTTTCAATTGAATTGCTTCTTATCTCACAGACTGACAACTTGTAGTCTACTTACCACCTTTCAAATCACTGCCTCACATACAACACTGTGGCATTCCTCAGGGTCCATCATATCTCCTCTAATATTCAACATCTACTTAACCCTCTTACTAAATCTGATTAAGTCATGCAACCCTGCCTGTTACAACTATGCAGACACACAAATCCTTTAAAAATGGATAGCCCCGAAAACATATACAATTCAAAACTCGATGACTTCCTTTGTCTCATAAACAAGTGGATGCTGAATAACCATCTAAAGCTTAGTAATGCAAAGATAGAGAATATGAAATGCGGACAATGGCAAAACTACCAGCCTACTGTCTTATGACCTAAGGAACTTGAAGCCCTCCTAGCCACATCAAAAGAAGTTAGAAACCTAGGATTAAGCATGGACAGAACACTGTGCTCCAGGCTTACACCACTGATCATACCACCTTACCATAGAAAATCTGTAGAAGGCACTGCTTTCTCCATTCAAGCAGCCAGCTCTGGAACTCTCTACCAGTCAGCATTAGAAGCACCCAGGACCGTATACACTTCCAAAGATAGTTAAAAACGTTGCTATTTCCTAGACAACCGCACCACCGTCATCCAGCCAACATAGCCCACAAAACAGTCACACTCTTCAGCACAATTCTCAGCTTACCACCCTTGAACTGCAAACAACTCAACCAGTGAATTGCTTCCATTATGCAGATAAGCAGGAAAAGGGTTGCCTATGGTCTGCTGTGGAGTTATATAGTTATGCACTTCCATATATAACTGCTATGGCCCACAATAATACTAAAAGCATAATATGCAGCAGACACCAACAAATTGTAACGTACACCTATTAAATACACGTAATGCATATCTGCTATGAGGGTTGTCCTTCATCAGAACTTTACAGCCACAAAAAAAACACATCACCAAATGAACAGACGTGGAATAACTGAAGAAATATGTCACACATTACTGGACAATTTTGGAGGACTTTTATAAAGTCCATTCATTACAGGTCTCAAATATCTATGGAATGTATCTCCTCCTTTACATCTCACATAGACACTCAGATATGGGATGGTAATAAAAATGCCAATTGCTTCAGATCTCTATACTTCTCTCTTCCCCCAAACATCCCAGTTCAGGACCACAACTACACACAAAATCTCATACTGGGCAACCCAGTGCAGTAAAGAGCTAATCAGACTATATCACATGAAATACCATAAAAGGACCTGCAGTGCTGGTCAAAGATAACAGGATACTTAAAACCATAAATCTGTGCGTCTGTCTCTTACACTTTATCATCCAACACACTTCTACGCTCTTTGTCCCATAACACAAAAACCACACCTTGGTCGTCATCACTTACAACATGAACACACTTCCCACATAGGATCAAAACAAAAACAACTTCCTTCCAACCACACACCCTACATGGTGTAGCCTGCTACTCATGCAGGCAGGCACTTTAGGAAATGCTATATAAAAGTTGCAATAAAATACAATATAAATACTGATGATTCAAGTATGAATAGGCTGATACATCCTCTGAAACTTTAGCTGAGGTCTGCTTACCTACACCCTATGGGCACAAAGGTTTACAAGAATTAAGACACCATTCATAAAGACGCTTATCAGTGTATTACTGACCGCCAAAACTGTAGTTATCACCCCAGATTTAGTTCTAAACAGCGACGGCTCGTGGAGGGAGTTACGGTGGGGCAGGAGGGCGGGGAGGGGGAGGGGCAGGGCGGAGGTTGCTAAAAACTGGCATATGGATAATTGCAGGTAAGTAAACAATTTAATTAATAAAACGAATTTCGTAGCTCGCACTGCATTGCATTTTGCGATGCAAGGCGCGCACTACGAAATTCGTTTTATTAATTAAATTGTTTACTTACCTGCAATTATCCATATGCCGGTTTTTAGCAACATCCACCCTGCCCCTCCCCCTCCCCACCCTCCTGCCCCACCGTAACTCCCTCCACGAGCCGTCGCTGGTTCTAAAGACTGTTTTTCAATCTACAGGGTAAATTTAACAACCACTCTAAAAGACTTAGCTAATAAGACAGGAAGACCAACTCCACTGTGTGTATGGCGACCAATTTGTGAGTGTTAGCAGCATAAGAAATTAACACTTTATTAAATTGCACTTCACATCTCCCATAGTGGATGATAAATACTGTCATAACAGCCTTGGACTGGGTGCATTTAGTCATTTCACAGATCTTAGCTGCCATGCATACTGATCTTGTAGGTAACTGACAAAACTAGAACAGAGACACCTTGCTGTGTCAATCCCTTCATGGAAAAGTGCTGCTCTATTAATGTTCATCTGGTAAAGATTCAAAACAGTGATTCGCTGAGATTTCGTCCTTGTCTTCTATGATGCTTACTCTTTCCCACTAGCGATATCTAAACATGACTTCCAAGGCTGGCTGATTTGCAGTTGCATGACCCCAGGACATTTATAAATACAATTACCATAGCACGGGGCCTGAAGTTAAGAACAGGTTGTGATTATGACCAAACCTAACATCGAGAAATAACTTACCTGAACAAACAGCAGCAGTAGCAGCATAAATCACCAATCCCCAGCAGCCCATCTGAACGCCAGCATTGTAGTTATAAAGTTCAGTAGAATTAAATGCAGCCTGGAGAGAACAACACGTATTTTTACAAGTGCCTTATAGTCCAGTATCCATCATATAAGTTGAACTGAGTATCTTATTAACATTACACATCTTGTCTAATATGGACAAGGCGGTCTGACTACCTCTGTAAACTTTCAACGCCGCAAGTGAAATGAAACCAGTTAATGGCACTTTGCATGACGAGCATAGATTTGTTGCAGCTCTAAACACACCAAATACTACTCTTGACAAATATTCCATTCATAAAACTCCTGAGTTTAAAAGCAAGGAGAAATCAAAGCCTCAATTTACAGTTCACGTTATTGTAACCAGAAAATGCTCAATGTAATGTACACACGCATGCTGCTGGAGTTATATTGAACAGTTCACATTAAACTGCAAACATTTTTGACAAGTTTAAGTAAAAAAAAAATCAAATACTTGCCCAAATAACATGCCTCATTAAAAAAAAGGCGATGTAATACCGACTAAATGCAAAGACTCTGCAGAGAATGTGTAGCTGAACATTTAAAAATTCCTCTGATCCCAATGAATTGCTCACTACAGCTCACCTTAGGGTCTCCTTCAAAGATGACCTGTCCCATGAAGTCAGTATAGAAGACAGCTTCTGCAATGATTGAGAACCAAGTTAAGAGGTGGCAGACACACAGCCTCAACAGCTCCTTGGGCATCTTCAGCATTGAGAGCCACAGAAGTCTCACAGTGGTCTCGGTTTCTCCTTCTTCACTCTCGGTGTCTCCACTAGAGTTGGTGGTACCGCTTTGGTTCCGGTGTCGCTGCCTCTGTCGTTGCCTCTTCTGCATGTCATATATATCATTCATACTGCGGGAGGACTTAATCAGGAGAATAGCATTCGCCCGACGGTAACGGTAACGGCGTGAGCCGATCTTCCCGTAGTATGAAAAGGTATATGAGGGTTGCCGGTAGAACATGTGTCTTCTCCTGCGCATTGAGTTTGACGTAGTTGACTGCTTCATGCCTATTCCCGCATGACCGTTGACAGAATCTTTTGGTAGTAAGCCGTTGCTATTGGGGACCATGGATTCATTCATATGATTATCAAGCAACATCTCCTCCTCTCTTTCATTTTCCCTGAGGAAGGCAGACAATCGGTTGAATTTGGATTTAAGTTGTTCCTGACTGGTGCAGCGGGGAGTGTTTGGATAGGAAGAGTCCTGAAAGATTGAAGGCTCAATTTCATTTAAAAAAAGCAGATCGGATTCAAAATCTAATGTAGCATCAGGCATGTGAAGAACAGAATCACTCTTGCTCCGTACAATGTCCACCTCAAGAAAGTCCATATTAAGATCATTCATGGACTGCACATCATCTGGATAAGTTGAATAGGGCTCTTCTTCATTTATGACGTTGAGTCGTGAGATGGGTGGTAGGCTACCATTGTACTTGACACTGGAGAGAGTATCTGCTTCATCATCACTTCTGTCTTGTTGAGGGTTATATTGCTCTTCTTCGATGCTAAAGAGGTGAAGACCAACAGAGACAGAAAAAATGATTGCAGCAAAGAAGAAAAGAACCTGTTCTTGAGATTTAAACATACTGCCAAGGAAGGTTTGAGTCCAATCGAGTCCTCCCAGCATGTAGCCAATTGCTCCTCCAAGGCCTGAGAAAAACAATGAAATACGTAACTTAATCTTTTCAACGGTGTAGAAAAGTACTCACAATATAACCTGTCACAATTAATTCGATTTTGATTTCAGTAATCTGATTTGACGTATTCGTGTAATTTAATACCCACAAGGTGTTATCAATCTGATAAATGGTAATGCTGGCATACATGCAATATAGCCCGCTTGTGACCTAGCCTAATGCAAGGTCTTCTCGGGAATTACCAGACAGAAACAAGTGTTACCTGGGCATCACTAACACCATTAACACTGTGCCCCAAACTCCTGCCCATTAGCTCCCCTTCACTACCCTACCCATACTAAGGGCCGCCCATTTCCCAACTGGCTCGCTCCTCATCATACTTTTAGCACCACCTTCCTGGCTACTCAATCCTGGCCCAACAGATCCTCACCATTGACTCTTGAATGGAGTTCTCCAGGCCAGCTCTTCGCCTCCAGTCTAGTACTTTTGTTATAGCCCACTCCTCATCAACATCCCAGCTAGCTCTACACTCCGTCTGGCTTCTCTCCCACGTCTTCACATAAAACTACCTGTTCACTCCCTGCACCTCAAGACCTTGCCAGCTCACAGTCTGCATCGAGTTCATCTGGAGTCAATGACGTGAACACATGCAGGTTGTAATCCTTATGGATTAAATAATCAACAGTGACAGTGAAACAATATTGGAGAGCGTGTATCATGCTACCACATGATTAGTAAGGTTGTCGGGTGTCAACAAATACTGTAACACCATTGAAAGATGGTTCAATCTATAATCACTATAGCCACGATGTTTGCTGAGTGTGAGCACCCTTCATACATACATTTTCTGCACGTCACAGTAAGTATTCTGTATTTTGTATTTTAATCATGCATGATTTCTACAGTGGATGAAACTCTCTGTCCATGGCGTTGAGAAACCCCTGTGCACCATATGCCACAATGAGCGAAAGACAGGTCGACTCAGGGACACAACAACAAGTAGTGTTATTTTTCACTTCGCAATTTTTTTTGTACATAAAAAAACAAGATTGAAGTTTAACAAATAAAAATTCAGAATTTAACTTCGGTTTTGGGTCAAAATGTATTGAAGCAGGAATACTAGGTCAGACTGCATCCAAATAGATGCAAAATATTTACAAACTCATTGCTGTTCTAAATCCATTTAAATGTCTCACCAAGTCACAATAAATCCTCCAGCGTCTTCATAAACACATTTTCCAAACAATAGTAATCCTAGAAGTTGGGAGCAAGCTGCATTATCTACTTGCTCTAGCTAAATTTCTCTCTGAACTTCTGGCTGCCCTACCAAAATGGTGCTTAACTCTGTGGTTCAGTCACATGTGGGTTACAGTAATGAGCATCTTCGCACAAATGGCTTAAAATGCTGCAGCTCAGTTTCTTCTAAGATTGACTCCTAGGCAGTTTGTTTCAGAAGATTTAAGACCTCGCAGACGGTTCCTGATGCTAAAAGAGCTGTATTTTAAGCAATGTCTATTGCTCATGAGTTTCTGCAGGGCATTGTACACATCTGTTTTACATATCGCCTCTGACCATAACTTCCCACTCCACAAATCAGATCTGCTGAGCTTTGCTTTAATCTAAATTACCTGAATTTGAATAATGAAATGCTTTTTGCATTTTGTACATCTACTTTGGAACTCCCTTCTTTTCTCTATTTGGTACTGTGGGGCTAACTAAGGTTTTCTACAAGCAAAAACATGAAAACTTGGATTGTTCATTCATTCTATTAAATGCTAAATTGTTTTCCGTCCTTAACTATCTGTTCCATCAATCTACTCTCTGTTTTCAGTGCCTGGAAGTCTTCTTCAATAGAAGAACACTTTAGAAAATGTCAGAATTCAATTCATGTTCAGCTTCCCTAGCCTTTCTTTTGGTACTCAAGAGCATCCCGGAAGGAGTATGGTAGAGGGCGGAAGTCAGCATTGTGGCTTTGACTTGAAGAGAGATGCGAGGGTTATGCAGCTGCGCCTAGTCCCATTAATCAAGTCAAACTTGTCTGTGTTCCCGTGGTTAAAGAAACACTTGGAATCCCAATGCCAAGAAGACCAGCTAGGATTAACTCAATGCCCAGAAGACCAGCTAGGATTAACTTAACAGTACAATTTAAGAACCTGGAGCTGAGGAGAGTGTTGAAACTGGTGGGCTCCATCCCAGGAACTAAGTAATAGGATTCGGATGGAACAGATACCAGAGAAAATATAGTTCTGCAACCTGGTACTTTGATCTTTCCCATGGTTACTCAGACTACTTGTATAAAACCTATGATAATAAACCCCACACAGAAAATAAAGGGTCTCAAGGTAGGGTATCCTGCAACATCACTGTCAGGAAAGGTACTCTGGACTTTATCTTCTGACCACGCCTCTGTGCTAACCTCTTGACTCTTCTTCCTACCAATAAAATGAGCCATATTGCAGAATAGACACACCTTTTCTCTGCATGGATGCAAGTCTCATATCAATGTAAAGAGACTCATAAGTAAGGCTTATCAGCTGAAGACTATCAGACCATGACACAAATGTCTTAAATATGATATGTTTCAACATAATCTACCTACTCTGATGAAGAAAGAGAAAAGAAGCTTATGGTAAAAACAGCAAAAAGTTGATCAAACGTAACCAGGGCCAAGGTCCTGTGAGAATTTGCTGAACAGGAGAAAAGCAAGTTCCAATCCAAAGCATTCTTCAAGAGTGTGAAAGGTTTATGTCTTTGATTTATGTCTAAGGTCCTAGGAGAAATACGAATCCAAGACTTCAGATTTGTGTTTTCAATATAATACTTCTGTATTTATTCTTTCACACAAATACAGTTGAAAGAGAAATGAAACAGCCGACACATGTTTTGCTCGTATGGTCCGTAAGCTAAGGGCTTTCTCAAGGCAAGTACATCTTAGTACACTAATGTCTGTAAGTCCTGTAATGTCAGTTATAATTCTGAAAAGTATCATCCGTCCCGAGGTGAGGGTGATGTAAAGGTGAGGTGAGGAGTGGATGTTCTCCCGACGCTGGACCGCAGAGACTCGCTTCTTTACATCACCTGCACCTTGGCATGGATGCAACTTTTCGGAATTATAATTGACATTACAAGACTTAGAGACATTAGTGTACTGAGATTTACTTGCCTTGAGAAAGCCCTTGGCTTACGGGCCATACAGGCGAAACACGTGTCGGCTGTTTCATTTATCTTTCACCTGTATTTGTGAGAAAAAAAATACAGAAGTTTTAAATTGAAAACGCAATACTGAACTCTTGGATTCGGATTTATCCTCGAACTCTAGATATACATCAAAGACATAAATCTTTCACACTCCTGAAGAATATTACCTGTTTCTGGTGGTCCTTGGGTGAAACCATTTGACAGGTTTATGTCAAATTTCAAAGAAATTGGGTCATGTCCTATTGTGCGTGAACTCTGGCAAGACGCGCCCATCTCCAATCCAAAGCAATATGTGGAATAGGGGAAGTGGCAGGATTGTATAGGTGACCAGGGTACAGAACTGTATAATGAATGCAGGAATGGCCTAAGCTTCTATTGAACAGCTTTTGCAGCAGTGTTCCGTCCATACCAAAGGTAACAGGTTGCATAACAGTACAGTTATTTTATATTGGTTGTAGGTACGGATAATGCGGATCCTTTCTAATATAAACCCTCACCACAGGACACGTAGTGAAGAACTAACTAAAGGCCACTAAGAGTCTCAGAAGATATCACTAGAGAAGGCCAGGTTGTAAAAGCAGAATGTTGAAGTCTGAATGCTTGTAAAAACGGAGCCTAACGGTACTTACCTAATACTGCATAAATAAAAGTGAGACAGTATAATATACTTTTCTTAATGTACTAATCCCATTTTAGAAATTAATAAACTTTTACCGACGTCTAAAACAGGATTGCGGCCCCATACTGATTTTGTGAAGTGTTCTAGATACAGAATGAGTATGCAACATATCAATGCTTTGTGACACTAATCAGATCACAAAATATTGATGGTAATGCACGCACAAAAGGGAAGGGGTCCTTTTGGAAACGCTTTCCCCTTTGCCAATATAAAAACAAATGTTGCGGAGTAGGTAAGAGACTACTGGCAATACTCAAACAAACTTTTGAAAAAAATTAATCTTTTAATTTTAAACACAGCCTATCTCCTTTAAGAAAAATGGGCCGCTTAAAAACAAACCACAAGTTGGCTTTTTTGAAGGGGGATCACAAACATGGTGGTCTGCTGACACTAGCAGGCCACCATCCATGTCATCACCAACAATTAGAGTGAGTTGCAAGTTGAGACCTACCTCATTAATATTTATGGGGTAGGTCGAAATGCGACCTACTCCTATTCGTAAATTTAGCGCACCAACCTATTAGCACATAGGTCAGTTCATTACATTCCTTACTGGTACCAAAACTACTGATCACAAATTGCGACCAGTGTTCAGGCCCTTGGTTCCTTAAACCATTGTGCCTCTCATTTTCATATTTAATAGAATATCCTATAGAGAAGATGTTCTTATATGATACTAAGTTCTAAATAACACAAACTTAACTTAACTAAAGGTTACGTTTTGGGTTTATACAAAAGGCTCAAACATTGCTACGATTTTGCTGCATTTCCAATTATTAAAATAATATTTTGTTTTATACATTTGTAGCAAAGAGTCTTTGCATTCCCATATTCAATTAAAACCTTGTAAGTAGCTAACAAGGGAGTCTGACCTGCAAACGTGCTCAGATCATCATATCCACGAAAGATCCAACAAAGATACTCACACCAGCTTCATTCAACCCTCATCAATAAAATCAAATTATTTAAAAAGTGGCTCTATGCATACCAGCCGAGAAGGCATGTATATTGAGGGCCATGTCCTGCTCTTCATTGTCTGCCACATCCAGCAAGTAAGCACGGATTGGTCCCTCTGTTGCATCAGCACTGAAATCCAAAACGACCACACCAAGGACTGTTAGAACTATTCCGATTGGCTGCTTATCTGGGACGTCTCCAATGGCTAGACCTAAGAAAATTGTTTCATTAAAAAATGTCACTGAAATAAGGACAAAATTCAAAATATAAAAGATGGGTTGCAGATGAAAAAAAGTGCACACAAACTTGCATTTTTAATGCTGCATAAACTATTAGCACAGCCTTCCTCGACTTAGATCAAACTTGGACTTACAATTTTGCCAAGCCCAGATGGCTGTGAACATTTATAAAGCTGAAGCATGTGTTAAGAAGTATTACGCACAATAGCACAAAATCTGAAACAAATACAGAAAGAGCTAGGGAACCCGTGACCTCCAGTCAACAAGACTTGGAAGTGACAATCTCAATGAAGTCACGTGAGGCAGATTAGGAAATAAATGTTGTGGCTATCTTTTAGGAGGAGACCGAGGTGGTGCTGTTTAATTATAGATATTTATTTAATGGCTTGGTTAAGCTTTGCTAAAGATTAAAACAATGCAGAACACGTGACCTTAACTGACAGATTAGAGCACCTAAAAATAAAACGAGCCACTGGAGCCTTAAAAGGAATGTCCTGACAGTTGGGTAAAACTTTGCTTATGAGCTTACGTAGCATTTCCTATCCATGAACCATAAGAACAAGTGCATTATCGTCTTTTTAGGGTGGATACTGTAGATTCCTGCCAGACAGGCCCTACTGGACCTCAGTGCTGCATCTGCCACAGTACTGCATGCTACTGCAATGGGCATTCAAGGGGAAGCTCCAGATTGCCTAATCTCATTATCAAACCCTACCTAGGCCTCAATCATGAGCCCCACTTTTGTTAATTTGTATGTTTCTCTCTTCTTTTATTTTTCTCTCTTACCACTCTGTGGTAAGCACTAGGCTCTCTATTTTTATCACTGTAAGGGTCCAGTGCTAGCCTCTAAGCTTCTGTTGGATTAGGAAAATGACCTACTCGTTCAGCCCTCACTCAATGCCTGACTTTAAAATGGCGACCACCCTAGACATCCTGACTGCTCCTCATTGCCTGACTTTAAGATGGCGCTGCCTCACTTCTCTACTGTTCCACTGGGCACCATTTCACCTCCACTCTACGCCAGTAACCTCACCTAATGTTTATAGTATGAATCACTACCTCAATGGACCCTGCCTACACTAGGGCACTTCGGAACTTTACCCCTCTACCCTCATTAGTGTCAATCCCTAATGATCATGGCACCTCCTGGCTTGACGTGGACAGGCGAAAATTCCTGCATGCTGATCTACCCCCCCAAACTCTCCAAAACTGCAGCAAAATCTTTCAACCACGCCACCCTAAAGAGACACCCTGAGACGCTGATATCTGACCTACGCTCTAACTCAGACAATGGCATGTGCATAAATGACCTCATCTTCTTCTCCAGAAGGACAGCCGCCTGACGCAAAACCCTGAAACACCTTCTTAACGTACGCTCTAACACAAACATCCCGTACGGTACCAAACTCACGATTACTTCCTCTTTCACCCTGCGAGCGGACCTCACTATCACCCTCTATAAAAATTGCATCATTCTGATCCAAGCCTCTACCATTAACTTCAATAAATTTGCAGACCTTTTCACGCTCCTCAAAAACCATGTGCATGGCTCAAATAGGGCGTCTAACACCTACTCCAATAACCCACTGTCCTGCCAGTCCACCAAGCCTGATCACCTGCATACCCCGCCAAGCGTCTCCACTACAGTTCTCCCCATCCCCCTAGCATGCCCACTGACCTCGACCATAGACATCCTTGGCACCCTCGATTGCCGCCCTCCCAGCACCCCCCACCTACGGGGAGACTAGCACGCTCTCACTGACCCCAGACGCAATCCATACTAACCACACTATGACTCCCAACACAGATCACTCTCATCGGTACAGCTCGCCCACTGTCAACCCCAGAAGAATCGCCAGACCTCCTACCTCCTCCCCAAATGCTTTCCATGAAATACGCGAGCTAGGTACTCCAAAGACACCGGAATCTGTTCAAACCAACCTACCTTCCCCTCCACCCTTACTTGCCACCTGGAGAAGCGTGGCTCAATGGTTAGAGCGGCAGACCCTGATGCAGAGGTCTGGCCCGGGACAAGGGTTCAATTCCCGCCTCGGCGGCTCTTGGACTCCATTTCCCCCAGACCTGATAATTCTCGCCTCGGTGCCTAGTCTAATCATGGGTCCCACTCTGTGACTCTGGGCAATAGCTTGCTTAATCTCCACAACGGCCCCAGCAGCGCTGTGGATGCCTGGCTTCACCTTGGGGGTGCCCAGGAGTGGACATTTCACAGGAAAGCCAGGATGGGTTCCACAGCGGTATGAATACAGCGCTACTAGGCCTCCGGGTAGAAGTGCGCTATATAAAATACACTACATTTACATTTACATTCATTTTGCCTGGGACCCGCAAGTCTAAGACTTTGCAACCGGTGATCCTAAACGCTGGACCAGAGACACTAAAACCCTCGACCTTATGGAACTGGAGGCTCGCTGCAAGCTTGACCTCCTACCACCTTCGCACATAACTGCGGTCAGAGACCTAAATGAGCATTACTCATCAACTATCTCAATCATTCAATCATTCTGGACGACATTGCCCCTCTAATGCTAAAAAGAACACAAGTCAAAGACAGGAATCCCTGGTTCACAGGTTCCCTCAACATGGAGAGGAGGTCCCTACGGCAATGTGAAAGAAACTGGAGACAACACCCCTCTGTGACGCATCTTAAACTTCTCCGCCAGGCTAGAAACTCCTACAACAAGCACATCCTCAATTCAAAAAAAGAATATTTCCAAAATCCTCTCTACCCTAAAACCTAGCAATCACTTTAATGACGGCCTGCCCTCCAACTGCCTCAATGCTGCCTCCCAATTCATTGTTCCTTACTGGACTACAATAATAAACGCCTCTCTCCAACAGGGATCGATTACGGACCCCTTGAAAGCTGGCCAAGTCCTCCCCATCTTAAAAAAACAGCACTGGATCCATCCTCCCCCGACAATTTCAGACCCATGTCCAATATCCCGCTACTAGCCAAAGTACTTGAGAAATGCGTACAGCTACAACTAAGTCAACACATCAGTAACTTCCACCTACTTGATGACTTCCAATCTGGGTTTAGACCGGGGCATAGCACTGAAACCACTATGCTCCACATTGTGGATGATGCCCTCCAAGCCCTAGACCAAGGCAAAACCTGCTTGCTAATCCTTTTAGTCGTATCCTCCGCCTTCGACAAGGTCAATCATGATAAACTTCTTGAACGCCTTAATCTCAGGATGGGTCTGGATGGTGTGGTCCTAGATTGGTTCAGGTCCTTCCTCCAAAATCGTTCACAGAGATTCCACATTAAAGGCAACCTATCAGCTCCCTCTCCGGTTACGGTTGGAGTCCCCCAAGGATCAACCCTGTCCCCCACCCTCTTTAATCTTTACTTATAACCACTCACTGAAGTTCTTCGTACCGCCAACATTTCCTACCACATGTACGCAGACGATACCCAAATATACATCCATATCTCTTCATTGGAGGAGATCATCTCCCTGAACGAGACCTTGAAAATGACTGTCCAGTGGCTAGCCGCTAACCAACTAAAACTCAATGCAAAGAAAACCAAATTTCTCCTAATCTCCCCTTCCAAAGCCAACCCTGAGATTCAGACGTGGATCAAGGCCATCACAGCCCTAAACTGCCCGCCGACCATTGTGGACTCTGCTAAATCTCTGGGCATATTCCTAGATTGTAATTTGAACATGCGGGATCACATCAACTCAATGGCTAAAGCAGCTAGATTCCACTTGAGCTATCTTTGGAAGCTGAAACCTTTCATAGAAGATGCTGACCTAAAAATGGCAGTGCAAGCACTAGTCATCTCCAGACTGGAATATGGTTGCTCCGCTCTCACTGGTCTACCCAAGATCTCCCTTGCACCCTTAAAAGCTTGCCTCAATGCGGCTGCCAGACTACTCCCCGGCACCAGGAAATATGACCACATCTCTCCACATTTAAAAGCACTGAACTGGCTCCCCATAGAGGCCAGAATTCAGCTGAAACTGGTATGCATCACACATAAGGCTCTTTACTCAAACTCCCCGGCTTATCTGGCACAAAAACTAGTGATATCTGGAGGAAACAGGAACTTCCGGTCCGCCAGAAACCTCTTACTCCAGCCCGCCTTCCTCCAGAAAAAAAGAACCTATAATAGGGCATTCAAAGGGCAGCCCCTAGAATCTGGAACTCTTTCCCACCGTACATCAGAAGAATCCCCTCTCTCGCACTTTTCAAGAAGGAGGCCAAAACCTTCCTAATGGGTAAATTCCTTGTCTAATGCCTGGCATGCCTGACCATAAGTCTGATGTTTCTAAGACTAGTGCTTCTCCGTTAGACCACCAACTCTCCTCGCAGAGAATTTTTACTTTTACTGTTTACTATTTTATTCCTATTATTTGCTGACTTTAAATGTGATTGCATTAGTACTGTGTATCACCAGTATTCCCATATTTCCTACACCCCGGCCCATCGCCATCCCTCTGTACAGTTTTGTATGTATATCATTGCACCTTAACGTTGTTTGTACTCCTCTGTATATCCTGTAAAGCGCTCTGATACCCTCACGGGTCAAGTTCGCGCTCTATAAAACACTAAAAATAAAAAAATTAAAAAAAATATGTGCAGATGACAAGGAAATAGTGGTGATTGTGGTTGATGAGACTGAAGCTGCTGACACTTTTCATGGCTGTATGCTATCAGTGACTCGATGGATGTGCAAAAATGCATTGACATTAAAGGACCATTAAACTCATACCGAGTAAGTGGCTGGTTGATCCTCCTGTACTGGTATATTGGACTGAAAATCTATGTTTTATATTTAATTGAAAACCTCAACATGGAGAACCAAATAAATAAGGTCTCAGCCTAATGTCTCTTTTAGATGAGAATGCTCAGAAAACTACCCCCATATTACCATGAATCAACTATACATAAACCCACTAGGACCCAAGAATTAATTGATGTACCTATTGGTTTATTGCAATTATAGTTGACTTAGCTAAAGAACCGTGTGATTTGACATCAATGTATGTTGGTTTTTAAATGTATAATAATTCTGCACAAAGTCTATGTAGTGTATATGTTTTATGTGTTTCTGTTGGACAGCAAAATTAATGTTTTAACATGATTCAGATATAATGGAAATATATGACTAAAACTTTATTTCCTATTTGGTCAGTGTGCCTTGTTTATATTGGTATAGAGACCACTATCCCGGTACCCGTGCAGGGACGGATTCTCTAAGTAACGCAATAAGAAATACTATATCAGTGTGTATTTCGTTCCTTCAGAACCATTATTAATAGTTCCATTACCCACCCAAGTCCTGAGGGTTACGGGGTCACTCCATTACATGTAATGGTCAGCAACTTGTCCCAGCCTCTTCTTTACACCTTGGTGAGGAGATTCTTTAGGACTTGGCCTTTCAGACCTATCAGCGGTCTTTTGGGAGACCTTAACAGGGGGTCCAGATGAAGTTGAAGGGGAAGACTTACCCCTCTTCCTGGATCTTCTGGAAGACGCAGCTGAAGAAGAATCTTCACTGTCAGATGATAGAACCTCCTTACGAGACTTCATTTTCTGTAACCAGGTTAACAGACGACCTTCCCTGTCTCTCAAGCTCTTTGTAGAAAAAGTCCTGCAGATCTTACAATCTGTGGCCTTATGATCAGGATACAAGCAGTATATACAGTCTTTATGCTTTTCCTCTATGTACAGCCTTTTCTTAGAACAGGTTGCACAGGCTTCAAATAAAGCCTTCTTTTTCTTATCAGATATAGTAGAGTTGAGAGTGAAGAGAAAAATTCAATCTGAAGAGAAATATGAGCAGAGCTCAGAGGAGATTCCCTAAGCACAACGTGCGGTAGAAAATCTGAGGCTCCGAAGTTCTCTCAGGAGGGTTCTAAGGGGTGAGGCTACTCTGATTGGTTGTTGCAGTTTTTTGGTCTCTTTTACAAAAAGAGGCGGATGGGCTACAAAAATGAGATGAGGCCTAGGCTTGTCTTTCACTTTTGTACCTACTGCTATGATATTTTTCTATTACTGAGGCTCCCATTCCGACGACGGGGAATGATACAAAGCATGCATGAAAGTCCAATACTGGGGCAAATGCTACTCTTTGCTGTTGCGCGAAAAATGCCAATAAGTCTGGTACTGAGTGCCAGCCATTTGGATTTAACTGTTATTTTGTTTTGGCATGTGTAATGTACACTCACTATGAAGTTTGCCATTGGTTGAAGGGGCTGACCATTTTCGCCATTGTGAATGCTATTATCTGTTAGTGAGTTGAATTCAAATATAGATGAAAACAGACCAATGGATGATAAGGACTGCCTGAAAGCCCATATAAGTAAGTGTATATTAATATCTATCTCTATATCTCTCTATATATATATTTACGTATATATATATATATACATACATGTGTATATATATATATATATATATATATATATATATATATATACTTTTAGTAATATCGCAATATCAAAAGGTCTGGCAAACACCAGACTTAAATATCAAGGCTACGAGACTGGAAAATGGCTGAGTGTCCTTGCAACTTAACAGCACATTTTGCCACAATGCTCTGTCAAAAAACAGACAGTACAGAAATGTAATTGGTGGAGTGCTTTAATCATTCTAAAGTGATTGCTCTGAGAAGTATTGTTTCATGATATCCCACTATAAACTGTTCTATTTTCCATGGAAAGGGGATGTAAACCATGCCTGAATCTCTGCCTTACGTTTTCAGTCTATAATACTCTCTTTTTTGTGAGTGAAAAGTGTGGTGCGACTCAGCCCTGCAGATCATGAGTTCAAACCCATGGAGTCTTTCTGTACTTTTAGCAGCATCTCAGTAAATGTTTCCAAGTGCTCATAATATTGTAAAGGAGCCAAAAAGACAATAACCCAGGATTCCATTAAAAAACATTTAAAGAAACTACAGGGTATATTTACAAGTGAAGTGGCGGAGAGTGCCATTAGCCTTGTTGCCTTAATGCTGCGCACCGCCACATCTGAAACACATCGCTGCACCGTATTTACTAGAATACGGTGCAGCCCTGTGTTTCCCCCTGCGCTGGTACTATTACAACTGCCTAGCGCCAACAAAGGCACCCTTGAACCATAGTGGAAGGGTACCTGCGTTGAGGGGAAGAATTGTTTATGTGCAGGAAGGTGTTTTGCACACGCAGCTGTGACTAAGCCAAACATTTCTTAAGAAAAATCTCGAAGCGGGAGTTTCTAGAGCGGTTAATAGATGTCGCCACAGTTTGCAGCTCACTCGCCACAACCTCTATGGAAGAGCACAAGTGATTAATTTGCTCTCACAGAGAGCGGCTACATTTTGCCTCTCCAAAGGTCTTCTGTTTATAACGCGTTTCGGGAACGAAAAGAAATTAACTTCCCACGCGAGTTGTTTTCGATTAAACGGCGTGCACCAGGTTCTGTTCTTTTTCAAAGCCAGGTCTAGGAAAAGAGCAAGAAAAAATACGAGAGGAGATAATTTTGGGAATAATACTGGAAACAGGATGTAGTGTGAGATATGCATTAAAAAGAAACCTGAGCACAACAGGAAGCATTTCCCTGTGAACAGGTTCCTGGTGTTTTCCCATGCCAAGTGCAGGAGGAGTTTATCTTGAGCCTAATAATATTATTCGGGCAGCACCATTGTGCTGCGGGGGAGTGCGGAGCGAGCAGTACTTCAAAGAGGACGCTTCTGAGGCAATCCGTGGGGGGAGGTGTGCATTGAAAGAGATGGGGGGAGTCACATTCATTGAAACAGGCTACACAACATCGCCGAGGCCACTTCAGGGTATGTGTAGTTGTGCAGTTCCTCAGGTTCATGTCTGTGTCTACACCTCTGCCCCATGCAGGTTACTCAGTCACACTCGTCTTCACGACGTCCCTCATAGGTCCGGGCTTCTCCCAGTTGCCATATTTCCTTATTGCCCCTACTCCACCCCAAAAGCAGAGGGGAGGCATAGACATTTCTGGGTCCTCTTGTCATGGTTCTGGCTAGCAGGGAGAGTACACACAGAGTCGTGTCAGTGCGCATGCGTGAATCCACGCGCTCACTTGAGGTAGTAGAGCCCTGAAAGACGGGGAGCTTCAACGTAAAATCACCTGCAGAGCAGCAGGCTGGGTTCTTGAGCTTCAGTTTCGGGATTTTCTTCACTTCGTTGTGAGGGGTCCGTCTGCTTCACAGACCCTTCCATAGGACTGATATACCCAAGAAGACAGGAGCCATGCAGTGCCATCCTTTACATACACTACCCGTGGGAGGGGAGGGCGGCTAGAGCTGGCAGTAACAAGGGCATGGCGGGCCTGAGGGTTACGAAGTTTCTGGAACGCTCTAGGCACATTCCTCCTATGCTCTACAGACACGTTTCTGAGATTAGAACGTTTCTCTAAAGTTAGAAATGGTTCTCTGGTCCATCCTCGATGGTGGGGAATATTCTATTTCGGTATAAAAGACAGCCATACTGGAGAATAAGTTGCACCAATTTTGTAAGGAAAAAGTGCAAAGAACTACTTTTGCCTCATGCTTCTATCTTCCAAGGGCGGGTAATGCTGCCTTTGCAACATTCTCAAAAACGTGCCCTTCTCGTAGAGAAGATGGAGGGGTATAAATACCTCGTTGCCTTGGAAGTATTAAGAAATAGTTTAATTATGAATTTAATTAAGCATTTTCCACAAACATGCTTTTCACGTGACAAGTGCAGGATAAACAGCAAAGCATGTAGTGAAGAGGTGGGTCTAGTAGGGTTTACAGGCAGACGAGTCATTCATGCCCTTTCTGTCTCCAGAGCTAGCTGGGCTGCCATACTTTTGTAGGACAAGGACTGAGAAGATCCACTAGAGCCTTGCTGCTGCCAGCAGGTTGGCATGTTACCTGCTGCACTGTACACGGTGAAACTGAAGTCACCACATTCTCTGCTTTTTGTTAACCCGTTGCTTCATATGTTGCTGTTGGGCACTTCCGTGCCTCACATATTCTGAATTTTAACGTTTCCCTAGTCAAGTACACTGTCATTCTGGACGCCTTATAGTTTAGGTCATTAGGGAGAAATAGAAGGGCTTCCGATTCATTACCCTGAAGGCTTGCCGTTCACTGGGCTAGGCCGGTCTAGCGCTTCGACGCTCCTCTCAACAGATTGGAATGTAGGAGAAAATGGAGCACTTCACCTTCAACTTTGGTATTGCAGAGTCTGCATGGATGATTCACTCTACCTCAGACGATCCTTGTGTTGCCCAATTCCAGAATATAGACTCTAGCTCGAGTGACACCTATGTGAGGTAGTTCTATATCTCCATTTCTGGGTAGATGCTGGAACAAGGTACATATTTCACATTTGAAAAAGTATACTGCAGTATGTTCAACCTGACCACTTCTCTGGCATTCTTGATTCTTTTATGAAAGGTTGTGACTGGGCTCAGTGGACTGGAAGCATTTTTACGCCCCACTGATTGCTTTTCATACGATCTTAGCCTCTCAGAGAACTGCTGAGGACAAGTGCCCAGCAGGTTATTTCCCCTTTTGAAGGCTAGCCATGTCTGCTTCAAGTGTCTGCTGTGTAAGGTAATTAGACATCTTTCTCTGTGGGCTCTTTGGCTGCAGCCTCAGATACTAGGTTTTCAGGCCTCGAGTCCAGTTTTCGCTGCCATTAAATTAGGGAATCATGCAATCCACACGATAACTACCAAAGAGTCCTGGTGAGGAGACTAAGGAGAGCATGAAGCAAAAGGTACTATTGTTTGGTACTGTTAGAACATCTCTTTCATATACACTACTGTTTGTTTATATTTAGAGACACACTGAACAAACAAATGCTCAAGACCAAAATACAGACTTCAAATACACAAAAGCTGATGGGAGGAATGCTTGCAATTAGTCTAACCACTGGCAACTGCTTGAGATAGTATTCCAACCCATCGTTCTTTTCCCCGCCGTGCTACCTGAGGTTAGACCCACCCATATGTAAATCTGTCTTGGTTCTGTTCCATTAGGAACCGCCCAACCTGAACGGCCAAGCTAGGCCCTCTCAGAACCGCCTACACAACTGAAAAAAAGAAAAGTGAGACTGGATATATGGGATTAGAATCTGAGGTTAATAGAATTTATAATCATTATTTCAGGTTGTAGTTACACACGTGTCGTTTTTATTATACAAGTAGGTCTACACAGCTACCTTTATTATGCGCAGTGCATTTATGTATTTGAAGCAATATAGCAGAGCAAACATACAAGGTGGAAACAATTGTATTACCTATGACAGATCCATTGAGAAAAAGTGCTACACCAAATAGGACTCCCACGCACAGAGCGAGAATGAAAGGCCGCCGGCGGCCCCAGCTGAGAGTGCAGCGGTCACTTGCAGACCCTATCAGTGGAGTGAAGATAAGGCCCAGAATGGGGCTCAGGAACCAGGTGAGACTGTAGTACTGTTCAGGAAGACCTAGAACACAGCAGAAAGAGGAAGGGTCAGAGAAGTACTTCTTCAGGCACAGGATGACATACACCATAACTGGCGGGCTCCCACGAAGCTTTAGTAACACAGTAAAGCTTTTGAACAATATTCAGCATGGAATGATCTGTACACTGAGGCCGTTGCGTTTCAGAGGTGCTCCGGAGACAGTCGTACTGAGCCAAAGAGTACGCAGAGGCCAAAGAACATATGCAGGAACAACTGACACTTGCTTTAAACGTTGGCGTTTACTAAAAACTCTCTAATTTCTGGAAGAAATTCTCAAAATAAGGAGTAGAATTTACCAGCTGAACTTCCTTGACCACAGGTCGTTCTCATAATGCAAAGGCATCTGCTTATTAGTACTTTTATAAGATTGCCTTTCTTTAAAAAAGTTGCATACTTAAAAGAAGCATGTGGCATATCTGCATTCCGTGTACATTCTAATGACAAGAGACAAGTTTATCATCAATAGTTACCGCCTATTCAAATACCAAATACTTTTAAATATGTGATTAGTAAGAATGTGATGAAGTTGTAAAATCATTTTACAGAACAAGAAAGGGAAAGACCTTACCTGATACTTTTCTGATATACAAAGGAGAATTCACATACCTTTCGAAGTAGTTCTATGTCAACTAATCTATATTATTATTCTTGAATACTGAATTGCCTCACTCACGTGTGAGATCCTGGAACACTTTTAGAAGCGGAGAGAAAAAATACTCTCCAATAAAGCAAAATAATGAAATGCATCTGAACAAGCAATTTTTTCTTTATATTTTGCACTTTAAAAAACAACAATTAAGGAGAATAATCCTAAAAAATGTAATACAAACGTAAAATGGAGTTTAAAAACATGCATCAGCTATGCTGCTCAGAAACACGATTTTTTTCCTTAATCCTTTTTAAAAGTTAGGGAAATTAAAGTAAATTATTGTTACAGGCATACCGCTTGGCAATATAGCTTAGCACAGAGAACACAAGGGCTGTCTCTTTAAGACCCCCGAAGGCCAACACAACCACACACAGTGACAGTTAGTCATCCCAGTTCTTTCTTAAAAGGATCACCGAATGCAGGTCTCTTCATTTCATGTCCAA
Organism: Lissotriton vulgaris; assembly: GCF_964263255.1. Taxonomy (NCBI): domain Eukaryota; kingdom Metazoa; phylum Chordata; class Amphibia; order Caudata; family Salamandridae; genus Lissotriton; species Lissotriton vulgaris. Next base: position 1,953,781,744 of record NC_141691.1, on the reverse strand, counting down.
CTATCTAACAGTATGCTTGTGAGTGGCATATTGGATTCTTCACTTGAAGGTTTTTAAAATCTACTGGGTTTTCAAACATTTATCTCTCAGGCAAGTTGGTTTTAAACTAGGTCTTTCTCAGTCATTGGACACGGCCTTTTTCTGTAAGGAATTTTTCTCTGTGTGGGTTTTAGGGGTGAATCCTTGAGCATTCTTGCTTATTTTCTTCATATGTCCATGTTCTTAGGAAACAGAAGTGCTTTTTTCTCTAATTGGATGCAGGATTTAGAGGAATAAATATCACAGCCATTACTGGGGGGCGGGGAGGGGGGGGTCTGTTACCTTGTAGAGCTGTCTGGTTCTCCAACAAGCATAAGGGTCAGAACAGCAAAGGGCCATGCAGCCCACATGCTCATACTGAACCTCAGCTGACCCTTCCACTGATACCTCAGAAATGTCCAACCGAGGTGTCTTCCCTTACTTTCTTGAGCGCCCATGAAGAAGCCATCACTCAACATTAGAGAGAGGCCCAGGACATCATAGGGAAGGCTTCAACATCATGGTAGAACCTCAGCATCTAGTCTGGTCGACAATTAATCAGCAACAGGGAATGGCAAACACAAAAAAATCTTGAAAACAGCATTGAGATGCTTAAGCTTGGTGACCTATGGAATACCAGTATATCTGATCATGCTTTTAAAAGAGTACATAAATCTATTAAACTGCAAAGCTGGACGAATGACAAGAAAAGGTGTCCAAGCAGTCACACAGGTGGCTGGTCTTGAAATCTTATGCTGCTCCAAGTGAGTCAGCCCTCCTGGAAGCCACTTACCACCGGAAGATAAAGCAAAGTTTGGTGGTACTAAGACTCAGTGGTATTCCAACATTAGATTTCCTCCCAAAATGGAAGGAAGGTGGCTAAAGAGAAGAGAAGAAATGACGCCTTTGTTATCAGACAGATGAAACTTTGCAGCACTGTATGCGTATCTGCCCCGCCCTGGCCTTAGAGCAAAAAGGTTTGCTGAGATAAGAAATTAACAACCTAGAGATCAGGTCTTGAAGGTCTGCATAGAAGGAGTCCCTAGAGCCATAGAACCCAATGCTGTACATTAGACTGGTACAGTTCCTGAACATTTTTCAAACCTTTGCCAAGGCAGATATATGGAAACAGGTAGGGTGAGAAGAACGCACTTGAAAGAACCCTTGTTGGTATTTAAGATCATGGCGGGCTGCTTGGGCCTTTTACTATAGCCGTCTCCTATCCCGTTAGGTTGAGTACAAGGCAGATACATGGATATAGGTGGGGTAAGAAGAATGCATTCAACAAGAACCCTTACAGGTATTTATGATCATGGCAGGCTGCTAGGGACTATCACTATTGCTGTTGCCTTTCCTGCCAGTATGAGTGAAAGTTTTGACACTAGTCTGCCTGTTACCCTGGTTACAGTTCAGCCCCTTCTTCATAAATTCGCATTTTGCATAGGCCTTTCCTGTTTGCCACTTTTGCACTTTGTTAGATTTCCTTATTGCAGCCCTAGCAACTCTGTATCAAAGACCGCTTTCCAAATGTTACCCTGGTTAAATATCAGCACGTTGTATGCAAATCTGCACACTGCTTAGGCCTTCCCAGTTTTAGATACCGTAGGCACTTCTGCGCTTTATGGTAGACTTGCTCATTGTAGGTTAGCAAACCTTGTACCAATGACTGCTGTCTAAACAAGAAAGTGTGATTTACATGATTGACAACTTCATTTCAGATTTTATCTATTTATATGATCTGTTTTGCATGTTTTACGTTTTTTTAATAACTAATAAACACATTTACCTAATTATCCTCAGCATCAGGAGAGGCCCTTGACATTAAGGAGGACTCCGTGATATCATGGAGGAGCCCTTGACATTAAGGAGGAGTCCATGACATCATGGAGGAGCCCTTGACATTATGGAGGAGTCCATGACATCATGGAGGAGCCCTTGACATTATGAAGGAGTCCATGACATCATGGAGGAGCCCTTGACCTTAAGGAGGAGTCCATGACATCATGGAGGAGCCCTTGACCTTAAGGAGGAGTCCATGACATCATGGAGGAGCCCTTGACATTAAGGAGGAGTCCATGACATCATGGAGGAGCCCTTGACATTATGGAGGAGTCCATGACATCATGGAGGAGCCCTTGACATTATGGAGGAGTCCATGACATCATGGAGGAGCCCTTGACATTAAGGAGGAGTCCATGACATCATGGAGGAGCCCTTGACATTAGGGAGGAGTCCATGACATCATGGAGGAGCCCTTGACATTATGGAGGAGCCCATGACATCATGGAGGAGCCCTTGACATTATGGAGGAGTCCATGACATCATGGAGGAGCCCTTGACATTATGGAGGAGTCCATGATATCATGGAGGAGCCCTTGACATTATGGAAAAGAGGAGCCCTTGACATTATGGAGGAGAGAAGCCCTTGACATTATGGAGGAGTCCATGACATCATGGAGGAGCCCTTGACATTATGGAGGAGTCCATGATATCATGGAGGAGCCCTTGATGTAGGCGTTGTGTTCTATGCCTTGGTGAGTCCTTTGAAATCCTGGTGAGGCTCTGAACATCCATGGACTCTCGACATCCGGGTGAGGTGCTTGATGTCAAGTGAGGCCTTCGCCATCACAGGCACTCTCAGCCTCATCATAGACGCTCTCAGACGCTCAGCCACCAGCCGTCTTGAAGAGGTCCACTGAAGAGTGGCATCCATGCCACACAATGAACATCCACCCCATTTTAAGGCAAACATGCCCAAAATTATAGATCACCCTGGTAAACATACTGTTGCCTTCAGGGCTTCTGCGGACATACATTGAGCAGGCCACATATCAAAGGTCAAAACTACTACTATTAAGCCATTCTTTTTTTACAGTACAGAAGATGCACATTTTATCATGAGTGACTTTTCTCTGCCTCAGTAAGGGGTGGGAAGAGTTTTGATTTTCCCAATTGCCTTGTGCTTCTGTTCAATGAGTGAAATTCTACTAGAGGTTGAAGGATTATATGTCCAGAGACTTGAATGATAGCATTTATGACTGATGAGTCTATGCCAAACAAATGGGTAGCAAGATTGATGTAAGTCCATTACGTCAGAGAACTACATTATCCAACTGCACTTCTCTACACAGAAATCTCTCAATAAACTGGTCAGGCTGTGTATTTCGAAGAGAGGCCATGCCACAAATGTTCTTTGGGATTTCCGCCCTAGCCTTCTAAGGCATAGGCTTTAACCTCATGCGCGCTAGCGCTATTCTGCTCGCACGCTGAGATTTTATGAATTGCACTTTACATGACGAGCTGGGCTCGTCATCAGCGTGCGAGGAGGCTACGCCATGACGAGCCCAGCTCGTCATGAGCGTGGAAGGGGTTAAGGATCAGAATGCCTTACAAGCTCATTCAAATACGACATTTACTAGTGAGGTGCAGATTGAATGTTTGGATATTAAATGGCCTTAATTAGATTTTTTAATTCACATGCATCATCATTTGTTTAAGGCTGAAACAGAATGGCTAGTTGTTCTGCATAGCATAGACAATCCACATTTCCAGTTCTTCAGGGCATGGGATAATCTAAAACCTGCCTAATTATCATCAAAAACGTTCCTTCTCATCCAGAGGAAACTTTAATCTGCAAGGGTCTTTTTAACATGGTGTAGTCCATCAAAGATGGATTGTCCATAATGCTTGAAATATCTGACGCCTGCTTCCTTAGGTATTCATCTTCACGGTGTATTGTTCAAAACTGTGAGGTATTTCTTTGTATTCTATGACGTCAGTCTGTCTTCCACCCTAAAGGGATTGATTCACTGGGCTTCGAACTATTTGCAGTTTCATTTTGCTTCATAGGCCCTCTCACTGTTTTATTCACAGAACCGTGACAGATGATGCCTAACTATGAAAAGATATATGTTTATACATTGAGATCAAAAGTATCTGATGGTTCTACCGCTTTTACTACTTATTTTTTATCCCTAGAAGGTTTTAAATAAGGTTAATGTCTACGTTGGTATTTTCATAACATTTTTCGATTCACATAAAGCATCTATTGCTAACCCTATGAGGTATCTGCGATGACAGCAAAGGTATTGATACACGAATGACGCAGACAAGTTCAGCATGATCTTGCACATGGTCAATTACTAATGCAGTGTCTCTGGTAGGTTCTTTAATGGCATCATTTTGGCAATGACAAGTCATGTTTGACATGCCTTGTTTGAGGGTGCTTAGTTTTCCTATACCGTGTAATGTTTTGGATACCAATGGCACGCATACTCATGGGTTCAGTTCTGAATATCGGTGGAGTTATTTTTGTGAAGTTATTTTGGCGAGGGACAGATTAATGGTGTTCTCTTTGGAAAAGTTCACAGTAGATACTCAAAAGTTTTCAATTATAAATATCTTATTACGATTTAAAACAGGTCATGTAGCTATCTCTTCAGTCAGTTGATGCAAAGGTTTTCTACATATTTTTTCATGCAGTGCGAGAAGTCAAAATCTCTTCTTGAAATGTCTATACTTTATTACTGCCTCTTAATTCACCTGCCATTTGTACATATGTTGCTGACTTTATATGTGTGTGTGTGCTATGATACAAAGATAAAAGACACATTCTCTTTTTTGTTATTATGATGTAACTGAGAGTGTTTTTTCAATTACCTTGGAAGCAGTCTGATCTATAAGGAAGGTTTTAATTTTTATTTTCTCTCTGTTGGTCAACTCTCAGTGCTTAGAAACTATTTCCTGAGAGACTGTTTTAAAAAAAAATCATGGACAATAAAATATACAAAAACTATATTGGAGAATTTTCCAGTAGACTTGTCATTCACTTGTATCTTGATCTTTTCAGCTATTTAAACAAGTGGTTATGGTTGAGAGACTAGAGTCAGGACCACTGGAGATAATTATTTCTTTATTATGACTTATCGTTGATTCCATTTCAATTGTAAGTTTGGTCTCCAACACACTCATCATTTTAATACATTCTGCTCTGTTTGTTTCCAATCATTTGGATTTTCTGCATGAAAGTCTAAATTGCACTGGTGAGTCCTGCAGAATTAGTTATATATCCGTTGCCTCTGACTTGTGGTGATATAGTAATTGTAATTGTATTTATCGATAACTACCCCTGATGAGGTACTGAAGCTCTGTCTGGCAAGTAGCACACTACTCTGGAACCTCGTTAGCGGTTATTCTAGTCAGATTATATTAATACCAGTTAGGTGTGATCATTAGTGGGGGACTATGTGGTTTCAGGAGAAGAGCTGGTGAAGTAGTGTGGCTCACTGGTTAGAGGCGGCAGACCCGAGAGCAGAGGACGGCCCGGGACCAGAGTTCAATTCCCGGCGCGGCAGGTTTCTGGACCAGGGTCAGAGGACTCGATAATTCTCTCGCCTCGGTGCCCACTCTGATCAGCGATCACACTCGGCAACTCTGGGCATTAGCTTGCCTCATCTTCACTAACGGCCCCAACAGACCGCCGGGGATGCCTGGTCTCACCCTGGAGATACCCATTAAGGGACCATCTCTCAGGGAAGCCAGGAAGGGTTTCGCAGCGGTCGAAGCGCCTTGGGACCCCCCGGGTAAGTAGTGCGCTATATAAATGCCTATACATACATTTACAGCTGGTAAGATAGCTAGACTGGCGGAGATTAGGTAATGTTTGGTTACAGGACAGGGTTTTAAAGAGGTGAGGTTGTTATCTATGAAATGAGGAGTCAGCAAATTGTAGAATTACAATAAAAAAGATTAAGGCAGACAGGCATGACACTGAGATGAGGCTTTACTCAGAAAAAGAAGGGATGCAGACGATGGGAGGTGAGAGGAGGGTCACGCTTGAAAAAGAAATGAGAGGAATCAAGTGGAAGTAGGTCAAAGTAAATTTTTCATGCAGGTTTTTAGGTGAATAGAGTGTGTTTTGGGTGTATGGTGTGAGAAGGCTTTCTGAAGGAGCAAGCGATCTGAGGATGTAAGCTGTAGAAAGAAACAGCATTATACATACTGCTTCATATCTGGGGCAGACAGCTGAAACATGCAATATTAATTAATCACATCATTTAAACATTAGGAACCCAAACCTGCTGTGTGCCAAGCTTACAGCAGCGCTTTTAATCATAGTCTGCGGTATCCCAATGTTGGTACAGAGTCTGTACGCTACAAAAGGGGAGTTGTGCCAAAAAAGGAAAAGGTCTAATTTAAAGATCTACCCTCACTATTCTGTAAAGAAAGTTTTTTTCACCCACGAACAATAATGATTTGGCACTGGCTGCGAGTGTCTTGCCAACGCACGGTCATATTTATACCCTGTCACCTAATCCTATCCAAGTGTATGTTGTGCGCGTTTGTGGCCATTGTAGTAAATCTAAGTATAAGCGAAGAAGAGTGATGGAGGCCTGTGGGTTCAATTTGAAAGCCCCTGGACTGTTCCTGTGCACAAGAAGGAGGCAGGCATGGCCCGTGCCGGGCGTTATACTGGGGCGGTGACGTCAGGCAGGAGAGGGTCAGGGTGGGGGGTTGTAAAATGTGGAATATGGACCATTACAAGTAAGTACCGATAAAAATAAATAAAACGAATTTCGTTGCCCACGCTGCATCGCCAACTGCTGCTTTGTGCAGCACACATATTATTTGCAACTGGTCATTTTTAAAATGATTGTTTATGCGAAGGAATGGACACCTTCCTGTACATAAACAATCATGCATGGCGTTTTGCTGTTTCTATGTGTGCTGCAAAATGCAACACATATAAAAACAGCAAAAACAAGGAGAAATAAAGCATTTCTCTTTGTAGCACCATGTTAAGACCTGATTTTCACTGGACTTAATTTTGGCACTGCCCCATATTTACACCACTCCTGTAAATATGGGGCAGCGTCAAAATCAATGAGTGTTGCGGCGGAACGCCCATTGCCCACCCCTTTTCCACTAAGTATATTATTTAAAGGTGCCTTATTTGCAAACCAGCGTTAAGCCACACTAAGTAGCTTAACGCTGCTTTGTAAATAAACGAAGCCCGTATCGCCACCACAAACTCAAAAAAGTTACGTTCTGGTGGCGATAGGGGCTTGTAAATATGCCCCCTAGTTTTCAGAATTTCCTGACTTCCTGTAGTTTCTAAACAATTAGCACACCATAGCAATTTGTGAAACCCCAAAAAGAATACTAGTAATTATTGCTCTTCGACAGAGCGGCAAAGAATTCCAGAACTTACTGAATGTTTTCCATCACTTCTTCATGACTGCAGAATTGCCTGATTGTGTTTTAAAAAATCTGAATGTATGCACACCTTAGATGTCTTGCGGCCATAACGGTGCACTCCGTTGGCGGCTGCTTCTTGTGGCTATTCTACTTAGAGAATATTACTGAAGACCCCTTGACGGTGAGGGGAACCACTAATTTATAAACGTCTCATGCTCCTCTTCGGTGAAATCTAGCAAACAGTAGCACAGGTTGTCTCACAAAACCGTATGCTTTTATCTGACAATCAAAATGAACTGGGAAACTCCCTGTCAGAGTGTTGCATGCTGGGACAGTGGTGTTCCACTGCTGCCGTAAAGTGACAGCTCCGTTTTTTTCCTCCATGTTAGGCTGTATGGATAGAACAACAATTACTTTTCAATGTCCTCACTTTAAAAAAGGGGGGGGAAGGATGAAATGTTTCTACATATCATAGTTGTGTACTTCATATTGCTATCTGGATGATTTTGCTCCTTACCTGGTTTTAAAGAGTGCAAAAATGTAAACTAATGGTGTCTGTTCATAGGAATTTCATTGTTTTACTTTCTTTGGGAGTTTTTCTCTCTCCACTATTAAAGTGTTCTGGGATCCTGCTTATGGGTGGGACAATTCAGTGTTTATGAATTTAATGAAGACACCTTTGACAGATATCTAGTGTTACAAGTGTTGTTTTCTTCTATTACCAATAGGGCCACACTCAAAGAATGAGTGAATGTGGCTTCACTGTTCGTGGTATCTGAGTACCAGTTTCATCCTGCGGTAAAAGGGCGCTCTGCTTTTAGGAGCCTCTAAAGGGCGTTATAAGGCACATAGTGACAGGATTGATGGAAAGGCCAACCATTCACACAGGATACCTGCTATGGGCCCACCCCTTGCAGGCGCACAAAGCTGGATATGTTCAATCGAATGAGACGGGTGGAAATGGCAGGCTCCAAGGATGCAGTCTGTTCAGGCTTATGGTGTCTACACGTGGCATCCGTTAATCTCTGATGACAAATAAACGTATTTTTTCGTAGGGTAAGAGACAATAAAGTGTCTTTCATTTTTTTAATTAGGTTTAGCGACAAGCATCTGCTCTCAAACAGAGCCTGTGTCTGCACTATAAAACACTGCCTTCTAGCAGCTATCTTGCCCCATCACTACAGAACTATGATCTTCAGACTTTCACATAGCCGCAATACTTATGGACAAAGGTGTGTTTCTTGGTGAGACTTCCCATCAGTTTTGACTGGTTTTCTTAAGCAGTCATTTAGGATAAGGAAAGACAGCGGGTCTCTACATGCAAATACTGGGAGAATAAGCTAGTTAGCTCTTGCTTCACTTTCATTTTGAATTTGCTAATCCAGATTTAGTTTCAATGCATGGTTCTTTTTTGTACCAGAAAAAAGTGTAAAAGAAAACAACGACCATTGCCTCTTACAGGCTATTCAAGACAGATCCAGTGACCAAGATCCATACCAAATGTTCACAATATGCCGGTAAGTTTACAAACAATGAGTGTAATGCAACTCATTTATACAGTCAATGGTTATCTTGAAAATGTTCTATGGATCTGGCATTCTTAAACCTAAACTGTACACCTCGGTCTTAGAACAATCCTTTTTCTCCGCCTGAAGCTGGGATTTCCATGTGTCAGTAGGCAGAGTCAACAACCAGGGCAGGCGAGTAAATGCCAATATATATATATGAAGCGGATAGCCTAACTTGACGGAATATCCTTTCAAATAAACAAACCAAGATTTTTTTCCCATAAAAAAAAGAAAGACGAGGACTACATGTCCTAGTGAAGAGAACCATGTTTAGAAATGTAAGCTGGTGCCTGATGAAGATGAACAATTGTTACTTACCTGTAAACAGGTGGTTCTCCAGTATTGGTGTCTTTCATAGATTCACATGCTTGAATATTCCCCGTCGTCGAAGTGGGAGTCCCACGGTAAATAAAATAGCAATAATGCTAATAATATATATATATATATATATATATATATATATATATATATATATATATATATATATATATATATATATATATATATATATATATATATATATATATATATATATAAATATATAAAGTATCATATAAGTAGCAAAAACTGATAAAATATGTACTGAAAACCTTTACAAAGGTTATTACATAGGAATGCATTAGAGAGAAAAAACTCATTTGTAACATATCAGTGTCATTATGTTAGTCCAAACTGCAGCCAATCAGGCTCAAGCACCCTCTAGAACCTTCTCCTCAGAAGCTCAAGCCCTCAGATTTTCGTAGCACTAGTAATAATAGCGCATGAGGAGAAAAGAGCCTCTGAGGGGAGGATGGGTGGGTCGCATGTGAATCTATGAAAGACACCAATACTGGAGAACCACCTGTTTACAGGTAAGTAACAATTGTTCTTCTCCAGTATTAGGGGTGTCTTTCATAGATTCACATGCTTGAATAGAATAGATAGCAGTAACCTCCTGGAGATGAGATTGCAATATTTCCAAACAATAGAAGAACAATATATATAGCATAAAAGCAAGGCAATCTCAAGAATGGAGGAGGGAAAGAGGCTCACCTTATTTGAAAAGATGACGAAGCACTGCTTGCCCCACTGCGGTGTCCGCCTCGTTGACAGCATCCAAACAATAATGTCTGGTAAAGGTGTGCCTGCTGGAACATGTCGCTGCACGACAAATCTGGTGTAGAGGCACTCCGGCAAACAATGCGATGGACGACGCCATCGCTCTCGTAGAATGTGCTCTCACTGGAGTAGGTAAAGGCCTGCCAGCCTGTTGATGGCAAAACGATATGGCTGAAGAGAGCCATCGTGTTATAGTCTGTTTAGTCACTGAGTGTCCTTTGCGCAGTAGTCCATATGCTAAGAATAGCTGATTGGATTTACGAAAAGGGGCTGTCCTAGAAATGTAGAATTTCAGACACCGTTTGATGTCTAAGGAATGTAGTCGCTGTTCCACAGGGGATTTAGGATCCGGGAAAAAAGTCTTTAAGAAAACTGGCTCGTTCAAATGGAAGTCAGAAGGCACTTTTGGAAGAAAAGAAGGATTGGTACGAAGTGACACTCCATCAGGTTTGAACTGCAAATATGGAGGTTTGATGGTGAAAGCGTGTAAGTCACTTACACGACGAGACGAAGTTAAAGCTAAAAGCAAAGCCACTTTCCAGGTCAGAAACTTGAGGTTTGAACGATGAATTGGCTCAAATGGAGGTTTCATAAGTTGTGATAACACCACGTTGAGGTGCCAAGCTGGAGGAGGGCGCCTTAACGGAGGGAACTTCCTGAAAAGTCCTTTAAAGAACTGTCTGATGATTCTGGATGAACAGAGAGACGTAGAGCCGTCATGACGGTAGCGTGAGATGGCCGCCAAAAAGACTCTCAATGTGGCATGTGAAAGACCAGACTGAGCAAGACTTAAGAAGAACGGTAACAGTTGTTCTGGAGTGGAACTGATAGGATGTACGTTGGAAGCTGCGCACCAATGACAGAAGCGCTTCCACTTTAACCTATATGTTTTGATTGTTGATGGAGCTCTAGCTGACGCTAGAATGTCTCTACAGTCCTGAGGTATACTTAAAGAGGCAAACTCCATGAATTCAGGTTCCAAGCCCATAATTGAAGCGTTGACGGATCTGGGTGACACACTTGTCCGCCGTCCATAGTCAGAAGATCCGGACGTGGATGGAGGCGAATTGGTTTGCATTGGGACATCAGAAGGAGTTCTGAAAACCACGCCTGTCTGGGCCAACGTGGGGCGATTAAGATCAAGCGGCAGGGTTGCCTGCGCATCTTCCATAACGTCCTTGGTACCAGTGGGAGTGGTGGAAACGCATATGCAAATAGGCCGGTCCAATCCATGAGTAGGGCATTGCCGCTGGATTCCGGATGTGGATGCCAACTGGCAAAAGCCTGGCATTTTCGATTTACTGGCGTCGCAAATAGGTCGATCTTGGGATGACCCCATTGGTGGAACACGAGGTCCAGAGTCGACTGGTTTAACTCCCATTCGTGAGTGGATGACGCAGACCTGCTCAGGGAATCTGCTAGTATGTTTGACGCTCCCGGCAAATGGACTGCTGTCAAAGAAATGTGGTGACGAAGTGCCTATTCCCAAATCCTCTGGGCCAGACAAGACAGGGGCTGAGATTTCGTGCCTCCCTGTTTGTTCATGTAGTGCATGCTGGTGGTGTTGTCTGTTTGGCTGGTGGTTCCATTGATTGGTTGGCTTATGTTTTCATTACACTTTGTTTAGGGCGATATTTGGACTTAATTTACAATAGTGGTAATACCACAGCGGAATCTGAATACTCCAGAGAGAATATTCCTGAGAGAATATACTGGTTCAGTGAGTATTAAGCCAGGCAGTGGTTTATGTATATTCTGTCACACCGGGTGAGGTGATGGTTTAATGTCAGCAGACGATGAAATATTGGACATTGGAATGTGGATACTATGTAACTGACTGTATATATTGTATATATATTTTTTGTAGATGGTTTGTGCAACAGTAGTCCTGATGATGGTCTTGGTGTGATTTGTACAGTAGAGACCGAAACGTCGACGCCCAGGCACCGTTTTGGGTTAGGAATCACCAACAACAGGATTTGTAAAAAAGAGATTGATGGATTAAGCTGACTGTATTTTCAGTGGCACTCTATGTGTATATATGGTTTGTACATATTGTACCAACGGTGTAACACACTACTAGGAATGTACTGAATGTAGTAGTGTATTCGTGTTGCCTCATGTGTTAAAGATTCTAAATAATATACTAATTACAGATATGATATAAAAGATTTGAAAATACCACGTTTTCTGATGTTCTTATGAGCTAATGTACATATATATGACAGACAAAAAGATTTAATGAGATAAAATAATACCTCAAGGCGCAATTTTTCTATGAATGTCTGTTTGAACCAGCACCGATTCTCCCTGCACCACCGGTAAGAAGGCCTTCAGCGCTAGGAAGATCGCCAGCAATTCCAGCCTGTTGATATGCCAGGTTTTCTGAGTCGCCGTCCACTTTCCTTTGATGGAAAGATCCAGGATATGGGCTCCCCATCCGTCCATGGACGCATCCGTGGTCAATGTCAGATCTGGAGTCTGGATAAGGAAAGAGACCCCTTGGTTCAGATTGGTCCGTTGCTCCCACCAGAGTAGACTGTTCTTCATGCCAGCTGTGACTGTCACCTGGTCGTTGAACGACCCCGACACCTGTCGCCATTGTAGGTCCAATTCCTCCTGAATAGGACGGGTACGTAACCTGCAATTCGGGATCAGTGCGATACAAGATGATGCCATCCCCAGAAATGACTTTAACATTCGCACTGAAACTGACTTTCTTGATCTGATGGTGGAGACCAGATGAACTATCTTCAGTCTCCGCTCGGGGGAGATGAACGCTTTTGACACGTCCGTGTCTATAACAGCTCCGAGGAATGTCCTGCTTCGTAGAGGAGTGAAATGTGACTTCTTTACATTGATGGTCAACCCTAGGGAATTGAAGAGGGTGAGACACAAGCGTGTGTCGTGATGCAGCTGATTTGCGGATTGGGATTTCAACAGACAATCGTCCAAGTAAGGAAATATCTGTACTCCCTGAAGACGCAGGTAAGCCATGACCGGAGCCAGAACCTTCGTGAACACACGGGGAGCTGATCTGAGGCCAAACGGTAGGACCTTGAATTGATAGTGGTTGCGTCCTACTTTGAATCTCAAGTACTTTCGATGTTGAGGAATGATTGGTACATGAAAATAGGCGTCTTGCAGGTCTATTGTAGTCAAAAAATCGCCGCTGCAGAGAAACCGCAAGACTTCTGACAATGTTAGCATGCGGAAGGACTGTTGTTTCAGGAAGAGGTTGAGATACCTCAAATCCATAATGGGACGCCACTCCCCCGTCTTCTTTAGAATGAGGAAGAACCTCGAATAGAAGCCTTTCCCCCGCTGTGATAGAGGAACCACTTCGACTGCACCCTTTGTTAGTAATAGTTGAACTTGATGTTGTAGTTCTTCGAGATGGGGTGGTGGCGGACCCGAAGGCGGAGATGGAGGAGGAAACTCAGTGAATTCCAAGGCGTGACCCTTGCACACAATGTCCAACACCCATTGGTCCGATGTTATTTGAGACCACTGGGAGTAGAACTGCGAGATTCGACCTCCAACATCCTGCTGAACTGGCAAGTCATTGTCGTTTGTTGGTGTTGTTGGCACCTCTATAATTGGACTTCCCTCTATAGGGTCTGGATTGTTGTTGGCGAGCAGATTGTGGATTCGAGTACCGTTGGTTTCCTTGATTGTACTGGCGGTACTGAGACTGTCCTCCTCTGGTAAAATTGGACGAGGTGCCCCGCCCCCGTGCAGCACGAAAGGGCTGTTTCTTAAATTGTAATGACCCAAGCGACTTCGCTGTGTCGGTATCCTTCTTTATGGTTTCCAAAGAAGCATCGATTTGGGAACCGAACAAAGATTCGCCATCATACGGCATGTCAATTATCATTGACTGGACCTCTTGCCTGAAAGAAGTAGACTTTAACCATCCCTGGCGTCGGAGCGCCGCCGCATTGGCAAGGATACGGAATGCAGTATTCGCCACATCTACAGCACAGTCTATAATCTCCTCCGAAGCCCTTTGACCATCTTGAAGGACCTGGAGCGCTTCCACTTTCGATGACTCAGGAAGTTGCGCAAGAAAGATGGACATGTCTGACCACATTTGTCGGTCGAAACGACCCAAAATTGCAAGAGCATTCGCAGCACGGGCTGAAGTTGAAGCCATGGACGAAAATTTCTTTCCGATTGCATCCAATCGGCGTCCCTCTCTATCGGGAGGGGAAGTGACAGGCGCTGTAGGATTACGTGCACGACGTTGTGCTGCTTGAGTCACAACTGAATCTGGCTTTGGGTGAGAGAGCAGACAAGCAGGTGAGCCAGTTGGAGCCTTGTACTTCTTCTCCAATCTAGGTATCTGGGCCGGCAAGGAGTTAGGAGCCTTCATAATCTTTTGCCCTTCCTTCCAAATAAATTCAATAATTGGTATTGTATGCACCTGTTTATACGGCTGATTTTTGAAATCATACAGAAAACAGTCTTCATCACGTTGGACCCTTGTCAACTTGAAGCGGTCCGCCGCCTTGTCCATAAGTTTATGAAAACTAGCAATGTCCACAGGAGGTGAATCACTTGAAGGGCCCTGTTGCGGCGAAGGTGTTTGCACTCGATAATTATCAAACTCCGCCAAATAAGGATCCTGCTCACCCTCTGAGTCCTGACACACCTCTCCTTCCTCTCTCTCTGGCTCTGAGTCAGTGTCAGTAAGTGGATTAGTTGTCAGGGGAGCACTCAAATGTACTGACGGAGCCGACTGTCTTGGAGGAGTATGTAGTGGTTGATGCGAAAGTGTTACATCAGTAGACTCATGAACCGGAGTACCTTGAGGGGTAGGTGGAAAACGTCTGTTATAATCGTCCAACATATGTTGGAGGTTAGAGAAAAGTGTCATTGGAATAGACGTCATAGGGATTTGCACGCATTGGCCTTCGTGCTCATCTACCTGCTCAACTTCTTCTTCCTCTTCTTCTTCAGAAGAAGTGTCCTGGCATTTAATGATTAAATCTGATGGACTCCGGGCATCCCCATAAACAGTGTCATCTGGAACTGACTCAGTCTCATGGTCAGACACGAACAACTGAAGTGGTGGTTGTAGAGCAGGGGATTGAAGGTGGAAAGCGGAATCTTCCTCTTTATTGAATGAGGACTGCACAGTAGAAACTGAAGTGTCCATGGCCACCAAAGGCATGTTGGCATAGGAAGAAGAACTGGAAGTTGCTGTCGCCGTAGACGGTAAGTCTCCAGGCGCTTCCGTGGACGTAGAAGGCTTAGGCCCTACTGTCGCTGGTTTGCTCATCGACAAGCCCGTCGATGACGCTGTCGTCGACGATGCAGTAAACGTCGTCTGGGCCGTCGACGGTGACTGTATTGCAGGCGGCATCCTAGACATCGAAGATGCCTTCGTCGACGGTGCCTTCGTCGACGGAATCTTCGTCGACGGAATCTTCGTCGACGGTATCTTCGTCGACGGTACCTTCGTCGACGGTACCTTCATCGACGGTACCTTCGTCGACGGAATCTTCGTCGACGGGAGCTTCGTCGTTGCCGTCGACGGGAGCCTCGTCGACGAGGCCTTCGTCGACGATGGGATTGACGACGATGGGTTCTTCATCGACGATGGTTTCTTCGTCGACGATATGATAGGGATCGTCGACGAGATTGAAGAAACAGAGGCTCTCGTCGACGAGAGAGCCGTCGTCGAGATTCTCGTCGACGATGACGACGCCGATGTCATCGTGACTGTAGTCGTAGACGAGGCCACAGCAGCCAATCTCGTCGTCGGAGTGGTCATCGACGGGCCCGTCGACGACCGCGCTGTGAGAAGTGTAACCACTTTAATAGAAGCTGGAAACGACGCCTGAGAGTCAGATCTCGTGGGCGTTACAACAGGCACAGAAGCAGTAGGTGGAACTGCAGCCACAGTCAAAGCCAGCTTTCTTTTCTTCAGGAAAGGAGATGGCAACTCCTGAACACTGCCACGCTTAGAAGCCACAGAAGAAGGAGCTGACTGAAGGCTTTCTGCGTCAGAAACAACAGCGTCCTTATCTTGAAGGCGCTTAAGCCATAATAGGAGGCGACCCTCCCTGTCCTTAAGGGTTTTAGGATTGAAAGTTCTACATAACCTACAATCAACCACTTTGTGATCAGGATACAAGCAATAAATGCACTTGTCATGAGGGTCTTTCTCAAATAAACGTAATTTCCCACAGGAGGAACAAGGTCTAAATAAAGACTTCTTACTTGACATCTTTGTGAAAAAACTGAGAAGAGTAGATAAGTTGAAAAGAACTGAGCAGAGCTCAGGGAGACTCCCTTCACACGACGTGCGGTAGAAAATCTCAGGGCTTGAGCTTCTGAGGAGAAGGTTCTAGAGGGTGCTTGAGCCTGATTGGCTGCAGTTTGGACTAACATAATGACACTGATATGTTACAAATGAGTTTTTTCTCTCTAATGCATTCCTATGTAATAACCTTTGTAAAGGTTTTCAGTACATATTTTATCAGTTTTTGCTACTTATATGATACTTTATATATTTATATATATATATATATATATATTATTAGCATTATTGCTATTTTATTTACCGTGGGACTCCCACTTCGACGACGGGGAATATTCAAGCATGTGAATCTATGAAAGACACCCCTAATACTGGAGAACTACTATTCAACAAATAGAGTGTGAGGGTTAGTGGGATACTCCCAGTCCCCCCGGATATCAAACTGAACCAAACAAAGGAGTAACCCGTAGATAAAGGATATCAACGAGACGAGAAGGTACCTATGGGAGAAAAGGAAGAACTTCCTTTTCTAAAAAGACCCCTCACTCACCAGCCTAGTTGGTGACATGCTTCATCATTGGGGTCCTCCCCGAGTGCAAAATGCCACCCGGGTGTGCCTCAACACCTGATTACAGTGGAGGAGGATTATTCACAGTGGTGATGTAAGTGATTGAGATTACAAAATCGTCTTTATTTAACTCCCTAAAAGTTTAATATGGAGCAATCAGACAATGGTTAAAAGCAAAAGTGGGACACCAAATTAGGTTAACCCTTTGGAATGCATCGGACGGCTCCCGGCCGTCCGACAGAACGGGTGGCATGTGCGTCGGACGGCCGGGAGCCGTCCGAATTGCGTACATGTGATATTTTCCTGCATTGAGGAAAAAATGTGCGCGCATCCAAGGGGTAAATTGACCTGCGGTGTCTACGTCTAAAATAGTGATCGTGGTGGTCTACATGTTTCAACCTGTGCGTGATATTACCAGGTTTTCATCAAGACCTCATATGATGGCTCACAAGGTATCCATGCGCTAAGGTGCACCCTACTCTGGGTGATTCGCAATCCGGACCGTGTACTTACAGTGTGGCAACCTTCCAGCCTTCTGTGAACGGAACAATCTGAAAGTAAGGGAACACACACACAAACTCAATGTTAATTTGTGTGTCTTGCTCTCTCATTAGAGAGGTGAAATGCCCACCCCCTAGAAAACCAACCTACAAAGTGCTCATTAGCGTGTGTAGGTGTTTAAATGCTCATTACAAAATTAGCGTGGATTTTTAAAAGTAGCTATGGAAAAAGAAACGCGCATGCAATCTAATATAATGAGAGCGCACTGTTGCATCTGTATTCTTAATTCACATAAAAACCTCATGCATGGAATGTATGGAGCATGGTATGTACCACATCTAAAAAGCTCACTAACAAGCCACGAATGAGAGGTTGTGGAAAAGCAAGACACACAAATTAACATTGAGTTTGTGTGTGTGTTCCCTTGCTTTCAGATTGTTCCTTTCACAGAAGGCTGGAAGGTTTCCACACTAAGTACACTGTGCGGATTGCGAATGACCCAGAGTAGGGTGCACCTTAGCACGTGCATACTGCCCGGTATCAAAAATATTAATGTCCCCCTCCTTTACTCCCCTTGCACCATCCTGCCTCACCCAACATTGACTCTTCACAACACTGGTACACCTTTACTGGATGTAACTTGCTAACTTGTTATTTAATAGCAAAATCAGTTAAATCTGTGTAATGAATCAAAATCACATAAAAGAGGCTTTATTATGGTTTCCCTGTGTAAAGAGCTTACAAAATGAAATGTGGGAGGCAGTAGATAATCAAAATGACATTTATTTACAAATGGTTTTGGGAGATACTGTACTGAATGTTCTTAGTTTTTTAAAAGATGCAGTCAGTCTTAGAAATGGGTGTGATTAACAGCTGAGGGTGTATAGGCTAACCCCTGTTTTTGTAATGCCTTATTTAGGAATTTTCTTCATAATTGTATTGGTGGTTTGTAAAATTGGCATTTTTATATTTGTTTTTATTTCTTAACATTTAGTGTAACATTTTGAGGTAGGCTTTTTTAACTGATGTATATTTGATGATTTGTTGCAATTTTATGTTTCTTATTTCTAAAGCCGAGGAATTTATCTCTAAAGCTGAGGAATTGCTATTCTTTTTAGAGGCACGCTTGCTTGTAAGGTTCAGAATGGAGGGGTGACTGATTGTGAGAGTTGTCAGTTCTCCCTCCGTCTGTCATCTTCTGTGTCTCTGGCGGGCCTGCTGATTTATCGCCCTCCTGGATCCTTGGGAAATTTCCCTAATTCTTTCCTAGAAACAACCGCACTTCTCGCTTCCTCGACTACCAACTTTGTTGCTCTTGGGGATTTTAACATCCATCTTGATGACCCCTCTAACGCCCCGGGAGTAGATCTGCTGGATGATCTCAAAGCGTTTGGGATCAATCTGGCCAACCCGGGGGCGACCCATGAGAAGGGCCACTTGCTGGACCCCATATTCTCAAACCTGAACCACTTTAATTCATCTCCGGCGCTGGCCCTGCCCTGGACAGACCACTTTTTGGTGTCCGCAGTGTGGCAATTTGATGGTCTAGCTGCAATGGCCCCAAGGGTTCACACCTTGGAAAGAGCTTGGTCGAGGCTCCCGGTTGACACCTGGGCGGTACATCTGGAGGCAACGCGGCCCCCTCCTGGATCTAACCCGTTAGTCGCGGAAGCGAATTTACACATCTGGCTTACGGATTCGTTAAGACATCCTCCTACCCAAAAAGAAACAACTTATGAAGGGGAAGAGAGTGGGTTCGGCGCCCTGGTATACGTCCGAATTGAGAACCTTGAGGAAGGGATGCAAGAGGCTAGAGCGGTCCTGGAGGAAAGACTGGAGTGAAACGAGTCAGAAAGAATATCCGGAGGCTCTGAGTAGATACAAATCTGCCATTCGGGAGGCAAAATCTGGATTCTTTGAAGAGAGAATAGGCTCTGCGGCCAACTCTTCTAAAGAGTCATTCAGGGTTATTAAGGAACTACTGAATACCCCCGATCATCCACGAGGACCCACGCAAAAAATGCACAGAATTGGCTTCCTTTTTTAAAACAAAAATCGACAACATATTGGCTTCCCTTCCCCGGCAAGGTGAGGTATCTTCCTCGGGTGACAACCCCAGTTCTCAGTTTAGGATGCGATCAGTGGAGCTGGCCTCTTTTGGTCCTGTCACTATGGAGGAAGTTCTCTCGATTTTGAGGACCATGAAGAGTGGCTCCCCGAAAGACCCGGCACCTATTAAATACCTAAAACAGGTGGCCTCTACCATCGGCGGCCCAGTGACGGACCTTATAAACTTGTCCCTCACTCAAGGTGTAGTACCCCCCAGTTGGAAAGGGGCGGTTGTTAAGGCTCTTTTAAAGAAGCCTAACTTGGACCCCGCCGACCTCGCCAACTTTAGGCCTATCTCCCTGCTGCCGGGCCTTAGTAAGGTTGCTGAGAAGTTGGTGAACAGCCGCCTGTCGGACTTCTTGGAGGCCAACTCCCTCCTAGGCGATTCCCAAATGGGTTTCCGTCCCGGTCAGGGGACCGACACCACCCTGCTGGCGGTTGTGGAGAATGCTAGGAGCATTTTGGATTCGGGGGGATCAGTGGCAGTGATCCTCCTGGACCTCAGTGCTGCTTTCGACACCGTGGACCATCAGGTGCTTCTCCAACGGCTGGCGGGGGTGGGGATCACCGGTTCGGCCCTCAAGTGGTTTGCTTCCTTCTTGGAAGGACGTACATTTGAGGTGTGGGAAGGCCATGAAAAATCATCTTCAATCCCTCTCCAGTGTGGTGTGCCACAGGGCTCCTCATTGAGCCCTACTTTATTCAACGTCTACATGGCCCCCCTGGAGAGTGTGGTACTGCCGCTGGGTATTAAAATCATCAGTTATGCTGATGATACTCAGTTGGTGGTAGGCCTCTCCCAGTCGGCTCACCATCCTGACCGGCTGCACTCGTGTTTGGAGAAGATCTACACATGGATGTGCAGCTCAGCACTAAAGCTCAACGGCTCCAAGACGGAGCTGATGCTGCTGCGAAACTCCTCTCCATCTTTGTCCCCCAGCAGCTGGCCCGATTGCCTTGGACCTGTACCCACCCCCAAGCAGGAGATTAAGAGCCTAGGGGTTTGGCTTGAGCAGGACCTGTTGTTTAAAACCCATGCTAAAAAGACTGCTGGTGTGTGTTTTGGCCTGCTCCGCTCGGCTCGGAAGATTCTACCTCTGCTCCCAGCGGCCACTAGGAGACTTCTCATCCAGGGGCTTATCATCTCGCGGCTGGACTTCAGCAACGCGTTGTTCCTGGGTGCTCCAGAATCTACCATAAACAAACTGCAGCAAGTGCAGAATGCGGCCGCCAGGCTCCTGACGGGTCTCCCCAGGCATCAGTCTGCTCGCCCTGCGCTGAAGGCGCTGCATTGGCTCCCTGTGAGGGACAGGGTGAAGTTCAAG
Source organism: Lissotriton vulgaris (assembly GCF_964263255.1). Classification (NCBI taxonomy): domain Eukaryota; kingdom Metazoa; phylum Chordata; class Amphibia; order Caudata; family Salamandridae; genus Lissotriton; species Lissotriton vulgaris. The sequence continues at coordinate 1,953,761,092 of NC_141691.1, read as the reverse complement.
TCACTTTGTATCGCTCATAAAGTCCTGCAGGGGGTAGGCCCACCTATTCTGGGGGAGATGGTT